>NC_135234.1:246743598-247081098 GCF_051348905.1 Ranitomeya variabilis
GCGCTCACGGGGGGAGCGCGGCCGATCGCGGCCGGGTGTCAGCTGCCTATCGCAGCTGACATCCGGCACTATGTGCCAGGAGCGGTCACGGACCGCCCCCGGCACATTAACCCCCGGCACACCGCGATCAAACATGATCGCGGTGTGCCGGCGGTACAGGGAAGCATCGCGCAGGGAGGGGGCTCCCTGCGTGCTTCCCTGAGACCCCCGGAGCAACGCGATGTGATCGCGTTGCTGCGAGGGTCTCATACCTCCTATCCCTGCAGGCCCCGGATCCAAAATGGCCGCGGGGCTGCATCCGGGTCCTGCAGGGATTACTTCCGGGTGCCGTGCAGGCTGCAGATGAAAGCTGCAGCCTGCACGGCTGTAAGTGAGATCGGTGATCTGACAGAGTGCTGTGCACACTGTCAGATCACCGATCTGTAATGTCCCCCCCTGGGACAAAGTAAAAAAGTTAAAAAAAAAATTCCCACATGTGTAAAAAAAAAAGAAAAAAAATTCCTAAATAAAGAAAAAAATAAATAAATATTATTCCCATAAATACATTCCTTTATCTAAATAAAAAAATCAAACAATAAAAGTACACATATTTAGTATCGCCGCGTCCGTAACGACCCCACCTATAAAACTATATCACTAGTTAACCCCTTCAGTGAACACCGTAAAAAAAAAAAAAAAACGAGGCTAAAAACAACGCTTTATTCTAATACCGCCAAACAAAAAGTAGAATAACACGCGATCAAAAAGACAGATATAAATAACCATGGTACCGCTGCAAACGTTATCTTGTCCCGCAAAAAATGAGCCACCATACAGCATCATCAGCGAAAAAATAAAAAGTTATAGTCCTCACAATAAAGCGATGCCAAAATAATTATTTTTTCTATAAAATAGTTTTTATCGTATAAAAGCGCCAAAACATAAAAAAAATGATAGAAATGAGGTATAATATTTATTTCTATTTTCCCATTAGGGTTAGGGCTAGGGTTAGGGCTAGGGTTAGGGTTAGGGTTGGGGCTAGGGCTAGGGTTAGGGCTAGGGCTAGGGTTAGGTTTATGGTTAGGGTTAGGGCTAGGGTTAGGGCTAGGGTTAGGGTTGGGGCTAGGGTTGGGGCTAGGGTTAGGTTGGGGCTAGGGTTAGGGTTGGGGCTAGGGTTAGGGCTAGGGTTAGGGTTAAGGCTACAGTTAGGGTTGGGGCTAAAGTTAGGGTTAGGGTTGGGGCTAAAGTTAGGGTAAGGGTTTGGATTACATCTACGGTTGGGAATAGGGTTGGGATTAGGGTTAGGGGTGTGTCTGGGTTAGAGGTGTGGTTAGGGTTACCGTTGGGATTAGGGTTAGGGATGTGTTTGGATTAAGGTTTCAGTTATAATTGGGGGGTTTCCACTGTTTAGGCACATCAGGGGCTCCCCAATGGCGTCCGATCTCAATTTCAGCCAATTCTGCGTTGAAAAAGTAAAACAGTGCTCCTTCCCTTCTGAGCTCTCCCGTGTGCCCAAACAGGGGTTTACCCCAACATATGGGGTATCAGCGTACTCGGAACACATTGGAGAACAACTTTTGGGGTCCAATTTCTCCTGTTACCCTTGGGAAAATACAAAACTGGGGGCTAAAAAATTATTTTGGGGGGAAAATTTTTTTTTTTATTTTCACGGCTATGCGTTATAAACTGTAGTGAAACACTTGAGGGTTCAAAACTCTCACATCACATCTAGATGAGTTGCTTAGGGGGTCTACTTTCCAAAATGGTGTCACTTGTGTTTTTTTTTTTACTGTTTAGGTACATTAGGGCTCTGCAAACGCAATGTGACGCCTGCAGACCATTCCATCTAAGTCTGCATTCAAAATGGCGCTCCTTCCCTTCCGAGCCCTCCCATGCGCCCAAACGGTGGTTCCCCTCCACATGTGGGGTATCAGCGTACTCATGACAAATTGGACAACAATTTTTGGGGTCCAATTTCTCCTGTTACCCTTGGGAAAATACAAAACTGGGGGCTAAAAAATAATTTTAGGGGGAAATTTTTTATTTTTTATTTTCACGGCTATGCGTTATAAACTGTAGTGAAACACTTGAGGGTTCAAAACTCTCACAACACATCTAGATGAGTTGCTTAGGGGGTCTAATTTCCAAAATGGTGTCACTTGTGTTTTTTTTTTTACTGTTTAGGTACATTAGGGCTCTGCAAACGCAATGTGACGCCTGTAGAACATTCCATCTAAGTCAGCATTCAAAATGGCACTCCATCCCTTCCCAGCCCTCCCATGCGCCCAAACAGTGGTTCCCCCCCACATATGGGGTATCAGCGTACTCAGGACAAATTGGACAACAACTTTTGGGGTCCAATTTCTCCTGTTACCCTTGGGAAAATACAAAACTGGGGGCTAAAAAATAATTTTTGTGGGAAAAAAATGTTTGTTTTATTTTTACGGCTCTGCATTATAAACTTCTGTGAAGCAGTTGGTGGGTCAAAGTGCTCACTACACCTCTAGATAAGTTCCTTAGGGGGTCTACTTTCCAAAATGGTGTCACTTGTGGGGGGGTTTCAATGTTTAGGCACATCAGTGGCTCTCCAAATGCAACATGGGGTCCCATCTCAATTCCTGTCAATTTTGCAGTGAAAAGTCAAACGGCGCTCCTTCCCTTCCGAGCTCTCCCATGCGCCCAAACAGTGGTTTACACCCACATATGGGGTATCAGCGTACTCAAGACAAATTGGACAACAATTTTTGGGGTCCAATTTTTTCTTTTACCCTTGGAAAAATAAAAAAATTGGGGGCGAAAAGATCATTTTTGTGAAACAATATGATGTTTTATTTTTACGGTTCTGCATTATAAATTTCTGTGAAGCACTTGGTGAGTCAAAGTGCTCACCACACCTCTAGATAAGCTCCTTAGGGGGTCTACTTTCCAAAATGGTGTCACTTGTGGGGGGTTTCAATGTTTAGGCATATCAGGGGCTCTCCAAACGCAACATGGCGTCCCATCTCAATTCCAGTCAATTTTGCATTGAAAAGTCAAATGGCGCTCCTTCGCTTCCGAGCTCTGTCATGCGCCCAAACAGTGGTTTACCCCCAACATATGGGGTATCAGCGTACTCAGGACAAATTGTACAACATCTTTTGGGGTCCATTTTCTCCTGTTACCCTTGGTAAAATAAAACAAATTGGAGCTGAAGTAAATTTTGTGTGAAAAAAAAGTTAAATGCTCATTTTACATTCCAAAAATTCCTGTGAAACACCTTAAGGGTTAATAAACTTCTTGAATGTGGTTTTGAGCACCTTGAGGGGTGCAGTTTTTAGAATGGTGTCACACTTGGGTATTTTCTATCATATAGATCCCTCAAAATGACTTCAAATGAGATGTGGTCCCTAAAAAAAAATGGTGTTGTGAAAATGAGAAATTGCTGGTCAAATTTTAACCCTTATAACTCCCTAACAAAAAAAAATTTTGGTTCCAAAATTGTGCTGATGTAAAGTAGACATGTGGGAAATGTTACTTATTAAGTATTTTGTGTGACATATCACTGTGATTTAATTGCATAAAAATTCAAATTTGGAAAATTGCAAAATTTTTAAAATTTTCGCCAAATTTCCGTTTTTTTCACAAATAAACGCATGTAATATCAAAGAAATTTTACCACTATCATGAAGTACAATATGTCATGAGAAAACAGTGTCAGAATCACCGGGATCCGTTGAAGCGTTCCAGAGTTATAACCTCATAAAGGGACAGTGGTCAGAATTGTAAAAATTGGCCCGGTCCATAACGTGCAAACCACCCTTGGGGGTGAAGGGGTTAAAGATTAAAAATAATGGTCTATCAATGACTGTACTTAATTCCTGCAGTACTCGGGAGTGTATCCCATCCGGGCCAGGAGATTTGTCAATTTTTGTGATTTTTAGATGCCGCCGTACTTCCTGCTGGGTTAAGCAGGTAACATTTAATTGGGAATTTTTATCACTAGTCATATTGGCTGCCATGGGATTTTCTTTTGTAAATACTGATGAAAAAAAGTCATTTAGCATATTGGCTTTTTCCTCATCCTCATCCACCATTTCCCCCAGACTATTTTTAAGGGGGCCAACACTATAATTTTTTAGTTTCTTACTATTTATGTAGTTAAAGAATATTTGGGGGTTATTTTTGCTCTCTCTAGCAATGAGTCTCTCTGTCTCAATCTTTGCTGCCTTGATTTGCTTTTTACAGAATTTATTTAATTTTTTGTATTTATTTAATGCCTCCTCACTACCTACTTTCTTTAATTCTCTAAATGCTTTCTTTTTGTCACTTACTGCACCCCTTACAGCTTTATTTAGCCATATTGGTTTCCTCCTATTTCTAGTATGTTTATTCCCATACGGTATATACTGTGCACAGGTCCTATCCAGGATGCTAATAAACGTCTCCCATTTTCTTTGTGTACTTTTATGTCTCAGGATATCGTCCCAGTTAATTGCACCAAGATCCTCTCTCATCCGTTGGAAATTTGCCCTCCTGAAGTTTAGTGTCCTTGTCACCCCTCTACTACACATCTTATTAAAGGAGAAATGAAAACTTATTATTTTGTGATCACTATTCCCCAAGTGACCCCCAGCTAATTCTTCTCTTTTCTCAGCTCTATTTAGAAACAGGATGTCTCTTGTTCCCACATTTATCATGCCCCTCTACAACTCCTGACCAAGCCGCTCCCTCCTACCTCCTGCCAGGGACTCTTGTAGTGATTTATGACTCGTACACGGAAAATTGACTACCTTTTTCTTCATAACACTTACAAGGATTCAGCTAGTCAGTTTTTAATCAGGTGATGTCATAGACCTAATGTAAAAGTGAAGAATTAGCTGGGGAGAAAGGCAAAATTAGCAATTGTAAGTACACAGTGCCTTATAATATTATGATTGCAATATATTAACCCCTTTATCCCTAAAGGTGGTTTGCACGTTAATGATCAGGCCAATTTTTACCATTCTGACCATTGTCACTATATGAGGTAATGCTTCAATGGATCCCACTGATTTGGAGATTGTTTTTTGTGACATATTGTGCTTCATGATAATGGTAGAAATTTCTTTAGTATGACTTGCGTTTATTTGTGAAAAAAAAGGAAATTTAGCAAAAATTTTGAAAATCTTGCAATTTTCCAAATTTGAATTTTCATACCCTTAAATCACAAATCACAGAGATAATCACACAAAATAGTTAATAAGTAACATTTCCCACATGTCTACTTTACATCAACATGATTTTGGAACCAATTTTTTTTTCTTAGGAAGAAACAAGGTTTAAAAGTTAACCAGCGATTGTTCATTTTTCCAACAAAATTTACAAAACCATTTTTTAGGGACCACATCATATTTGAAGTAACTTTGAGGGGTCTATATAATAGAAGATATCCAAAAGTGACATTATTCTAAAAACTGCACCAATCAAGGTGCTCAAAACTATATTCAAGAAGTTTTTTAACCCTTCACAGGAATTTTTGAAATGTGTAAAAAAAATGAACATTTACCTTTTTTTCACAAAAAAATTACTTTAGATCCATTTTTTTAAATTTTGACAAGGGTAACAAGGAAAAATGGACTCTAAAATTTGTTATGTAATTTCTCTTGAGCATGCCGATACCTTATTTGAGGGAGAAAACCATTGTTTGGGCGCACGACAGAGCTCAGAAGGGAAGGAGTGCATTTTAACTTTTTGAATACAAAATCTGCTGGAACAATTGTCAGACATCATGTCGCGTTTGGAGAGCCCCTGATGTGCCTAAACAGTGAAAACACCCTACATATGAACTCCTTTTTCAAACTGCACTCCCCAATCAATTCATCTAAGGGTGCAGTGATCATATTGACACCACATGTGCCTCACGGAATGTTATACCATTGAGTGGTGAAGAAAGATTAAATTACATTTTTACCACTAAAATTTGTAATTTTTCTAAGGGCTAATAGGAGATCTTTCTGAGTGCGCCAATACCCTACATGTAATCCGGAAATATTTTTCAGGCATAGTGTAAAGCTCAACAATCAAGGAGCGCCAGATTTTACTGTTATGGTGTTAGGGGTCAAGTTCCCACCTCTGCACAGGGGGAATCTCGGGCCATCTCCGCTGCGGTCTCCCATTCTTCTACTGCTGCAGTGAAGCCTGCTCGGCGGAGACGTTGGTCCCAGCGTCTCGCTCTGTCTGACTCTGTGAAAAGGGTCACTGCTGCTTTTCCAGCTTCTGCCATTGAAGCCAGTGCTGGGCAGCGGCGAGCAGATGCTTTTGGGACTAAGTCCTGCTTTTTCCCTTCTGAGCATGCCCAGGGTAAGATCTCTCATTGGAGGTCGAGGGTCACATGGTTAGATACTGCAGCAAAACCCATTGGTTCTCCAGGAAGGTCCTGAAGTTGCTCAGGCTCTGTGGCAGCCTCTCATTGGTCCTTCTAGGATGGTCCTGTACTTGCTGCAGCTATAAAAGGTTTGCATGTCAACACGGCCATGCGCTAGTATCAAATCTAAGTTATGTACTTTGCGCCAGTGTGGTTACGTTTGTATGTGTTCAGGGACTCGGCTGAAATAAGCCCCTAGAATACCGGCACCTCCGATGAGGAGATTGTGTGTATGGTTTCAGGGCCCTGGCTGAAATAAGCCCCTAGAATACCGTCTCCTCCGGTGAGGAGATTGTATGATTACGTAACCACAAACTGCTATCTGCTCGGCAGTCGCTGTGTACTCCTGTGAGGTTAACAGGACACAGTGCTTTCTTTAGGCGACTCTGTGAAGTAACAGAGTTCACTTCTATCGCCATATAGGGCCGCCATTTGCCAGCAACAGGTTCTCTCCTACACGGTGCGAACGCACCAAATAACATCTCTCTATTTACTCAGTGCGTTCCGCCAGCCCTAACAGTATACTAGCGCCAGGGTCTGGCTAGTAAATGGCGGACAATCAGTGTTTACAGCGGTACATCCAGCAGCTGGAGTGTAGGTTGGCGGCTCTTGAGCGCACAACCTCGCTGTTCAGGCTGCAAGTGTAGCTGCAGCCAGTTTGTCCTCTGTCACTCCTGCTCCGACTTTATCCCATCTCCCGCTTCCAGACAAGTTTGCTGGTGACAGTAAGCTATGTCGGGGATTCGTGAGTCAGTGCTCCATACATCTAGAGCTCCTGACTGCACGTTTCCCTATGGAAGGGGCGAAAGTGGGATTTATTTTATCCCTTTTGTCAGGCAGGGCGTTGGAGTGGGCAACGTCGCTATAGGAGCGTAATAATCGAGTGGTGCAGAGTGATCCTCTCTTCCTGGATGCTCTGAAACAGGTCTTTTTGGGACCTCGTGTCACCCACGATACCGCGCTTCAATTGTTGGCAATAACACAGGGTTCATCCATGGTCAGCCAGTTCGCCGTCCAATTTCGGACTCTGGTCTCTGAGCTGGAGTGGCCGGATAAAGTCCTTATTCCAGTGTTCTGGAAAGGACTGGCAGACCATGTGAAGGACGCCTTGGCCACCAGGGAGATTCCCGCCACACTGGAGGAGCTCATTTCTATATCTACCCGCATCGACCTCCGTTTTAATGAGCGGAGGTTAGAGCAGACCCAGTGTAGGCAGAGGTTTCGGCTGGCTCCCACCTTCGTTAGACCTCTAGAATCTTCCGTTCAGGCATCCGACTTCCATGAGGCCATGGAGGTTCCTCGAGCAGGACCAAAGTCTCGGACCGCTCGAGTACCTGTGGTTTGTAAAAATTGCCAACAGCTAGGACATTATGCCAACAAATGTCCACGGCGGTCAGGAGAACGATTGCGTCTAGTAACCGTTGGAGGAGGTTCACTAGACACAGCGGTATTTTCCTCCAAGCTGTCCTTTAAAGGGACAATCATGTTAGGCTCATCCACTCTGACATTCGAGCTTTGTGTGGACTCTGGAGCAGATTGGAATTTCATGCCCTCTGCTTTTGCTCTGCGCCATGCAATACCTCTGGTGATGCTCGCGAAACTGGTGACTGTCAGAGCAGTGAATGGGTCGACACTTCCCTCACAAATCACACACCAGACTGTCCCTTTCACATTATCTATGTCCCCTTCCCACCAGGAGATTATTTCCCTTCTTGTCCTTCCCGAGGGAATGGACGAGATTCTGCTGGGAATACCCTGGCTCCGTTTCCACTCCCCACATATTGAGTGGACCTCTGGGAGGATATTGAGTTGGAGTGAATCATGTAAGGGCAGATGTGTGAGGGAGTGCGTTCAGGTTTCCACTACCGACATACCCGCAGATCTTTCTTCCCTTCCCAAATGCTATTGGTCCTATCAAACGTCTTCTCCAAAAAGGCTGCGGAGACCCTTCCGCCTCACCATCCCTATGACTGTCCTATTGATCTCTTGCCTGGAGCAGAACCTCCTCAGGGATGGGTCTATCCCCTCTCTCTCCCGAAAACGAAGGCTATGTCCCAATACATCCAGGAGAATTTGGCAAGAGGATTCATTAGGAAGTCAGTGTCACTTTCAGGGGCAGGGTTCTTCTTCGTGCAGAATGGAGAATTATGTTCTTGCATAGACTACAGGGGTCTTAACGCCATCACCGTTAAGAATAAGTACCCGCTGCCCCTGATTTCTGAGCTCTTTGATAGGCTATGGGGAGCAAGGGTATTTATCAAAGTAGATCATCGGGATGCTTATAACCTGATTCGCATCCGTGAGGGGGACGAATGGAAGACGGCGTTTAATACCAGGGATGGGCACTATGAGTATCTGGTGATGCCCTTCGGTCTCTGTAATGCCCCAGCCGTTTTCCAAGACTTTGTCAACGATATCTTCCAGGATATCTTCCAGGATATGCTCTCCACCTCGGTCGTAGTCTATCTGGATGATATTCTCATCTTCTCTCCAGATATTGACTCCCACCGGAGAGATGCTGGCAGAGTCTTCGATCTCTTACTGGCAAATTCCCTTTATGCAAAGTTGGAGAAGTGTATATTTGAGCAGGAGTCTTTACCTCTCCTGGGCTATATCATCTCCGCCCCAGGATTGGCTATGGATCCTGCCAAACTACCGGCTGTGATGGACTGGCAAGAACCCCATTCTCTTAAAGCGGTGCAGCGCTTTATGGGGTTCATTAATTACTATCTCCAGTTCATTCCCCATTTCTCAACTTTGGTAGCTCCCTTGGTAGCCCTCACCAAGAAGGGAGCAAATCCCAAATTGTGGTCTGAAGAGGTCTCCAGGGCCTTCTCTTCTATTAAGTCTCATTTTGCTAGCGCTCCCATCCTACATCGTCCCGATGTTGATAAGCCGTTTATAATGGAGGTGGATGCCTCATCTGTTGGTGCAGGAGCAGTCCTCTTCCAAAAGGATGCTCAAGGTCGGAAGCATCCTTGCTTCTTCTTCTCCAAGACCTTCACACCAGCGGAGAGGAATTATTCCATCGGGGACAGGGAGTTGCTGGCAATGAAGTTGGCTTTCTCGGAGTGGAGACATCTTTTGGAGGGGGCTCGCTTTCCCTTTCAAGTCTTCATGGACCACAAAAATTTGGTATATTTACAAACAGCCCAGCAGCTAAATTCTCATCAGGCCAGATGGTCCTTGTTCTTCTCCCGGTTCCACTTCACCCTCTATTATCTCACTGGGGAGAAGAACATTCGTGCTGACACCCTCTCTCGCTCTGTTGTGTCATCTTAGGAGGAGGAAGGGGAGCCTCGGCTTATTGTCCCTTCTGAGAGTCTGAGAACCGTAGCTCTGGTTTCGCTAGAGTCTGTGCCTCCGGCTAAGACTTTTGTACTCATTAATTTGCGACCGGAGGTTCTCTCTTGGGCTCATTCGTCCAGGGTGGGTGGACACTTTGGGACAAAGAGGATATCTGAGCTGCTGGTGAGGATGTATTGGTGGCCACATATGGTCCGTGACGTCAGAGATTATATTCAGGCATGTGTCTCCTGCGCCAAAAATAAGTCTCCTAGACAATGGCCAGCTGGGTTACTCTATCCCTTGCCGGTGGCAGACAGGCCCTGGGAGATGGTCAGGATGGACTTTGTGGTGGGTTTGCCCAAGTCTCGTGGCTGTACCATCATTTGGGTTATCACCGATCATTTTTCTAAAATGGTGCATTTGGTGCCGCTTCCACGGCTACCTTCTGCATGGGCCTTGGCAGCGTTGTTCATAAAACACATCTTCCGCCTACACGGTATGCCTGACAAAATTGTCAGTGACCGGGGTCCCCAGTTTGCATCTCAGTTCTGGAGAGCGCTTTCTTGTCTTCTCAGCATTGAGTTGAATCTCTCTTCCGCATATCATCCTGAGACGAATGGATTGGTAGAGAGGGCCAACCAGACCTTGGTCCCATATCCGCGACATTTTGTCTCAGCCAGGCAGGATGACTGGGCATCCTTGCTATCGTGGGCGGAGTTTGCGCTGAACAATGCCGTAGCCGACTCCACTGGACAAACCCCATTCCTCCTTAACTATGGTCAGCATCCGCGGGTACCTGTGCCTATGCCCGTGTCTTCCGCCGACTCCAGAGTGGCAGACTGGGCTGTGGAGGCACAGGATATTTGGGACTGCACTCGGGATGCCATTCGGGCCTCCAAGGAGAGAATGAGGTCCTCTGCCGATGCACATCGGCACCCCGCTCCAACCTTTGCTCCTGGCGATTTGGTGTGGCTCTCCGCCCGTAACATCAGGCTGCGAGTTGAGTCCACTAAGTTTGCACCTCGCTACTTGGGTCTTTTCAAGGTCCTCGAACAGGTTAACCCTGTGGTCTACTGTTTAGCCCTTCCGCCACGCTTGGGTATCACCGACACCTTTCATGTGTCCCTCTTGAAACCAGCATACATGTCCCCGTTTTCCGAGTCATCGTCGGGTTCATCTACGGACGATTACGAGGTGAAAGCTATGTTGGGGTGCAAAGTGGTACGTGGCAAAAAATTTTATTTCATGGACTGGAAGGGTTATGGTCCTGAGGACAGGTCCTGGGAGCCTGCTGAGCACATTCAGGCTCCGCAGCTCATTGCTGCCTTCGAGCGTAGCAAGGTCCAAGGAGAGGGGGCCATGTTGGGGGTCGAGTTCCCACCTCTGCACAGGGGGAATCTCGGGCCATCTCTGCTGCGGTCTCCCATTCTTCTACTGCTGCAGTGGAGCCTACTCAGCGGAGATGTCGGTCCCAACGTCTCGCTCAGTCTGACTCTGTGCAACGGGTTACTGCTGCTTTTCCAGCTTCTGCCATTGAAACCAGTGCTGGGCAGCAGTGAGCAGACGCTTTTGGGACTAAGTCCTGCTTTTCCCTTTTGAGCATGCCCAGGATAAGATCTCTCATTGGAGGTCGATGGTCACATGCTTAGATACTGCAGCAAAACCCATTGGTTCTCCAGGAAGGTCCTAAAGTTGCTCAGGCACTGTGGCAGCCTCTCATTGGTCCTTCTAGGAAAGTCCTGTACTTGCAGCTATAAAAGGTTTGCATGGCCGCACGGCCATGCGCTAGTATCAAATCTAAGTTATGTACTTTGCGCCGGTATGGTTACGTTTGTATGTATTCAGGGACCCAGCTGAAATAAGCCCCTAGAATACCGGCTCCTCCGGTGAGGAGATTGTATGATTGCGTAACCACAAACTGCTATCTGCTCGGCAGTCGCTGTGTACTCCTGTGAGGTTAACAGGACACAGTGCTTTCTTTAGGCGACTCTGTGAAATAACAGAGTTCACTTCTACCGCCACATAGGGCCGCCATTTGCCAGCAGCAGGTTCTCTCCTGCACGGTGGACCCCGGGCTGCGAACGCACCAAATAACATCTCTCTATTTACTCGGTGCGTTCCGCCAGCCCTAACATATGGTTTGCAGGTGCCATGACTCACTGGGAGAGCCCATGAGGTGCATTTGGATTTGGGAGCGGAGAATTTGCTGAATTTCTTTTGGCGGGTGAGGAGCCATTTAGCTTTTCCAGAGCCTTTGTGCTACCAGTAACATGGAAGCCCCCTATATTTCCGCTAACAGATGACAGATCTGAGTGAGGGCTTGCTTTTTTGTGGACTAAGTTGAATCTTTTAATGGAAACATTTTACAGATACAGTTTAAAGTTTGGGATCACATTTATCCACATTTTACGCTGACCATTTACTTTGTGGTTTCCATCTAAATCTCTAAGTGACGTGCTTCAGATGAAACTCCTGAGGGATCCATTCACTATAATGAGGCAGCAGAGTTACTTTGGCCTCCGTCTGACCTCTGTTCAACGGTGTCCTTCTTTTCAGAAGGGCACAAAACTGTGGTTGAAGGCACTTTTATGCAATCCTAAAAAGACGGACACAACCGGATCACAGGTCAAACGGCATCCACAGTGCCTCCTTATAGGGAATCTTCCTCTAGGGATTCCGTCTAAATCACGTATTTCAGAGATTTACATGGAAATCCCGGTGAAAGCGCTCAGCGTAGTGCAGGATAAATGTGCACCGAGCCTTACTGCGATCTTTGGGAGGCAGAAGGAAAAAATCAACAGCAGGTGAAGTATAGTGATGAGCGAATTTGTTTGGGGAGCGATAGCTAAACATAAATTCGGAATGATTATGGCACATTCGAATTCGTGATTGGAAGCATGAGCAAAATTTTATAAAATTGGGAAAAATAGGAAACATTTAGTGAAAAGTGTGTGAAAATATTTGCTTTGCCACAAAAGTATTTTCAGCACTTTTGCTACAATAATGGTGTATCATAAGCCTGGGGCATGCGTTTGATGAGGGGGTTTGCAGAGGTCAGAGGCACTGTGTGCTTATAAACAGTATTTTTGTTTTTTCGTAACTTTATGTGTGCACATTGCGGCTAGCCAATCAGGGCGCAGGAAACATCCACAATGTCCTGATGCTTGTGTCATTGGTTGCTGAAATCACATGTTCCTCTCCATATAAAGAGCAGACATCTTATTTTAGCGCTATTGTGACACTGTAGCAGCACAGAGAGGCTGCTCCTGATGCTGGTAGTGTTAGCAGCTAGATTTTAGGCAGTTAGCTAGGTGGTTGTTTCTTACTTAGATAGGATAGCTAGGTAGTGTCCTGTGTGGCTGTGAAATTGACCTTCCAGCAATTTTTTTTGCCAGTACTGAGGTCCACAGACAAAGACAGCAGGGCAAATGCCATACAAGTGTGTTGTACACTGCTTCTATTGTGCTCCATGCACAAGTATAGCATTCTAGATCTTATATTTCACTAGCTAAATGTGAAACAGCATGCCACATCCCACTTTGTCATTTAGTGCTGTAGTGACATAGTTCTGTAATTTGAGCTGTTGTGCATGAAGAAAGATTTTTGGGGGGCAGTAGCTAGTGTGATTCACCATGCCATATCTCACCTTGTTATTTAGTGGCGTTGAAATTCCACAGAGTGCATAGCTCATGCACATTAAAAAAAATATTTTTTTTCTGTTGCTAAATGTGATACAGCCTGCTGTATTCCACACTGCAATTTTGTGGCGGCGATATGAAGCTGTCTGCAGACCTAACGCACATTAAGAAAAAATTATAATTGTTTCCGTTGCAAAACATGATACAGCCTGCCATCTCCCACGTTGTCATTTTGTTAAAATTAAGCTGTCTGTAGACCTCACGCGCAAAAAAAAAATTCTGTTGCTAAACGTGATGCAGCTGCCATACCCAAAGTTATAATTTGGCGATGGTGAAATTGTTGTGTATGCAGAGCTGTTGCACGTGATGCAGCAGGCTAAATCCAAATTCTAAATTGTTTGTAGCCTATTTGCTAGGTTATACAGGCGTCACCCACACTAAAAAACATTATTCTCTTACTAACTACGTACAGTAGGGGACATCTCACTTTCAAATTGTTTGTAGCATCTAGTCTGTTACAGAGGGCTGATCTACAAAAATTCTTGTGTTACTAATGTCATACAGTAGGGGAGATCTAATTTTAATTTAATTTAATTTTAATTGTTTGGAGCATATTTTCTTTGTCATACAGGCCTCATCCACACAATTCTTTCTTCTGTGACTAATGCGATTCAGCATGCCATGTTTCTCCTTGTCATTTACTGTGTGCGGCGTGAACACAGAGGCACACAGCTAAGTAGGTAATTTAAAGAGGAAGACGAGAGGTTACGTTGTGCAGTACATCGCAGACACGTAGTGATGCAGCCATAGCAAGCATTGTGTCCTCAGCCACAACTATGGATGTGACCAGGAGAAGGAGGTCTGGGAGCTTCAACGTGATCCACGTGCAGCACCAAATGGGTAGAGCCAAATCAGAAGGCAGGTGGGTGCTCGCAAGGCTAGTGAGCACAGCCAAACAGGAAAAATTAAGAGGAGAGCGGCACACCACTGATGAAAAAATGAAAAAAACTTTATTCAGGCATAGCAAGCCATATTAAAAACATGAAAAGCCTTACGCGTTTCAGGTGCATGGAGCACCCTTAGTCATAGGATATACAATTAAAATCACAGCCAGAATAAATATCAATGAACAGCAAATAACAGATGACAAATGATTAATTATATATGCACAATGTGGATGCAAACACATCAGCAAGAAAGAAAAGAAAAACACATATCAATAAATATAAAATAAATCATTCCTTGAGTTCATGCCCATCAGATATCTCGTGTCCAGCTTTAGAATCCAGAATGCCTCCCTTGAAGTCAATAGTTTCTGTTTGTTTCTACCCTGAATAGGATTAAAAATCTTTTCAAATGCATAAAAAGCAAAATGTGTGACATCTTCTTGGTGAATATTCACAAAGTGTTTTGAGGCATCGGAGTAAGCTTGTTTTGAATATTGGCTAAATGTTCAGCAATGCGTTTCTTAATCTTTCGTGTGGTGCAACCAACATATTGCATTTTGCACGACAAACAACAGATGCAGTAAATTACATATTGTGTGTCACAATTCATTGGGGGGCGTGGCTTAGGCGCAGGTGATGTAGGTCGCAAAACGAGCTCCTGAGGTAACCCTCTAACGCAACATATAATGCAACTTTTTTGAAAGTTTTTGCTTCCATTCATATTTACTTTTATTCAGAAATTTATTGTGCACATTTTGAGACATTATTCGCCTTAATCAGATAATCCTAGGATTGTTTATCCTGTTTTGAAGATGACAGACTTAAAATGGCGTGATCAAACGGCTTGTCCTGTGAGTGACTAATTTTCTGAGGCAAAATAAACTACAGGACTACAATTTTTCTTTTTAAACATTGTGTTTTTTAATTTCTTAACCCCTTCCCGACCCATGACGCCACATAGGCGTCATGAAAACCCGTGCCAATCCGACCCATGACGCCTATGTGGCGTCATGGAATGATCGCGTCCCTGCAGATCGGGTGAAGGGGTTAACTCCGATTTCACCCGATCTGCAGAGACAGGGGGAGTGGTGCTTCAGCCCAGGGGGGGTGGCTAGGGTTGAGCGACTTTCATTTTTTTAAGATCGAGTCTGGTTTTGTGAAACCCGATTTAGTCCAGAGTCGAGTCGAGTGAAGTCGGCCGATTATCGCTAAAAGTCGGGGATCGACCGAAACACGAAACCCAATGCAAGTCAATGGGGAAGCATAGCCGGCAGTGAGTGGAGGCCAGGAAAACACCTACAGTGCACATTTTACTGCTAAAAACATCCATTCTTGTTTTCTGAAGCTTGTCAATCTTAATTAACTTTATAATAATAGTTGGGCACTGGAAATTGGGGGTCATTTAGCAAAAGTTGTGGGGGTAGGGCTGGTTCAAGGTTTTAGTGGGCCCAGGAAACATGGACTACGTCATGGCGGTGGAGCAGGGAGAGGTAAGTATTTCAACGTTGCAAGTGCTGTGATCCTGAGCAAGCAGGGGGGGCCCACTCGTTCGCATTGGCACTGGCACAGGGCCCCTCAAAGTACGGCGGTGTGTTTGCATGGCGGGGGCGCCTCCCACCAGCAGCGACACTTTTGCGTACTCTGAGTGGCCCTGTGCCAGTGACGTCGCCAACGAGTATGCCCCCCCACCTGATGAAGGAACCTGCACTTTCATCTGCACCTTCCTCTTTGTCCCTGTGTAAGGTGGTATAATATGCGGGAAGGGGAACCTTACTTTCAGCAGGGTCAGATTCTGGCTGTGTAGAGTACAAGGGGAATGTAGTGGTCTAGGTCAATGTACCAGCAGACTCATCTAGCAGTGGCTGGGCAATGGGCAGGATGATGAGGAAACAGATATAGGGCCAAAGAATAAAGTAGGCTAAATGCAGATCAAAATTGGTAACAGGACTAAACAGGCGGCATTGCTTTGTTCAGTGGAGTAGCAAACCCAAGAGCAGCAGACACTGTTTCAAGGGCCTAACCACACTAGTAGGCCAAATGCAGTTTAATATCTGATAGTATAGGCCGAAAGCCAGAATGTGGAAGCTCAGCTTTGTTCAGTTGAGGACAACACCAGGGAGGGGCAGACACCGTTAGTAGGCCCTAACCACCATTTTGTTTTTTAAAAAACACTTAATGAGAGCCAGAAGGTTGAAGCTCAGCTTTATTCAGTTGAGGGCAACACCAGGGAGGGGCAGACACCGTTAGTAGGCCCTAAACACCATTTTGTTTTTTAAAAAACACTTAATGAGAGCCAGAAGGTTGAAGCTCAGCTTTATTCAGTTGAGGGCAACACCAGGCAGGGGCAGACACCGTTAGTAGGCCGGAACCACCATTTTGTTTTTTAAAAAACACTTAATGAGAGCCAGAAGGTTGAAGCTCAGCTTTATTCAGTTGAGGGCAACACCAGGCAGGGGCAGACACCGTTAGTAGGCCGGAACCAGCAATGTGTTTAAAAACAGCAGTTAATCAGAGCCGGAAGGTAGAAGCTCAGCTTTATTCAGTTGAGGGCAACACCAGGGAGGGGCAGACACCGTTAGTAGGCCGGAACCAGCAATGTGTTTAAAAACAGCAGTTAATCAGAGCCGGAAGGTAGAAGCTCAGCTTTATTCAGTTGAGGGCAACACCAGGGAGGGGCAGAAGCCGTTAGTAGGCCCTAACCACCATTTTGTTTTTTAAAAAACACTTAATGAGAGCCAGAAGGTTGAAGCTCAGCTTTATTCAGTTGAGGGCAACACCAGGCAGGGGCAGACACCGTTAGTAGGCCGGAACCAGCAATGTGTTTAAAAACAGCAGTTAATCAGAGCCGGAAGGTAGAAGCTCAGCTTTATTCAGTTGAGGGCAACACCAGGGAGGGGCAGACACCGTTAGTAGGCCGGAACCAGCAATGTGTTTAAAAACAGCAGTTAATCAGAGCCGGAAGGTAGAAGCTCAGCTTTATTCAGTTGAGGGCAACACCAGGGAGGGGCAGACACCGTTAGTAGGCCGGAACCAGCAATGTGTTTAAAAACAGCAGTTAATCAGAGCCGGAAGGTAGAAGCTCAGCTTTATTCAGTTGAGGGCAACACCAGGGAGGGGCAGACACCGTTAGTAGGCCGGAACCAGCAATGTGTTTAAAAACAGCAGTTAATCAGAGCCGGAAGGTAGAAGCTCAGCTTTATTCAGTTGAGGGCAACACCAGGGAGGGGCAGACACCGTTAGTAGGCCGGAACCAGCAATGTGTTTAAAAACAGCAGTTAATCAGAGCCAGAAAGTTGAAGCTCAGCTTTATTCAGTTGAGGGCAACACCAGGCAGGGGCAGACACCGTTAGTAGGCCGGAACCACCATTTTGTTTTTTAAAAAACACTTAATGAGAGCCAGAAGGTTGAAGCTCAGCTTTATTCAGTTGAGGGCAACACCAGGCAGGGGCAGACACCGTTAGTAGGCCGGAACCAGCAATGTGTTTAAAAACAGCAGTTAATCAGAGCCGGAAGGTAGAAGCTCAGCTTTATTCAGTTGAGGGCAACACCAGGGAGGGGCAGACACCGTTAGTAGGCCGGAACCAGCAATGTGTTTAAAAACAGCAGTTAATCAGAGCCAGAAGGTTGAAGCTCAGCTTTATTCAGTTGAGGGCAACACCAGGCAGGGGCAGACACCGTTAGTAGGCTGGAACCACCATTTTGTTTTTTAAAAAACACTTAATGAGAGCCAGAAGGTTGAAGCTCAGCTTTATTCAGTTGAGGGCAACACCAGGCAGGGGCAGACACCGTTAGTAGGCCGGAACCAGCAATGTGTTTAAAAACAGCAGTTAATCAGAGCCGGAAGGTAGAAGCTCAGCTTTATTCAGTTGAGGGCAACACCAGGGAGGGGCAGAAGCCGTTAGTAGGCCCTAACCACCATTTTGTTTTTTAAAAAACACTTAATGAGAGCCAGAAGGTTGAAGCTCAGCTTTATTCAGTTGAGGGCAACACCAGGCAGGGGCAGACACCGTTAGTAGGCCGGAACCAGCAATGTGTTTAAAAACAGCAGTTAATCAGAGCCGGAAGGTAGAAGCTCAGCTTTATTCAGTTGAGGGCAACACCAGGGAGGGGCAGACACCGTTAGTAGGCCGGAACCAGCAATGTGTTTAAAAACAGCAGTTAATCAAAGCCGGAAGGTAGAAGCTCAGCTTTATTCAGTTGAGGGCAACACCAGGGAGGGGCAGAAGCCGTTAGTAGGCCCTAACCACCATTTTGTTTTTTAAAAAACACTTAATGAGAGCCAGAAGGTTGAAGCTCAGCTTTATTCAGTTGAGGGCAACACCAGGCAGGGGCAGACACCGTTAGTAGGCCGGAACCAGCAATGTGTTTAAAAACAGCAGTTAATCAGAGCCGGAAGGTAGAAGCTCAGCTTTATTCAGTTGAGGGCAACACCAGGGAGGGGCAGACACCGTTAGTAGGCCGGAACCAGCAATGTGTTTAAAAACAGCAGTTAATCAGAGCCGGAAGGTAGAAGCTCAGCTTTATTCAGTTGAGGGCAACACCAGGGAGGGGCAGAAGCCGTTAGTAGGCCCTAACCACCATTTTGTTTTTTAAAAAACACTTAATGAGAGCCAGAAGGTTGAAGCTCAGCTTTATTCAGTTGAGGGCAACACCAGGCAGGGGCAGACACCGTTAGTAGGCCGGAACCAGCAATGTGTTTAAAAACAGCAGTTAATCAGAGCCGAAAGGTAGAAGCTCAGCTTTATTCAGTTGAGGGCAACACCAGGGAGAGGCAGACACCGTTAGTAGGCCGGAACCAGCAATGTGTTTAAAAACAGCAGTTAATCAGAGCCGGAAGGTAGAAGCTCAGCTTTATTCAGTTGAGGGCAACACCAGGCAGGGGCAGACACCGTTAGTAGGCCGGAACCAGCAATGTGTTTAAAAACAGCAGTTAATCAGAGCCGGAAGGTAGAAGCTCAGCTTTATTCAGTTGAGGGCAACACCAGGGAGGGGCAGAAGCCGTTAGTAGGCCCTAACCACCATTTTGTTTTTTAAAAAACACTTAATGAGAGCCAGAAGGTTGAAGCTCAGCTTTATTCAGTTGAGGGCAACACCAGGCAGGGGCAGACACCGTTAGTAGGCCGGAACCAGCAATGTGTTTAAAAACAGCAGTTAATCAGAGCCGGAAGGTAGAAGCTCAGCTTTATTCAGTTGAGGGCAACACCAGGGACGGGCAGACACCGTTAGTAGGCCGGAACCAGCAATGTGTTTAAAAACAGCAGTTAATCAGAGCCGGAAGGTAAAAGCTCAGCTTTATTCAGTTGAGGGCAACACCAGGGAGGGGCAGACACCGTTAGTAGGCCGGAACCAGCAATGTGTTTAAAAACAGCAGTTAATCAGAGCCGGAAGGTAGAAGCTCAGCTTTATTCAGTTGAGGGCAACACCAGGGAGGGGCAGACACCGTTAGTAGGCCGGAACCAGCAATGTGTTTAAAAACAGCAGTTAATCAGAGCCAGAAGGTTGAAGCTCAGCTTTATTCAGTTGAGGGCAACACCAGGCAGGGGCAGACACCGTTAGTAGGCCGGAACCACCATTTTGTTTTTTAAAAAACACTTAATGAGAGCCAGAAGGTTGAAGCTCAGCTTTATTCAGTTGAGGGCAACACCAGGCAGGGGCAGACACCGTTAGTAGGCCGGAACCAGCAATGTGTTTAAAAACAGCAGTTAATCAGAGCCGGAAGGTAGAAGCTCAGCTTTATTCAGTTGAGGGCAACACCAGGGAGGGGCAGACACCGTTAGTAGGCCGGAACCAACAATGTGTTTAAAAACAGCAGTTAATCAGAGCCGGAAGGTAGAAGCTCAGCTTTATTCAGTTGAGGGCAACACCAGGGAGGGGCAGAAGCCGTTAGTAGGCCCTAACCACCATTTTGTTTTTTAAAAAACACTTAATGAGAGCCAGAAGGTAGAAGCTCAGCTTTATTCAGTTGAGGACAACTTGAATTAGGGACTGCATACAGACTTAGCAGGCTGTCCCCTGTGTGGACCATGCATCCAATACATTAACCCATTGAGCCACAAAGGACACGTAACCTTCCGTGGCCATGCCTACAGGTCCATGTGTCTGTTGTCAGGTGTACCTTTGTCAGTGTAGGCCTATTGGAAGGAAGGACCGCAGACAGGCTTCGAAGGCCTAACACAATAAAATTGGCTGGCTGTAGGCACTTTAAAATTGGTTCCAGGGGTACACGGGCAGCAGTGGTCTGGTCAGTGGAGGCCTAGTGGAAGGAGGGACCGCAGACAGGCTTCGAAGGCCTAAAATAACAAACAATAGGCTCATGGCAGTTTTACAGCGGTTACATGGATACACGGGCAGGCAGCTTGGTGGTGAGTGGAGGAGTATTTAAAGTAGGGACCGCAGACAGGCTATCAAAGGCCTAAAATAACAAACAATAGGCTCATGGCAGTTTTACAGCGGTTACATGGATACACGGGCAGGCAGCTTGGTGGTGAGTGGAGGAGTATTTAAAGTAGGGACCGCAGACAGGCTATCAAAGGCCTAAAATAACAAACAATAGGCTCATGGCAGTTTTACAGCGGTTACATGGATACACGGGCAGGCAGCTGGTGATGAGTGGAGGAGTATTTAAAGTGGTTACCGCAGACAGGCTATCAAAGGCCTAAAATAACAAACAATAGGCTCATGGCAGTTTTACAGCGGTTACATGGATACACAGGCAGCTTGGTGGTGAGTGGAGGAGTATTTAAAGTAGGGACCGCAGACAGGCTATCAAAGGCCTAAAATAACAAACAATAGGCTCATGGCAGTTTTACAGCGGTTACATGGATACACGGGCAGGCAGCTGGTGATGAGTGGAGGAGTATTTAAAGTAGGGACCGCAGACAGGCTATCAAAGGCCTAAAATAACAAACAATAGGCTCATGGCAGTTTTACAGCGGTTACATGGATACACAGGCAGCTTGGTGGTGAGTGGAGGAGTATTTAAAGTAGGGACCGCAGACAGGCTATCAAAGGCCTAAAATAACAAACAATAGGCTCATGGCAGTTTTACAGCGGTTACATGGATACATGGGCAGGCAGCTGGTGATGAGTGGAGGAGTATTTAAAGTAGGGACCGCAGACAGGCTATCAAAGGCCTAAAATAACAAACAATAGGCTCATGGCAGTTTTACAGCGGTTACATGGATACACAGGCAGCTTGGTGGTGAGTGGAGGAGTATTTAAAGTAGGGACCGCAGACAGGCTATCAAAGGCCTAAAATAACAAACAATAGGCTCATGGCAGTTTTACAGCGGTTACATGGATACACAGGCAGCTTGGTGGTGAGTGGAGGAGTATTTAAAGTAGGGACCGCAGACAGGCTATCAAAGGCCTAAAAATAACAAACAATAGGCTCATGGCAGTTTTACAGCGGTTACATGGATACACGGGCAGGCAGCTGGTGGTGAGTGGAGGAGTATTTAAAGTAGGGACCGCAGACAGGCTATCAAAGGCCTAAAATAACAAACAATAGGCTCATGGCAGTTTTACAGCGGTTACATGGATACACAGGCAGCTTGGTGGTGAGTGGAGGAGTATTTAAAGTAGGGACCGCAGACAGGCTATCAAAGGCCTAAAATAACAAACAATAGGCTCATGGCAGTTTTACAGCGGTTACATGGATACACAGGCAGCTTGGTGGTGAGTGGAGGAGTATTTAAAGTAGGGACCGCAGACAGGCTATCAAAGGCCTAAAATAACAAACAATAGGCTCATGGCAGTTTTACAGCGGTTACATGGATACACGGGCAGGCAGCTGGTGGTGAGTGGAGGAGTATTTAAAGTAGGGACCGCAGACAGGCTATCAAAGGCCTAAAATAACAAACAATAGGCTCATGGCAGTTTTACAGCGGTTACATGGATACACAGGCAGCTTGGTGGTGAGTGGAGGAGTATTTAAAGTAGGGACCGCAGACAGGCTATCAAAGGCCTAAAATAACAAACAATAGGCTCATGGCAGTTTTACAGCGGTTACATGGATACACAGGCAGGCAGCTGGTGATGAGTGGAGGAGTATTTAAAGTAGGGACCGCAGACAGGCTATCAAAGGCCTAAAATAACAAACAATAGGCTCATGGCAGCTTTACAGCGGTTACATGGATACACAGGCAGCTTGGTGGTGAGTGGAGGAGTAGTGCAAGGAGTGTCTGTCCCAGTACTCCCAAAATATAAATAGATGTTAATGTCTCGCAAAACAACCAAAACAAAAAAAAAGGTGGCATACTTAGGTACAGGGGTGGGCTCATCTACTGAGTTTCTGACATTGTAATTTGGCAGTAACTATTTAATGGTGCCAATATAGGACACAGACACAGACTACTTTAAGTTGCATCATAGATGTCTACAAATTTGTATTGTCAGTGCCAGACATTGAATGATGTCAGCGAATAGACTAAAGATTGGTGGAGCTGTGCGACATAATTTTGCACGTGGTAGAGCACATTTTGAGCTGGGGTAGGGGGGAACTCTCTTGAGGCCGGCGGGACCGCCCCAGGGCCCCTCATGTTACAACGGTGTGTCTGACGTTGGGTGCGCACCACCACCGCCAGAGACACTACATTGTACTATGAGGGACCCAGTAGCAATGCCGTCAACCAAAAGCGAGCACACCCACCTCTTCAGACAAACAGCAGTCTCACGGGTGCTTGCGCCAAGTCGCGATACCACGGCCCCGTGTGGGGAGTTTTGCCATTTAGGGAGGTGTAAACATGTCGTATGCTGTACAATCAGCTGCAGCAAATTAGACATTAGAAAAGTAATTCACAGGCAAGAGCTTTTCATAGGAAAGCTAGGTGTCGGCCGGGCAAGGTGGGGCAAAAGATTTCGAAATCCAGTTGTGGTTCATTTTAATGAATGTTAGATCGTCAACATTTTGGGTAGCCAGACGAGTCCTTTTTTCGGTTAATATTGAACCTGCAGCACTGAATACTCTTTCTGATAGGACACTTGCTGCCGGGCAAGCAAGCTCCTGCAATGCATATTCTGCCAATTCTGGCCAGGTGTCTAATTTGGAGGCCCAGTAATCAAATGGGAATGACGGTTGAGGGAGAACATCGATAAGGGATGAAAAATAGTTAGTAACCATACTGGACAAATGTTGTCTCCTGTCACTTTCAATTGATGCAGCAGTACCTGTCCTGTCTGCGGTCATAGCAAAATCACTCCACAACCTGGTCAGAAAACCCCTCTGTCCAACGCCACTTCTGATGTGTGCACCCCTAACACTCCTAGTCTGCTGCCCCCTGGAGCTCGTGTGAGAACGATCACGTGCGCTGTGTGCTGGGAATGCCTGAAGCAAACGGTCAACAAGAGTTGATTGTTTGGTTGCTAATATTAGTTCCAAGTTCTCATGTGGCATAATATTTTGCAATTTGCCTTTATAGCGTGGATCAAGGAGGCAGGCCAACCAGTAATCGTCATCGTTCATCATTTTCGTAATGCGTGTGTCCCTTTTTAGGATACGTAAGGCATAATCCGCCATGTGGGCCAAAGTTCCAGTTGTCAAATCTCCGGTTGTGATTGGTTGAGGGGCAGTTGCAGGCAAATCTACGTCACTTGTGTCCCTCAAAAAACCAGAACCCGGCCGTGACACGCAACCAATTTCCTGTGCCCCCGGGAAAGGTTCGGCATTAAAAATATACTCATCCCCATCATCCTCCTCGTCCTCCACCTCCTCTTCGCCCGCTACCTCGTCCTGTACACTGCCCTGACCAGACAATGGCTGACTGTCATCAAGGCTTTCCTCTTCCTCTGGTGCAGACGCCTGCTCCTTTATGTGCGTCAAACTTTGCATCAGCAGACGCATTAGGGGGATGCTCATGCTTATTACGGCGTTGTCTGCACTAACCAGCCGTGTGCATTCCTCAAAACACTGAAGGACTTGACACATGTCTTGTATCTTAGACCACTGCACACCTGACAACTCCATGTCTGCCATCCTACTGCCTGCCCGTGTATCCTCCCACAAATAAATAACAGCACGCCTCTGTTCGCACAGTCTCTGAAGCATGTGCAGTGTTGAGTTCCACCTTGTTGCAACGTCTATGATTAGGCGATGCTGGGGAAGGTTCAAAGACCGCTGATAGGTCTGCATACGGCTGGCGTGTACAGGCGAACGTCGGATATGTGAGCAAAGTGCACGCACTTTGAGGAGCAGGTCGGAGAACCCAGGATAAGTTTTCAATAAGCACTGCACCACCAGGTTTAAGGTGTGAGCCAGGCAAGGAATGTGTTTCAGTTGGGAAAGGGAGATGGCAGCCATGAAATTCCTTCCGTTATCACTCACTACCTTGCCTGCCTCAAGATCTACTGTGCCCAGCCACGACTGCGTTTCTTGTTGCAAGAACTCGGATAGAACTTCCGCGGTGTGTCTGTTGTCGCCCAAACACTTCATAGCCAATACAGCCTGCTGACGCTTGGCAGTAGCTGGCCCATAATGGGACAACTGGTGTGCAACAGTGTCATCTGCCGATGGAGTGGTTGGCAGACTGCGTTCTGTGGAAGAGCTGTAGCTTCTGCAGGAGGACGAGGAGGAGGAGGAGGAGGGGGTGCGAACGCCTACAGCCAACTGTTTCCTAGACCGTGGGCTAGGCACAACTGTCCCTAAATTGATGTCGCCTGTGGACCCTGCATCCACCACATTCACCCAGTGTGCCGTGATGGACACATAACGTCCCTGGCCATGCCTACTGGTCCATGCATCTGTAGTCAGGTGCACCTTTGTACTCACAGATTGCCTGAGTGCATGGACGATGCGCTGTTTAACATGCTGGTGCAGGGCTGGGATGGCTTTTCTGGAAAAAAAGTGTCGACTGGGTAGCTCGTATCGTGGTTCAGCGTACTCCATCAGGGCTTTGAAAGCTTCGCTTTCAACTAACCGGTAGGGCATCATCTCTAACGAGATTAGTCTAGCTATGTGGGCGTTAAAACCCTGTGTACGCGGATGCGAGGATAAGTACTTCCTTTTTCTAACC
The DNA here is from genome assembly GCF_051348905.1 of Ranitomeya variabilis. Lineage (NCBI taxonomy): Eukaryota > Metazoa > Chordata > Amphibia > Anura > Dendrobatidae > Ranitomeya > Ranitomeya variabilis. The sequence continues at coordinate 246,768,842 of NC_135234.1, forward strand.
AGAGTCTCATGTAGGGTGAGCTGGACTGGAGAGCTGGAGATTGTGGAACTTTCGGGTGTGCCGGTGTACATGGCAGACTGAGAGACGGTTGGAGACGGAATTGTTTCCGCCGGTGCCCTAGATGCAATATTTCCTCCTACAAAACTGGTGGTTCCCTGACCCTGACTGCTTTTGGCTGGCAAAGAAACCTGCACAGATACTGCCGGTGGTGCGGAAAATGGTGGCCTTACAGTGACGGAAGGGATGTTGCGTTGCTGACTAGCTTCATTGGCCGACGGTGCTACAACCTTAAGGGACGTTTGGTAGTTAGTCCAGGCTTGAAAATGCATGGTGGTTAAGTGTCTATGCATGCAACTAGTATTTAGACTTTTCAGATTCTGACCTCTGCTTAAGCTAGTTGAACATTTTTGACAGATGACTTTGCGCTGATCAGTTGGATGTTGTTTAAAAAAATGCCAGACTGCACTCTTCCTAGACTCGGATCCCTTTTCAGGGATTGCAGACTGAGCTTTAACCGGATGGCCACGCTGTCCTCCAACAGGTTTTGGCTTTGACACGCGTTTTGGGCCAGATACGGGCCCGGCAGATGGAACCTGTTGCGATGTTGATGCCTGCTGCGGCCCCTCCTCCACCTCCGCTTCTGAACTACTGCCGCCTGCACCCTGTTCCCCCAATGGCTGCCAATCGGGGTCAATAACTGGGTCATCTATTACCTCCTCTTCGAGCTCGTGTGCAACTTCATCTGTGTCACTGTGTCGGTCGGTGGTATAGCGTTCGTGGCGGGGCAACATAGTCTCATCAGGGTCTGATTGTGGATCTGTACCCTGAGAGGGCAATGTGGTGGTCTGAGTCAAAGGAGCAGCATAGTACTCTGGCTGTGGCTGTGCATCAGTGCACTCCATGTCAGAATCTACTTGTAATGGGCATGGCCTGTTAAATGTTTCACTTTCTAAGCCAGGGACGGTATGTGTAAAGAGCTCCATGGAGTGACCCGTTGTGTCGCCTGCTGCATCCTTCTCTCTTGTTGTAGTTTTTGCTGAGGAGGACAAGGAAGCGACTTGTCCCTGACCGTGAACATCCACAAGCGACGCGCTGCTTTTACATTTACCAGTTTCGGAAGAGGAGGCAAAAGAGCTAGAGGCTGAGTCTGCAATGTAAACCAAAACTTGCTGTTGCTGCTCCGCCTTTAAAAGCGGTTTTCCTATTCCCAGAAAAGAGAGCGTTCGAGGCCTTGTGTAGCCTGACGACGAAACTGGCTCCACAGCTCCAGACTTAGGTGGAATATTTTTATCCCCACGACCACCTGATGCTCCACTACCACTACCATCATTACCAGCTGACAATGAACGCCCACGACGACCTCTTGCACCAGACTTCCTCATTGTTTTAAAATCTTAACCAAAGTAACTTTATTTGTTGCTGTCAAACAACTTACACGGTGAGCTATAACTTCAGTATGATTTCAATATCCCTTAACAGGTTGGTGAGACCACAAGGAAAATCAGGCACAATGTTACACACTCTGTTTTCTGTGGCACAAAATCACAGAGATGACACACACGCAGGACTGTCACTCAAGCACTAATGTCAATATTAATCTCCCACCTAATTTATTTATTTTTTTTTCTCAGGGAGACTTTAGAAACCAAATAATATTAAAAAAAACAAAAAAATAAAAAGCCTTTCTATGGCCCACTGAATGAGAGAGAGAGGTGGCACACCCAGGAGTCAAGACTGGCACACAAGCTGAAAGGGCAATATTACTCTCCCACTGTTTTTTTATGTATTTTTTGTTTTTTAAGGGAGACTTTAGAAACCAAATAATATTAAAAAAAAAACAAAAAAAAAAAAGGCTTTCTATGGCCCACAATTAGAGAGAGAGAGGTGGCACACCCAGGAGTCAAGACTGGCGCACAAGCTGAAAGGGCAATATTACTCTCCCACTGTTTTTTTAAGTTTTTTATTTTTTATTTTCAGGGAGACTTTAGAAACCAAATAATATTAAAAAAACCAAAAAAATAAATAGCCTTTCTATGGCCCACTGAATGAGAGAGAGAGGTGGCACACCCAGGAGTCAAGACTGGCACACAAGCTGAAAGGGCAATATTACTCTCCCACTGTTTTTTTATGTATTTTTTGTTTTTTAAGGGAGACTTTAGAAACCAAATAATATTAAAAAAAAACAACAAAAAAAAGGCTTTCTATGGCCCACAATTAGAGAGAGAGAGGTGGCACACCCAGGAGTCAAGACTGGCGCACAAGCTGAAAGGGCAATATTACTCTCCCACTGTTTTTTTAAGTTTTTTTTTTTTTATTTTCAGGGAGACTTTAGAAACCAAATAATATTAAAAAAACCAAAAAAATAAATAGCCTTTCTATGGCCCACTGAATGAGAGAGAGAGGTGGCACACCCAGGAGTCAAGACTGGCACACAAGCTGAAAGGGCAATATTACTCTCCCACTGTTTTTTTATGTTTTTTTTTTTTTCAGGGAGACTTTAGAAACCAAATAATATTAAAAAAACCAAAAAAATAAATAGCCTTTCTATGGCCCACTGAATGAGAGAGAGAGGTGGCACACCCAGGAGTCAAGACTGGCACACAAGCTGAAAGGGCAATATTACTCTCCCACTGTTTTTTTATGTATTTTTTGTTTTTTAAGGGAGACTTTAGAAACCAAATAATATTAAAAAAAAAACAAACAAAAAAGGCTTTCTATGGTCCACAATTAGAGAGAGAGAGGTGGCACACCCAGGAGTCAAGACTGGCGCACAAGCTGAAAGGGCAATATTACTCTCCCACTGTTTTTTTAAGTTTTTTTTTTTTTATTTTCAGGGAGACTTTAGAAACCAAATAATATTAAAAAAACCAAAAAAATAAAAAGCCTTTCTATGGCCCACTGAATGAGAGAGAGAGGTGGCACACCCAGGAGTCAAGACTGGCACACAAGCTGAAAGGGCAATATTACTCTCCCACTGTTTTTTTATGTATTTTTTGTTTTTTAAGGGAGACTTTAGAAACCAAATAATATTAAAAAAAAAACAAAAAAAAAAGGCTTTCTATGGCCCACAATTAGAGAGAGAGAGGTGGCACACCCAGGAGTCAAGACTGGCGCACAAGCTGAAAGGGCAATATTACTCTCCCACTGTTTTTTTAAGTTTTTTTTTTTTTTTTTTCAGGGAGACTTTAGAAACCAAATAATATTAAAAAAACCAAAAAAATAAAAAGCCTTTCTATGGCCCACTGAATGAGAGAGAGAGGTGGCACACCCAGGAGTCAAGACTGGCACACAAGCTGAAAGGGCAATATTACTCTCCCACTGTTTTTTTATGTATTTTTTGTTTTTTAAGGGAGACTTTAGAAACCAAATAATATTAAAAAAAAAACAAAAAAAAAAAGGCTTTCTATGGCCCACAATTAGAGAGAGAGAGGTGGCACACCCAGGAGTCAAGACTGGCGCACAAGCTGAAAGGGCAATATTACTCTCCCACTGTTTTTTTATGTATTTTTTGTTTTTTAAGGGAGACTTTAGAAACCAAATAATATTTAAAAAAAAAAAAAAAAAGGCTTTCTATGGCCCACTGAATGAGAGAGAGAGGTGGCACACCCAGGAGTCAAGACTGGCACACAAGCTGAAAGGGCAATATTACTCTCCCACTGTTTTTTTATGTATTTTTTGTTTTTTAAGGGAGACTTTAGAAACCCAATAATATTTAAAAAAAAAAAAAAAAAGGCTTTCTATGGCCCACAATTAGAGAGAGAGGTGGCACACCCAGGAGTCAAGACTGGCACACAAGCTGAAAGGGCAATATTACTCTCCCACTGTTTTTTTATTTATTTTTTTTTTTTTCAGGGAGACTTTAGAAACCAGATAATAAGAAAAAAAATAAATAAATAAATAGGCTTTCTATAGCCCACTGAATAAGAGATAGCACACACAGCAGTGGCACACAAGCCCTGACTGAGGCCAATATTTTTCTACCACTGATTGATGTAGTGTTTTTGTGTTGAGGTAGAATTTAGAACACAAATCACGGAAAAAATAAATAGGCTTTCTATGGCCCACTCAGTGAGAGATGGCACACACAGGGATGGCACTGTAGCAGAAATGCCAATCTTAATCTCCCACAAAAAAAAAAAAAAAAAAAAACAGGGACTGTCCTACAATTACTATCTCCCTGCAGTAATCTAAGCCAGGTATGGCAGGCAGCAATAGGAGTGGACTGATGCACAAATTAAATAAAAAGTGTGGACAAACAAAAAAGATAGCTGTGCAGAAAGGAACAAGAGGATATGTGCTTTGAAAAAAGCAGTTGGTTTCCACAGTGGCGTACACACAGCAATACAGCTATCACGGAGCCTTCTAGGGCAGCCCAATGAGCTACAGCGCTGAGGAAAAAAAAAAAATAGCTTCCACTGTTCCTGCACACCGAAGGTGGTGTTGGACAGTGGAAATCGCTACAGCACAAGCGGTTTGGTGGTTAGTGGACCCTGCCTAACGCTATCCCTGCTTCTGACGAAGCGGCAGCAACCTCTCCCTAAGCTCAGATCAGCAGCAGTAAGATGGCGGTCGGCGGGAACGCCCCTTTATAGCCCCTGTGACGCCGCAGACAGCAAGCCAATCACTGCAATGCCCTTCTCTAAGATGGTGGGGACCAGGATCTATGTCATCACGCTGCCCACACTCTGCGTTCACCTTCATTGGCTGAGAAATGGCGCTTTTCGCGTCATTGAAACGCGACTTTGGCGCGAAAGTCGCGTACCGCATGGCCGACAAGCACAGGGGTCGGATCAGGTTTCATGAGACGCCGACTTAGCCAAAAGTCGGCGACTTTTGAAAATGATCGACCCGTTTCGCTCAACCCTAGGGGTGGCTTCACCCCCCCGTGGCTACGATCGCTCTGATTGGCTGTTGAAAGTGAAACTGCCAATCAGAGCGATTTGTAATATTTCACCTGAAAAACTGGTGAAATATTACAATCCAGCCATGGCCGATGCTGCAATATCATCGGCCATGGCTGGAAACACTAATGTAACCCCCCCCACCCCACCGATCGCCCCCCCAGTGCTCCGTTATGGGGTCCGGTCCCCTCGGTGCTGTGCTCCGCTGCCCCGTGCTCCTGCCCGCTCCCCCCGTGCTGCTGTGCCCCCCCCCTGTGCTCCGACGCCCCCCTCCGTGCCCCGATCTCCCCCCCCTTATACTCACCGAGGCTCCCGGTGTCCGTCCGCCTCCTCGCTGGGCGCCGCCATCTTCCAAAATGGCGGGCACATGCTCAGTGCGCCCGCCGAATCTGCCAGTCGGCAGATTCGTTAAAAGTACATTTTGATCGCTGTGACAGGTTCTATCACAGCGATCAAAATAAAAAAAATAATAAATAAACCCCCCCCCTTTATCACCCCATAGGTAGGGACAATAATAAAATAAAGAAAATATTTTTTTTTTTTCTTTTTCCACTAGGGTTAGGGTTAGAACTAGGGTTAGGGTTACGGGTAGGGTTAGGGTTAGGGGTAGGGTTAGGGTTACAGGTAGGGTTAGGGTTAGGGGTAGGGTTAGGGTTATGGCATGTGCGGATTTGGCTGCGGATCCGCAGCGGATTGGCCGCGGATCCGCAGCGGATTGGCCGCGGATCCGCAGCGGATTGGCCGCGGATCCGCAGCGGATTGGCCGCTGTGAATTCGTAGCAGTTTTCCATCAGGTTTACAGTACCATGTACACCTATGGAAAACCAAATCCGCTGTGCCCATGGTGCGGAAAATTCCGTGCAGAAACGCGTTGTATTTTCCGCAGCATGTCAATTCTTTGTGCGGATTCCGCATCGTTTTACACCTGTTCCTCAATAGGAATCCGCAGGTGAAATCCGCACAAAAAAACACTGGAAATCTGCTGTAAATCCGCAGGTAAAACGCAGTGCCTTTTACCTGCAGATTTTTCAAAAATCGTGCGGAAAAATCTTACACGAATCCGCAATGTGGGCACATACCCTTAGGGTTAGGGTTGGAATTAGGGCTAGGGTTGGAAATAGGGTTAAGAATAGGCTTGTGGTTAGGGTTACGGATAGGGTTAGGGGTGTGTTGGGGTTACAGTTGTGGTTAGGGTTGGGATTAGGGTTAGGATTAGGGTTGGAATTAGGGTTACGGGTGTGTTGGGGTTAGGGTTGGGATTAGGGTTATGGCTACAGTTGGGATTAGGATTAGGGGTGTGTTGGGGTTAGTGTTGAAGTTAGAATTGAGGGGTTTCCACTGTTTAGGCACATCAGGGGCTCTGCAAACGCAACATGGCGCCACCATTGATTCCAGCCAATCTTGCATTCAAAAAGTCAAATGGTGCTCCCTCCCTTCCAAGCCCCGACATGCGCCCAAACAGTGGTTTACCCCCACATTTGGGGTACCAGCGTACTCAGGACAAACTGGGCAACAACTGTTGGGGTCCAATTTCTCCTGTTACCCTTGCAAAAATAAAAAATTACTTGCTAAGACATAATTTTTGAGGAAAGAACAATTATTTTTTATTTTCATGGCTCTGCATTATAAACTTCTGTGAAGCACTTGGGGGTTGAAAGTGCTCACCACACATCTAGATAAGTTCCTTCGGGGGTCTAGTTTCCAAAATGGGGTCACTTGTGGGGTGTTTCTACTGTTTAGGCACATCAGGGGCTCTGCAAATGCAACGTGACGCCCGCAGACCATTCCATCAAAGTCTGCATTTCAAATGTCACTACTTCCCTTCCGAGCCCTGACGTGCGCCCAAACAGTGGTTTACCCCCACATATGGGGTATCACTGTACTCACAACAAACTGGGCAACAAACATTGGGGCCCAATTTCTCCTGTTACCCTTGTGAAAATAAAAAATTGCTTGCTAAAACATCTTTTTTGAGGAAAGAAAAATGATTTTTTATTTTCACGGCTCTGCGTTGTAAACTTCTGTGAAGCACTTTGGGGTTGAACGTGCTCATCACACATCTAGATAAGTTCCTTGGGGGGTCTAGTTTCCAAAATGGGGTCACTTGTGGGGTGTTTCTACTGTTTAGGCACATCAGGGGCTCTGCAAATGCAATGTGACGCCCGCAGACCATTCCATCAAAGTCTGCATTTCAAATGTCACTACTTCCCTTCCGAGCCCTGACGTGTGCCCAAACAGTGGTTTACCCCCACATATGGGGTATCAGCGTACTCACAACAAACTGGGCAACAAATATTGGGGTCCAATTTCTCCTGTTACCCTTGTGAAAATAAAAAATTGCTTGCTAAAACATCTTTTTTGAGGAAAGAAAAAAGATTTTTTATTTTCACGGCTCTGCGTTGTAAACTTCTGTGAAGCACTTGGGGGTTGAATGTGCTCACCACACATTTAGATAAGTTCCTTGGGGGTCTATTTTCCAAAATGGGGTCACTTGTGGGGGGTTTCTACTGTTTAGGCATATCAGGGGCTCTGCAAACGTAACATGATGCCCGCAGACCATTCCATCAAAGTCTGCATTCCAAAACGTCACTACTTCCCTTCCGAGCCCCGGCATGTGCCCAAACAGTGGTTTACCCCCACATATGGGGTATCAGCGTACTCAGGAGAAACTGGACAACAACTTTTGGGGTCCAATTTCTCCTGTTACCCTTGCAAAAATAAAAAATTCTGGGCTAAAAAAATATTTTTGAGGAAAGGAAACACATTTATTATTTTCACGGCTCTGCGTTATAAACTTCTGTGAAGCACTTGGGGGTTCAAAGTGCTCACCACACATCTAGATAAGTTCCCTTGGGGGTCTAGTTTCCAAAATGGAGTCAATTGTGGGGAGTTCCTACTGTTTAGGCACATCAGGGGCTCTGCAAACGCAACCTGACGCCCGCAGAGCATTCCATCAAAGTCTGCATTTCAAAATGTCACTACTTCCCTTCCGAACCCCGACGTGTGCCAAAACAGTGGTTTACCCCCACATATGGGGTATCAGCGTACTCAGGAGAAACTGGACAACAACTTTTGGGGTCCAATTTCTCCTGTTACCTTTGGGAAAATAAAAAATTGTGGGCTAAAAAGAGAAAAGAAAAATTATTTTTTATTTTCACGGCTCTGCGTTATAAACTTCTGCGAAGCACTTGGGGGTTCAAAGTGCTCACCTCACATCTAGATTAGTTCCTTGGGAGGTCTAGTTTCCAAAATGGGGTCACTTGTGCGGGAGCTCCAATGTTTAGGCACACAGGGGCTCTCCAAACGCGACATGGTGTCCGCTAATGATTGGAGCTAATTTTCCATTCAAAAAGCCAAATGGCATGCCTTCCCTTCCGAGCCCTGCCGTGCGCCCAAACAGTGGTTTACCCCCACATATGGGGTATCATCGTACTCAGGACAAACTGGACAACAACATTTGGGGTCCAATTTCTCCTATTACCCTTGGGAAAATAAAAAATTCTGGGCTAAAAATCATTTTTGAGGAAAGAAAAATTATTTTTTATTTTCACGGCTCTGCGTTATAAACTTCTGTGAAGCACCTGGGGGTTATAAGTGCTCACTATGCATCTAGATAAGTTCCTTTGGGGGTCTAGTTTCCAAAATGGGGTAACTTGTAGGGGAGCTCCAATGTTTAGGCACACAGGGGCTCTCCAAATGCGACATGGTGTCCGCTAACGATTGGAGCTAATTTTCCATTCAAAAAGTCAAATGGCACGCCTCCCCTTCCGAGCCTTGCCGTGCACCCAAACAGTGGTTTACCCCCACATATGAGGTATCAACGTACTCAGGAGAAATTGCCCAAAAAATTTTAGGATCCATTTTATCCTGTTGCCCATGTGAAAATGAAAAAATTAAGGCTAAAAGAAATTTTGTGTGAAAAAAAAGTACTTTTTCATTTTTACGGATCAATTTGTGAAGCACCTGAGAGTTTAAAGTGCTCACTATGCTTCTAGATAAGTTCCTTGGGGGGTCTAGTTTCCAAAATGGGGTCACTTGTGGGAGCGCTCCAATGTTTAGGCACACAGGGGCTCTCCAAACGTGACATGGTGTCTGCTAGCGATGGAGATAATTTTTCATTCAAAAAGTCAAATGGCGCTCCTTCCCTTCCGAGCCTTACCATGTGCCCAAACAGTGGTTTACCCCCACATGTGAGGTATCGGTGTACTCAGGAGAAATTGTCCAACAAATTTTAGGATCCATTTTATCCTGTTGCCCATGTGAAAATGAAAAAATTGAGGCTAAAATAATTTTTTTGTGAAAAAAAAGTACTGTTTCATTTTTACGGATCAATTTGTGAAGCACCTGGGGGTTTAAAGTGCTCACTATGCTTCTAGATAAGTTCCTTGGGGGGTCTAGTTTCCAAAATGGGGTCACTTGTGGGGGAGCTCCAATGTTTAGGCACACGGGGGCTCTCCAAACGCGACATGGTGTCCGCTAAAGATTGGAGCCAATTTTTCATTGAAAAAGTCAAATGGCGCTCCTTCTCTTCCGAGCCCTGCCGTGCGCCCAAACAGTGGTTTACCCCCAGATGTGAGGTATCAGCGTACTCAGGACAAATTGGACAACAACGTTCGTGGTCCAGTTTCTCCTTTTACCCTTGGAAAAATAAAAAAATTTTCGCTAAAAGATCATTTTTGTGACTAAAAAGTTAAATGTTCATTTTTTACTTCCATGTTGCTTCTGCTGCTGTGAAACACCCGAAGGGTTAATAAACTTCTTGAATGTGGTTTTGAGCACCTTGAGGGGTGCAGTTTTTAGAATGGTGTCACTTTTGGGTATTTTCAGCCATATAGAACCCTCAAACTGACTTCAAATGTGAGGTGGTCCCTAAAAAAAATGGTTTTGTAAATTTTGTTGTAAAAATGAGAAATCACTGGTCAAATTTTAACCCTTATAACTTCCTAGCAAAAAAAATAATTGTTTCCAAAATTGAGCTGATGTAAATTAGACATGTGGGAAATGTTATTTATTAACTATTTTGTGTCACATAACTCTCTGGTTTAACAGAATAAAAATTCAAAATGTGAAAATTGCAAAATTTTCAAAATTTTTGCCAAATTTCCGTTTTTTTCACAAATAAACTCAGAAATTATCGACCTACATTTACCACTAACATGAAGCCCAATATGTCACGAAAAAACAATCTCAGAATCGCTAGGATCCGTTGAAGCGTTCCTGAGTTATTACCTCATAAAGGGACACTGGTCAGAATTGCAAAAAACGGCAAGGTCATTAAAGGGAACCTGTCACCACGTTTTTGGAAGATGGGATAAAAATAGCGTTAAATAGGGGCAGAGGTGGGCGTTACATTAGTGTGTGTGTTATGCGTTTATTACCCACCTAAGTTGCCGAAATAACTTTGCAAAGTCTCCGTTTTCGCCTGTCAATCAGGCTGGTCAGGTCGCATGGGCGTTGTCTTCCCCCAGATTTGGCGTAGTTTTCCGTTGGTGGCGTAGTGGTGTGCGCATGCCCAAAGTCCGGAATCCTCTGCCAGGGGATTTAAAATAGCGCGGTGTTCGTTATTGCATTGGTGATCGGTGGGCGCGGCCATCTTCCTTTGGCCGCGCGTGCGCAGAAGCGGCGCTCTGCTGGCCGCGGCTTCAGGAAAATGGCCGCCGCGATATCCATCTGCGCACGCGCGGCATCCCGCGGCCATTTTCCTGAAGCCGCGGCCAGCAGAGCGCCGCTTCTGCGCACGCGCGGCCAAAGGAAGATGGCCGCGCCCACCGATCACCAATGCAATAACTGTTGTGAATTTGGATTCTGGGCTCCCCCGGTGGCCGCTTGTGGAATTGGACTTGTCATCCTCTTTCCTGTTTCACCTGGTTCCATCAGTAGTGGGTGTCGCTATTTAAGCTCATTTCTCTGGTGGTTTCTTGCCGGTCAACAATGTTATCTGATGCCTCTCAGTGCTTGTTCCTGCTTCTAGACAACTACTAGATAAGTTGGACTTTTGTCCATGTTTTGTTTTGCCTATTTGTTCCAGTTCACAGCTGAAGTTTTGTTACTGTGTCTGGAAAGCTCTCGTTGATCAGGGATTGCTACTCTGGCGTTATGAGTTAATGCCAGAGTTTAAGGTAATCTCTGGATGGTGTTTTGTTAGTGTTTTTCTGCTGACCATGAAAGTATACTATCTGTCTTCTGCTATCTAGTAAGCGGACCTCAAATTTGCTAAGACTATTTTCCTGCTGCGTTTGTTGTTTCATCTGAACTCACCGTCATTATATGTGGGGGGCTACTGTCTTCTTTGGAATATTTCTCTAGAGGTGAGCCAGGTCTTATATTTCCCTCTGCTAGCTATTTAGGTCTTAGGCCAGAGCTGGGCATCTAGCTATAAATAGGAAATGCTACCTGGCTATTTCTAGTTGCGCGGCAGGCTTAGTTCATGGTCAGTATAGTTCCATCTTCCGAGAGCTTGTCCCTCTATAGGCTTGCTATGATCTCTGCCTGCAGAGATCATGACAGTTTGACCGGCCCGTAAAGTGTTAAAGACCCAGGTTGAGAAAGGAGAGTTATAAGAAGTCTGCTGGAATTTTTTTTTTTTTTTTTTTTTTTTTTTTCTCCCTCCAGTCTGCCTTGCTGCAGTCTTTTTTCTCTCTCTCCTCCTAATCTCTGTATGCTCTGTGTGCACCTGACAATAATGGATCTCCAGAGTGTAACTGCGGGTTTGAATAATCTCATCACGAAAGTACAAAATTTACAAGATTTTGTGGTACATGCTCCGGTATCTGAGCCGAGAATTCCTTTGCCGGAGTTCTTCACAGGGAATAGAGCTAGCTTCCAGAATTTCCGAAATAATTGTAAGCTTTATTTGTCCCTGAAGTCTCGTTCAGCTGGAGACCCTGCTCAGCAGGTTAGGATTGTGATTTCCTTGCTCAGAGGTGACCCTCAAGATTGGGCCTTCTCATTGCCAGCAGGGGATCCTGCGTTACGCGATGTGGATGCGTTTTTTCTGGCCTTGGGCTTGCTTTATGAGGAACCTCATTTGGAACTTCAGGCAGAAAAAACTTTGATGGCACTATCTCAGGGGCAAGACGAAGCTGAAGTTTTCTGCCAAAAATTCCGTAAATGGTCTGTGCTTACTCAGTGGAATGAGTGCGCCTTGGCGGCAACTTTCAGAGAAGGTCTTTCTGATGCCGTTAAGGATGTTATGGTGGGGTTCCCTTTGCCTGCAGGTCTGAATGAGTCCATGACAATGGCTATTCAGATTGATAGGCGTCTGCGGGAGCGCAAACCGGTGCACCATCTGGCGGTGTCTATGGAAAAGACGCCAGAAAGTATGCAGTGTGATAGAATTCTGTCCAGGAGCGAGCGACAGAATTTTAGACGGAAGAATGGATTGTGTTTCTATTGTGGGGATTCTACTCATGTTATATCAGCATGCTCTAGGCGTACAAAGAAGCTTGATAAGTCTGTTTCCATTGGCACCATTCAGTCTAAGTTTATTTTGTCTGTAACCCTGATTTGCTCTTTGTCATCCATTGCCACGGACGCCTATGTTGACTCTGGCGCCGCTCTGAGTCTTATGGATTGGTCCTTTGCCAATCGTTGTGGTTTTGATTTAGAGCCTTTGGAGACTCTTATTCCACTGAAGGGGATTGACTCCACCCCATTGGCTAATAATAAACCACAATACTGGACACAAGTAACCATGCGTATCAATCCGGATCACCAGGAGATTATTCGTTTCCTGGTGCTGTATAATTTACATGACGATTTGGTACTGGGATTGCCATGGTTGCAGTCTCACAACCCAGTCTTGGACTGGAGAGCAATGTCTGTGTTGAGCTGGGGATGTAAGGGTATTCATGGGGACGTACCTTTGGTTTCTATTTCGTCGTCCATTCCCTCTGAAGTCCCTGAGTTCCTCTCTGATTATCAAGACGTCTTTGACGAACCCAAGCTTGGGTCGTTACCTCCGCACCGTGAGTGCGATTGTGCCATAGATTTGATACCGGGTTGTAAATATCCAAAGGGTCGTTTGTTTAATTTGTCTGTGCCGGAACATGCTGCTATGCGGGAATATATAAAGGAGTCTTTGGAAAAGGGACATATTCGTCCATCTTCTTCTCCCTTGGGAGCTGGGTTTTTCTTTGTCTCAAAAAAAGACGGCTCTTTGAGACCATGTATTGATTATCGGCTTCTGAATAAGATCACTGTTAAGTATCAATACCCATTGCCATTGCTTACTGATTTGTTTGCTCGTATAGAGGGTGCTAAGTGGTTCTCTAAAATTGATCTTCGTGGGGCGTATAATTTGGTGCGGATCAGGCAGGGGGATGAGTGGAAGACCGCATTTAATACTCCCGAGGGCCACTTTGAGTATTTGGTCATGCCTTTTGGTCTTTCTAATGCCCCTTCAGTTTTCCAGTCTTTTATGCATGATATTTTCCGCGATTTTCTGGATAAATTTATGATAATATATCTGGATGATATTCTGATTTTTTCTGATGACTGGGACTCTCATGTCCAGCAGGTCAGGAGAGTTTTTCAGGTTCTGCGGTCTAATTCTTTATGTGTGAAGGGGTCTAAGTGCGTTTTTGGGGTCCAGAAAATTTCCTTTTTGGGGTATATTTTTTCTCCCTCTTCCATTGAGATGGATCCCGTCAAGGTGCAAGCTATTTGTGACTGGACTCAGCCCTCCTCTCTTAAGGGTCTTCAGAGATTTTTGGGCTTTGCCAACTTTTACCGCCGATTTATTGCTGGTTTTTCGGATGTCGTTAAACCACTGACTGATTTGACCAGACAAGGCGCTGATGTTGCTAATTGGTCCCCTCATGCTGTAGAGGCCTTTCAGGAGCTTAAGCGCCGTTTTGCCTCTGCCCCTGTGTTGCGTCAGCCTGATGTGAATCTGCCTTTTCAGGTTGAGGTTGACGCTTCGGAGATCGGAGCTGGGGCAGTGTTGTCGCAGAAAGGTTCCGACTGCTCCGTCATTAGGCCTTGTGCCTTCTTTTCTCGCAAATTTTCGCCCGCAGAGCGGAATTATGATGTTGGGAATCGGGAGCTTTTGGCCATGAAGTGGGCGTTTGAGGAGTGGCGCCATTGGCTCGAGGGGGCTAGGCATCAGGTGGTGGTATTGACTGACCACAAAAATTTGATTTATCTTGAGACTGCCAGACGCCTGAATCCTAGACAGGCGCGCTGGTCTTTATTTTTTTCTCGCTTTAATTTTGTGGTGTCATACCTACCGGGTTCTAAGAATGTTAAGGCAGATGCCCTTTCTAGGAGTTTTGACCCGGACTCTCCTGGTGATTCTGAACCCACAGGTATCCTTAGGGAGGGAGTAATTTTGTCGGCCGTTTCTCCTGATCTGCGGCGGTCCTTGCAAGAGTTTCAGGCGGATAGACCGGATCGTTGTCCGCCTGATAGACTGTTTGTTCCGGATGATTGGACCAGCAGAGTCATCTCTGAGGTACATTCTTCTGCATTGGCAGGTCATCCCGGAATTTTTGGTACCAGGGATTTGGTGGCAAGATCCTTCTGGTGGCCTTCCCTGTCACGAGATGTGCGAGTCTTTGTGCAGTCATGTGACGTTTGTGCTCGGGCCAAGTCTTGTAGTTCTCGGGCTAGCGGACTGCTGTTGCCCTTGCCTATTCCTAAGAGGCCTTGGACACACATCTCGATGGATTTTATTTCAGATCTGCCTGTTTCCCAGAAGATGTCTGTCATCTGGGTGGTCTGTGACCGTTTCTCTAAAATGGTCCATTTGGTTCCTCTGCCCAAGTTGCCTTCTTCTTCTGAGTTGGTTCCTCTGTTTTTTCAGAATGTTGTCCGATTGCACGGTATTCCTGAGAATATTGTTTCTGACAGAGGTACCCAATTTGTGTCTAGATTTTGGCGGGCATTCTGTGCTAGGATGGGCATAGATTTGTCTTTTTCATCTGCTTTTCACCCTCAGACTAATGGCCAGACCGAGCGGACTAATCAGACCCTTGAGACATATCTGAGGTGTTTTGTCTCTGCTGACCAGGATGATTGGGTTGCTTTTTTGCCATTGGCAGAGTTCGCCCTCAATAATCGGGCCAGTTCTTCCACCTTGGTGTCCCCGTTTTTCTGTAATTCGGGGTTTCACCCTCGATTTTCCTCCGGTCAGGTGGAATCCTCGGATTGTCCTGGAGTGGATGCGGTGGTGGAGAGATTGCATCACATCTGGGGGCAGGTTATGGACAATTTGAAGTTGTCCCAGGAGAAGACTCAGCGTTTTGCCAACCGTCATCGTCGTGTTGGTTCTCGGCTTTGTGTTGGAGATTTAGTGTGGTTGTCTTCTCGTTTTGTCCCTATGAGGGTCTCTTCTCCTAAGTTTAAACCTCGGTTCATCGGCCCTTATAGAATATTGGAGATTCTTAATCCTGTTTCTTTCCGTTTGGACCTCCCTGCGTCCTTTTCCATTCATAACGTTTTTCATCGGTCGTTATTGCGCAGGTATGAGGTACCTGTTGTACCTTCAGTTGAGCCTCCTGCTCCGGTGTTGGTTGAGGGTGAGTTGGAGTACGTTGTGGAGAAAATTTTGGACTCTCGTGTTTCCAGACGGAAACTCCAGTATCTGGTCAACTGGAAGGGTTACGGCCAGGAGGATAATTCTTGGGTCAATGCATCTGATGTTCATGCTTCTGATCTTGTTCGTGCCTTCCATAGGGCTCATCCTGGTCGCCCTGGTGGATCTGGTGAGGGTTCGGTGCCCCCTCCTTGAGGGGGGGGTACTGTTGTGAATTTGGATTCTGGGCTCCCCCGGTGGCCGCTTGTGGAATTGGACTTGTCATCCTCTTTCCTGTTTCACCTGGTTCCATCAGTAGTGGGTGTCGCTATTTAAGCTCATTTCTCTGGTGGTTTCTTGCCGGTCAACAATGTTATCTGATGCCTCTCAGTGCTTGTTCCTGCTTCTAGACAACTACTAGATAAGTTGGACTTTTGTCCATGTTTTGTTTTGCCTATTTGTTCCAGTTCACAGCTGAAGTTTTGTTACTGTGTCTGGAAAGCTCTCGTTGATCAGGGATTGCTACTCTGGCGTTATGAGTTAATGCCAGAGTTTAAGGTAATCTCTGGATGGTGTTTTGTTAGTGTTTTTCTGCTGACCATGAAAGTATACTATCTGTCTTCTGCTATCTAGTAAGCGGACCTCAAATTTGCTAAGACTATTTTCCTGCTGCGTTTGTTGTTTCATCTGAACTCACCGTCATTATATGTGGGGGGCTACTGTCTTCTTTGGAATATTTCTCTAGAGGTGAGCCAGGTCTTATATTTCCCTCTGCTAGCTATTTAGGTCTTAGGCCAGAGCTGGGCATCTAGCTATAAATAGGAAATGCTACCTGGCTATTTCTAGTTGCGCGGCAGGCTTAGTTCATGGTCAGTATAGTTCCATCTTCCGAGAGCTTGTCCCTCTATAGGCTTGCTATGATCTCTGCCTGCAGAGATCATGACAAATAACGAACACCGCGCTATTTTAAATCCCCTGGAAGAGGATTCCGGACTTTGGGCATGCGCACACCACTACGCCACCAACGGAAAACTACGCCAAATCTGGGTGAAGACACCACGCCCATGTGACCTGACCAGCCTGATTGACAGGCGAAAACGGAGACTTTGCAAAGTTATTTCGGCAACTTAGGTGGGTAATAAACGCATAACACACACACTAATGTAACGCCCACCTCTGCCCCTATTTAACGCTATTTTTATCCCATCTTCCAAAAACGTGGTGACAGGTTCCCTTTAAGGCCAAAATAGGCTGGGTCATGAAGGGGTTAAATACATTTGTGTGGATTTATGATGTTTTTAAAACAATTCTGCTTTTAGTGCCTTTTTTCTGGTTTACCTGTTTTACCTGGTGTCTGTGAAGTCACCATGATTACCTCAGTAACCTCTATTGCTCTGCTGAATACATTGTGTTAATTTCTATTAATAACACCACAGGAGGTTTTTTTCTTTTTTTTTTTTTGGGGGAGGGAGTTGCCCCTGGCCATCTGGGGGGGTTTTACCCTTTTTTTTAATCAAATTTGTACCAGGCACATCACCTTTGAGGGCCCTGTCATGGCCTGTCATAAGCGCTGGTGGTCCGGCATTTATTTCCTTCAGTGACGTCACCGCTAATCGGGCGGTGTTACAGACTACCAAGAAACACCTCCCTAGACCTTTCTTAGCTGTGCCCCTACCCAACCGGGGTTTTTTCACCCCCTTTTGACTACGTTTGGACCTGGCACACCGGGGGTG
Source organism: Ranitomeya variabilis (assembly GCF_051348905.1). Classification (NCBI taxonomy): domain Eukaryota; kingdom Metazoa; phylum Chordata; class Amphibia; order Anura; family Dendrobatidae; genus Ranitomeya; species Ranitomeya variabilis. Next base: position 246,785,992 of record NC_135234.1, read on the forward strand.
AGGATTCTGTCAGGGTCCGTTCCAGGCGCCATCTTCCTTCATCTCAGTGACGTTAGCGCTAATCGGGCGGTGTCACAAACTACAACGGAATATCTCCCTGAACCTTCCTTGGGTGTGCCCCTACCCTACTGGGGGGGGTTTGCCCCCTTTTAACTGTATTTGCACCTAGCACACCAGGTCCTCCCCTTCAGTGATGTCATCGCTGCTTGCGATATTTAAGTAAGTGCTCAAATTGCTTCGGAACCACTTTAGAAGCCTTCTTTTTTCCTTTTTTTTGCTTCCTTTTTCATTGGGCACACCGAAGATGTGGGAAGATCCTGTCAAGGACCGTTGTTTCCATCTACTGGAGGCTGCAGAAGATTACAGCTGCTCTGTCTTTTCATAATATTGACTGATTGCTTGCTTGGTTTCATTGAGGGTGGGGAAGGGGTGGGTATTTTTATTGCCTGAACAAGTCTTTTTGGTTCATTTCTTTTTAGCAGTTACTTTTAATAAAGTGGGAGTTGGTTGTTATTAATATAATAATTATAAAATATATATAAAAATAATAGAATAACTGAATATATTAAATACAATACAGATCAAATTAATACACATAAAACATTAATAATAATAATTATATAAAGCTTTTAACAAATTTGCATTGTATATTTATATATCTACCTATTTACATATTTGGTATTGTTTTGCTTTGGTTGGCACTCCCTCGGTCCTCCTTTTGGGGGTGGGGCTGTAATTGCCTAGTCAATTGGTACTCATCTGAGCAAATTGTGGTGGGACCTTGTCTTACCTTCAATCACTTTTTTATAATATCGTTGGACACCATGAGTCATCTCACCTCTAAATTGCCTAAGGCTAAATCTTCCGGTTCTTCTAGAGCTCAAAAACAAAATAAGGACCCACAGGCTAATCGTGGTTCTTCAAGGGAGTCGTTTAATTTGCTGAGTCCAGTTAAGTCTCGTTCTCCTATGGAGAGAGAGCTCTCACAGTCCTCTATCAAGACCCTCTCTCATTCCGCGTCCACGCCTAAAGCTTGCTTAGCAGAGCTCGGTGTGGGACTTCCCTCTTCACTCATTCTTACAGAGACCATGGACCTCTCTTCCTCTTCAAAGAGGAAGGGTTCCTCGAGTTGGGGGGGGACGCGGTCCTCCATTACCAATTCTTCAGAAGAGGACTCTACTAATTACTCTTCCAATCCTAGTCCAAGTATGTATGTATGTATTCTCTGGTTGATAAACTTAGCACCAGATTGCGTCTTGATATGGACAACCAGGCAAAAATATTTCAGGAGACTCTCGAGTTTTTCACTTCTCGGTTCGATAACCATGAAGTTAGACTGGGAGAATTGGAAAAGACACATGCACTGTCCCTAAAGGAACAGTCTGACTCTAAGTCAGAGATCAGTCAGTTGAAGCTTAAGTTGGCAGATCTAGAGGACAGATCCCGTCATAACAACATTAAAATTAGAGGTATATCTGAAGATATCTCGCCCATTAAGCTCTCTGAGTTTGTTTAGGGGTCTTTAGGAGGATGATTCCCAATCTTTCCTATACGGATCTCATTATAGATCGTATCCATCGTCTTCCTAAGCCTCCTTTTGTCCCTAAAGACCTCCCTAGAGATGTTATCATGAAAATTCACTTTTATCATATTAAAGAGAAAATACAAAACCTGGTCAAAATTAAAAGAGGATTCCTGGAACCCTATCACTATCTTAAGTTGTTTGTTGACCTGTCCAAAGCGACTACTGAGAGTCGGAGGCACTTTAGATCACTCACCTCCGTTCTGAAAGAGAAATGCCTTCCTTACAAGTGGGGTTTTCCTCTGAGGCTCATCTTTAACCCCTTCATGATCTTGGGATTTTCCATTTTTCCGTGTTCGTTTTTTGCTCCCCTCCTTCCCAGAGCCATAACTTTTTTATTTTCCCATCAATTTGGCCATGTGAGGGCTTATTTTTTGCGGGACGAGTTGTACTTTTGAACGACATTATTGGTTTTAGCATGTCGTGTACTAGAAAACGGGAAAAAAATTCCAAGTGCAGTGAAATTGCAAAAAAAGTGCAGTCCCACACTGGTTTTTATTTGGCTTTTTTGCTAGGTTCACTTAAAGCTAAAACTGACCTGCCATTATGATTCTCCAGGTCATTATGAGTTCATAGACACCAAACATGTCTAGGTTAATTTTTACCTAAGTGGTGAAAAAAAATTCCAAACTTTGCTAAAAAAAAAAAAAATGTGCCATTTTCCGATACTTGTAGCGTCTCCATTTTTCATGATCTGGGGTCGGTTGAGGGCTTATTTTTTGTGTGCCGAGCTGGCATTTTTAATGATTCCAATTCGGTGCAGATACATTCTTTTGATCGCCCGTTATTGCATTTTAATGCAATGTCGTGGCGACCAAAAAAACTTAGTTCTGGCGTTTCGATTTTTTCTCTCATTACGCTGTTTAGCGATCAGGTTAGTGCTTTTTTTATTGATAGATCGGGCGATTCTGAACGTGGCGACACCAAATATGTGTAGGTTTGATTTTTTTTTTAATTAATTAATTTATTTTGATTGGGGCGAAAGGGGGGTGATTTAAACTTTTATATTTTTTTTATTTTTTTCACATTATTTTTAACTTTTTTTTTTAACTTTTGCCATGCTTCAATAGCCTCCATGGGAGGCTAGAAGCAGGCACAGCACGATCGCCTCTGCTACATAGCAGCAATCTGCTGTTCGCTGCTATGTAGTAGAAAATCAGGTGTGCTGTGAGCGCCGACCACAGGGCTCCCCGGGGATCAGTAACCATAGAGGTCTCAGGGACCTCTATGGTTACACTGCAGAAGCATCGCCGACCTCCGATCATGTGACGGGGGTCGGTGATGCGCTCATATCCGGCCGCCCGGCCGGATGCGGTAGTTAAATGCCGCTGTCTGCGTTTGACAGCGGCATTTAACTAGTTAATAGCGGCGGGTGAATCGCAATTTCACCCGCCGCTATTGCAGGCACAAAACAGCTGACATGTCCCGGCTTTGATGCAGGCTCACCGCGGAGCCCTGCATCAAAGCAGGGAAGCTGACCTCGGACGTACTATCCCGTCCGAGGTCAGTAAGGGGTTAATTATAGGGGGAAAAATGCAGTTTTTCTTACACCTGAGGAGGGTCTCCTATTTTTGAAATCCCATGGTGTTATTTCTTCCATTCCTGCATCTATTTCCACAGGTCCAGGCCATGTCACTTGAGCTCAATTTGTCATTTTTTGATTTGCGTTTAATTTGGGTTTTCTAATATTGTATGACATTGTGCTTCTATTATTCATTTATTCAATCTTAAATATTTGTTATTGGAACTAATGAGGGTCTCCTTGGCCTTGCGCTGCACGGACTTTTCCCCCCGGAACAAGGAGAGCCATTGTCTTGGTTTCCCTCTAAGGCTCTCGTACTGTAAAGTTTAAAGTTTGTACTTTTCTTTGTCTATTTAGTCTTGGTAGTGATTTCTTTTTTTGTTACTTTCCAGCCGGTGATTGCCTACTAACGGCAATTTTTTCTTTCTTTTTTCTCTCATAGTGCTTACTTTGGTTACCTATAATGTGAGGGGTCTTAATAGCCCGAATAGACATTTTTCCTTTCAGAGGGAAATTAATAAATCTGTTGTGAATGTGGTGTGCCTGCAAGAGACTAAATTTAAGATACATAATCATCCTGCATTTGCATTTGCCCTAAAAAATTACCCACATGTTTTTGAAGCCTCGGGTCCCTCTAAAGGGGCAGGCGTTATAACCCTGATCAGAGACTCCTTGTCATTTGAACTATTGGAGGAATTGGTTGTTGTGAATGGTCATTCTCATTTCCTTGTTTGCAAGTTAAATTCCCAAATTTACACAATTGTAAATATTTATGCTCCTAATAAGGGTCAAAGTAAATTTTTAGATTTAAGTTGCTGAAAAAAATTTAACCACTTAAAAAAGACATTCTTTTACTTTTAGGAGACTTCAATTTGGTCCCTGATAATATACTTGCTGCCTCATCCTCAAATAGGTTTAACTTCCCCTCCTTAAATAATTGGCTTTTTGCTCACGAACTTTATGACATCGTTAGACGTTTAAACTCCACTTCAAGAGAATACACGTATTTTTCTGACTCCCATTTGTCAGCTTCTCGCAATGATCTGATATTATCAGATGTGTTCTCCCTCCCTAGATTTTCCTCTATATCCATTGGTAATAAATCCATTTCGGATCATGCCCATGTCATTGCCAAATTGATTGAAGGTCACTCTATTAATAATCAACCGTTGTGGAAGTGTAGTGCTTCTATTTTTCAAAATCCTACATGCCATGAGGAAATTTCTAGATCTCTTAACCTTTATTTTTCTGAGAATGTGTATGACCCTTCCAAGCCATTCCTCTAGTGGAACGCGCACAAGGCGGTTCTACGTGGCACTCTCATTCATATTTCCTCCCATATGAAAAATTTTAACCGCCAACAGATTAAACGTTTACAAGCCTTGATTAAAGAGAAGGAGTTGGAGCTGGCATTGACCAATAGCCCCACCCCTTGTTCCAAAACTTTGACTGATTTATCCCATCTTAGGAATGAATTGAGGGCCACAATTTTTTCATTTTATGACTCTGCGGTCAAACAATCAAAACTCAATCATTATATGTCCCTTAACAAGCCCACTCATTTCACTCATTTAATGTTCAATAAAATTAAAAAGGTTAGAATACGTAACCGAATCGACAAGATCATTTCTCCTAAGGGCATTTTTCTCATCCACCCACAGGACATTGCAAATGAATTTGCACAATATTTCAATCAATTATATAATTTGCGGTCTGATCCCTCTCTTCCCATTCCAGGTGCGAGATCTATTGATGACTTTTTGTCTTCTGTCAATCTTCCACAACTTGATTCCATGGATGCAGACTTTTTGGCTACTCGTTTTAGTGCAGAAGAGATTAGTGACACAATAAAACAATTGAAATCTTATAAGGCCCCTGGTCCTGATGGTTATAGCAATTATAAATCATTCCATGAAATTCTTGTCCCCCATTTAGTTCAAATCTTCAATGCCGCTGCGTCCGTTGGTTCTTTCTCTAGGGAAAATTTGGATGCCACAATTATACTTATTCCCAAGCCTCATACTAGTCCTGATCAAATACTTAATTACCATCCCATTTTATTAATTAATACTGATCTCAAAATGTATTCCAAAGTCTTAGCTAACCGCCTTAACCTTATTTTGTCCAAATTAATTTCCACCGGCCAGATTGGATTTATCAAGCCGCGGCAATCCATTGAAGGTACCAGGAGGCTGATAAATATTATTAAATTAATTCATTCCCAAAAAATTAACTCCACTTTAATTTCCCTTGATGCAGAGAAAGCATTTAATCGCTTAAATTGGACTTTTCTCAAATGTTCCCTGCAAAAATTTGGCTTTGACTTGGACTTTATAAATAAAATTATGGCTTTATATTCCGATCCTCAGTCAAAAATTTATATTAATAATCACTTTTCTTCCCCATTTCCAATCTCTAACGTACCCGACAAGGTTGCCCCCTTTCTCCATTGCTTTTTGCCCTTGCCATAGAACCATTAGCCCAGCTCATTAGAGATAATTCCTCCATAGAGAGAGTTTGCACGGATTGTAAGGAATTTAAAATTAGTTTATATGCTGATGATATTCTCCTTTCCCTTACCAATCCTTGTCATTCTATTCCACATTTGCAAACCCTTCTTAACCCCTTCCCGACCTTTGACGCCACGTAGGCGTCATGAAAGTCGGTGCCAATCCGACCCATGACGCCTATGTGGCGTCATGGAATGATCGCGTCCCTGCAGATCGGGTGAAAGGGTTAACTCCTATTTCACCCGATCTGCAGGGAGAGGGGGAGTTGTACTTCAGCCCAGGGGGGGTGGCTTTGCCCCCACGTGGCTATGATCGCTCTGATTGGCTGTTGAAAGTGCAACAGCCAATCAGAGCAATTTGCAATATTTCACCTATGAAAATGGTGAAATATTGCAATCCAGCCATGGCCGATGCTGCAATAGCATCTGCCATGGCTGGAAATCATGTTCTTCCCCCCCCCCCACCGCCCCCGATCTCCTCCCCAGTCCTCCGTTCTGTCCGGTACCCCCCTCCGTCCCCCTGTCCGCTCCCCCGTGCTCCTGTCCGCTCCCCCGTCCTCCGATCCCCCCCCCTGTGCTCCGATACACACCACCCCCACCCCCACCACCCCTTCATACTTACCGAGCCTCCCGAAGTCGGTCCCTCTTCTCCCTGGGCGCCGCCATCTTCCAAAATGGCGGGCGCATGCGTAGTGCGCCCGCCGAATCTGCCGGCCGGCAGATTCATTACAAAGTACATTTTGATCGCTGTGGTAGGTTCTATCACAGCGATCAAAATAAAAAAATAATAAATAACCCCCCCCCTTTATCACCCCCATAGGTAGGGACAATAATAAAATAAAGAAAATATTTTTTTTTTCTTTTTCCACTAGGGTTAGGGTTAGAACTAGGGTTAGAACTAGGGGTAGGGTTAGGGTTAGGGTTAGGGTTAGGGTTAGGGGTAGGGTTAGGGGTAGGGTTAGGGTTATGGCATGTCCACACAGTGCGGATTTGGCCGCGGATCTGCAGCGGATTGGCCGCGGATCCGCAGCGGATTAGCCGCGGATCCGCAGCGGATTGGCCGCGGATCCGCAGCGGATTGGCCGCTGCGAATTCGTAGCAGTTTTCCATCAGGTTTACAGTACCATGTACACCTATGGAAAACCAAATCCGCTGTGCCCATGGTGCGGAAAATTCCGTGCAGAAACGCTGCGTTGTATTTTCCGCAGCATGTCAATTCTTTGTGAGGATTCCGCAGCGTTTTACACCTGTTCCTCAATAGGAATCCACAGGTGAAATTCGCACAAAAAAACACTGGAAATCTGCTGTAAATCCGCAGGTAAAACGCTGTGCCTTTTACCTGCAGATTTTTCAAAAATCGTGGGGAAATATCTCACACGAATCTGCAACGTGGGCACATAGCCTTAGGGTTAGGGTTGGAATTAGAGTTAGGGTTGGAATTAGGGCTAGGGTTGGAAATAGGGTTAAGGTTAGGCTTGTGGTTAGGGTTACGGATAGGGTTAGGGGTGTGTTGGGGTTACAGTTGTGGTTAGGGTTGGGATTAGGGTTAGGGTTAGGATTAGGGTTAGGGTTGGATTTAGGGTTAGGGGTGTGTTGGGGTTAGGGTTGTGGTTAGGGGTGTGTTGGGGTTAGGGTTGTGATTAGGGTTATGGCTACAGTTGGGATTAGGATTAGGGGTGTGTTGGGGTTAGTGTTGAAGTTAGAATTGAGAGGTTTCCACTGTTTAGGCACATCAGGGGTCTCCAAACGCAACATGGCGCCACCATTGATTCCAGCCAATCTTGCGTTCAAAAAGTCAAATGGTGCTCCCTCCCTTCCAAGCCCCGACGTGCGCCCAAACAGTGGTGTACCCCCATATTTGGGGTACCAGCGTACTCAGGACAAACTGGGCAACAACTGTTGGGGTCCAATTTCTCCTGTTACTCTTGTGAAAATAAAAAATTGCTTGCTAAAACATCTTTTTTGAGGAAAGAAAAATGATTTTTTATTTTCATGGCTCTGCGTTGTAAACTTCTGTGAAGCACTTGGGGGTTGAACGTGCTCATCGCACATCTAGATAAGTTCCTTGGGGGGTCTAGTTTCCAAAATGGGGTCACTTGTGGGGTGTTTCTACTATTTAGGCACATCAGGGGCTCTGCAAATGCAACGTGATGCCCGCAGACCATTCCATCAAAGTCTGCATTTCAAATGTCACTACTTCCCTTCCGAGCCCTGACGTGCGCCCAAACAGTGGTTTACCCCCACATATGGGGTACCAGCACACTCACAACAAACTGGGCAACAAATATTGGGGCCCAATTTCTCCTGTTACTCTTGTGAAAATAAAAAATTGCTTGCTAAAACATCTTTTTTGAGGAAAGAAAAATGATTTTTTATTTTCACGGCTCTGCGTTGTAAACTTCTGTGAAGCACTTGGGGGTTGAACGTGCTCATCACACATCTAGATAAGTTCCTTGGGGGGTCTAGTTTCCAAAATGGGGTCACTTGTGGGGTGTTTCTACTGTTTAGGCACATCAGGGGCTCTGCAAATGCAATGTGACGCCCGCAGACCATTCCATCAAAGTCTGCATTTCAAATGTCACTACTTCCCTTCCGAGCCCTGACGTGTGCCCAAACAGTGGTTTACCCCCACATATGGGGTATCAGCGTACTCACAACAAACTGGGCAACAAATATTGGGGTCCAATTTCTCCTGTTACTCTTGTGAAAATAAAAAATTGCTTGCTAAAACATCTTTTTTGAGGAAAGAAAAATGATTTTTTATTTTCACGGCTCTGCGTTGTAAACTTCTGTGAAGCACTTGGGGGTTGAACGTGCTCATCACACATCTAGATAAGTTCCTTGGGGGTCTAGTTTCCAAAATGGGGTCACTTGTGGGGTGTTTCTACTGTTTAGGCTCATCAGGGGCTCTGCAAATGCAATGTGACGCCCGCAGACCATTCCATCAAAGTCTGCATTTCAAATGTCACTACTTCCCTTCCGAGCCCTGACGTGTGCCCAAACAGTGGTTTACCCCCACATATGGGGTATCAGCGTACTCAGGAGAAACTGGACAACAACTTTTGGGGTAAATTTCTCCTGTTACCCTTGGGAAAATAAAAAATTGTGGGCTAAAAAATCATTTTTGAGAAAAGAAAAATTATTTTTTATTTTCATGGCTCTGCGTTATAAACTTCTGTGAAGCACTTGGGGGTTCAAAGTGCTCACCACACATCTAGATTAGTTCCTTGGGAGGTCTAGTTTCCAAAATGGGGTCACTTGTGCAGGAGCTCCAATGTTTAGGCACACAGGGGCTCTCCAAACGCGACATGGTGTACGCTAATGATTGGAGCTAATTTTCTATTCAAAAAGCCAAATGGCGTGCCTTCCCTTCCGAGCCCTGCGGTGCGCCCAAACAGTGGTTTACCCCCACATATGGGGTATCATCGTACTCAGGACAAACTGGACAACAACATTTGGGGTCCAATTTCTCCTATTACCCTTGGGAAAATAAAAAATTCTGGGCTAAAAATCATTTTTGAGGAAAGAAAAATTATTTTTTATTTTGACGGCTCTGCGTTATAAACTTCTGTGAAGCACCTTGGGGTTATAAGTGCTCACTATGCATCTAGATAAGTTCCTTGGGGGGTCTAGTTTCCAAAATGGGGTCACTTGTAGGGGAGCTCCAATGTTTAGGCACACAGGGGCTCTCCAAACGCGACATGGTGTCCGCTAACGATTGGAGCTAATTTTCCATTCAAAAAGTCAAATGGCACGCCTCCCCTTCCGAGCCTTGCCGTGCACCCAAACAGTGGTTTACCCCCACATATGAGGTATCGGCGTACTCAGGAGAAATTGCCCAACAAATTTTAGGATCCATTTTATCCTGTTGCCCATGTGAAAATGAAAAAATTGAGGCTAAAAGAAATTTTGTGTGAAAAAAAAGTACGTTTTCATTTTTACGGATCAATTTGTGAAGCACCTAAGAGTTTAAAGTGCTCACTATGCTTCTAGATAAGTTCCTTGGGGGGTCTAGTTTCCAAAATGGGGTCACTTGTGGGGGAGCTCCAATGTTTAGGCACACGGGGGCTCTCCAAACGCGACATGGTGTCCGCTAAAGATTGGAGCCAATTTTTCATTGAAAAAGTCAAATGGCACTCCTTCCCTTCTGAGCCCTGCCTTGCGCCCAAACAGTGGTTTACCCCCACATATATGGTATCAGCGTACTCAGGACAAATTGGACAACAACGTTCGTGGTCCAGTTTCTCCTTTTACCCTTGGAAAAATAAAAAAATTTTCATGTTGCTTCTGCTGCTGTGAAACACCTGAAGGGTTAATAAACTTCTTGAATGTGGTTTTGAGCACCTAGAGGGGTTCAGTTTTTAGAATGGTGTCACTTTTGGGTATTTTCAGCCATATAGAACCCTCAAACTGACTTCAAATGTGAGGTGGTCCCTAAAAAAAATGGTTTTGTAAATTTTGTTGTAAAAATGAGAAATCACTGGTCAAATTTTAACCCTTATAACTTCCTAGCAAAAAAAAATTTGTTTCCAAAATTGTGCTGATGTAAAGTAGACATGTGGGAAATGTTATTTATTAACTATTTTGTGTCACATAACTCTCTGGTTTAGCAGAATAAAAATTCAAAATGTGAAAATTGCGAAATTTTCAAAATTTTTGCCAAATTTCCGTTTTTTTCACAAATAAACTCAGAAATTATCGACCTAAATTTATGACTAACATGAAGCCCAATATGTCACGAAAAAACAATCTCAGAATCGCTAGGATCCGTTGAAGCGTTCCTGAGTTATTACCTCATAAAGGGACACTGGTCAGAATTGCAAAAAACGGCAAGGTCATTAAAGGGAACCTGTCACCACGTTTTTGGAAGATGGGATAAAAATAGCGTTAAATAGGGGCAGAGGTGGGCGTTACATTAGTGTGTGTGTTATGCGTTTATTACCCACCTAAGTTGCCGAAATAACTTTGCAAAGTCTCCGTTTTCGCCTGTCAATCAGGCTGGTCAGGTCGCATGGGCGTTGTCTTCCCCCAGATTTGGCGTAGTTTTCCGTTGGTGGCGTAGTGGTGTGCGCATGCCCAAAGTCCGGAATCCTCTGCCAGGGGATTTAAAATAGCGCGGTGTTCGTTATTGCATTGGTGATCGGTGGGCGCGGCCATCTTCCTTTGGCCGCGCGTGCGCAGAAGCGGCGCTCTGCTGGCCGCGGCTTCAGGAAAATGGCCGCCGCGATATCCATCTGCGCACGCGCGGCATCCCGCGGCCATTTTCCTGAAGCCGCGGCCAGCAGAGCGCCGCTTCTGCGCACGCGCGGCCAAAGGAAGATGGCCGCGCCCACCGATCACCAATGCAATAACGAACACCGCGCTATTTTAAATCCCCTGGAAGAGGATTCCGGACTTTGGGCATGCGCACACCACTACGCCACCAACGGAAAACTACGCCAAATCTGGGTGAAGACACCACGCCCATGTGACCTGACCAGCCTGATTGACAGGCGAAAACGGAGACTTTGCAAAGTTATTTCGGCAACTTAGGTGGGTAATAAACGCATAACACACACACTAATGTAACGCCCACCTCTGCCCCTATTTAACGCTATTTTTATCCCATCTTCCAAAAACGTGGTGACAGGTTCCCTTTAAGGCCAAAATAGGCTGGGTCATGAAGGGGTTAAATACATTTGTGTGGATTTATGATGTTTTTAAAACAATTCTGCTTTTAGTGCCTTTTTTCTGGTTTACCTGTTTTACCTGGTGTCTGTGAAGTCACCATGATTACCTCAGTAACCTCTATTGCTCTGCTGAATACATTGTGTTAATTTCTATTAATAACACCACAGGAGGTTTTTTTCTTTTTTTTTTTTGGGGGGGGGGAGTTGCCCCTGGCCATCTGGGGGGGTTTTACCCTTTTTTTTAATCAAATTTGTACCAGGCACATCACCTTTGAGGGCCCTGTCATGGCCTGTCATAAGCGCTGGTGGTCCGGCATTTATTTCCTTCAGTGACGTCACCGCTAATCGGGCGGTGTTACAGACTACCAAGAAACACCTCCCTAGACCTTTCTTAGCTGTGCCCCTACCCAACCGGGGTTTTTTCACCCCCTTTTGACTACGTTTGGACCTGGCACACCGGGGGTGAGGATTCTGTCAGGGTCCGTTCCAGGCGCCATCTTCCTTCATCTCAGTGACGTTAGCGCTAATCGGGCGGTGTCACAAACTACAACGGAATATCTCCCTGAACCTTCCTTGGGTGTGCCCCTACCCTACTGGGGGGGGTTTGCCCCCTTTTAACTGTATTTGCACCTAGCACACCAGGTCCTCCCCTTCAGTGATGTCATCGCTGCTTGCGATATTTAAGTAAGTGCTCAAATTGCTTCGGAACCACTTTAGAAGCCTTCTTTTTTCCTTTTTTTTGCTTCCTTTTTCATTGGGCACACCGAAGATGTGGGAAGATCCTGTCAAGGACCGTTGTTTCCATCTACTGGAGGCTGCAGAAGATTACAGCTGCTCTGTCTTTTCATAATATTGACTGATTGCTTGCTTGGTTTCATTGAGGGTGGGGAAGGGGTGGGTATTTTTATTGCCTGAACAAGTCTTTTTGGTTCATTTCTTTTTAGCAGTTACTTTTAATAAAGTGGGAGTTGGTTGTTATTAATATAATAATTATAAAATATATATAAAAATAATAGAATAACTGAATATATTAAATACAATACAGATCAAATTAATACACATAAAACATTAATAATAATAATTATATAAAGCTTTTAACAAATTTGCATTGTATATTTATATATCTACCTATTTACATATTTGGTATTGTTTTGCTTTGGTTGGCACTCCCTCGGTCCTCCTTTTGGGGGTGGGGCTGTAATTGCCTAGTCAATTGGTACTCATCTGAGCAAATTGTGGTGGGACCTTGTCTTACCTTCAATCACTTTTTTATAATATCGTTGGACACCATGAGTCATCTCACCTCTAAATTGCCTAAGGCTAAATCTTCCGGTTCTTCTAGAGCTCAAAAACAAAATAAGGACCCACAGGCTAATCGTGGTTCTTCAAGGGAGTCGTTTAATTTGCTGAGTCCAGTTAAGTCTCGTTCTCCTATGGAGAGAGAGCTCTCACAGTCCTCTATCAAGACCCTCTCTCATTCCGCGTCCACGCCTAAAGCTTGCTTAGCAGAGCTCGGTGTGGGACTTCCCTCTTCACTCATTCTTACAGAGACCATGGACCTCTCTTCCTCTTCAAAGAGGAAGGGTTCCTCGAGTTGGGGGGGGACGCGGTCCTCCATTACCAATTCTTCAGAAGAGGACTCTACTAATTACTCTTCCAATCCTAGTCCAAGTATGTATGTATGTATTCTCTGGTTGATAAACTTAGCACCAGATTGCGTCTTGATATGGACAACCAGGCAAAAATATTTCAGGAGACTCTCGAGTTTTTCACTTCTCGGTTCGATAACCATGAAGTTAGACTGGGAGAATTGGAAAAGACACATGCACTGTCCCTAAAGGAACAGTCTGACTCTAAGTCAGAGATCAGTCAGTTGAAGCTTAAGTTGGCAGATCTAGAGGACAGATCCCGTCATAACAACATTAAAATTAGAGGTATATCTGAAGATATCTCGCCCATTAAGCTCTCTGAGTTTGTTTAGGGGTCTTTAGGAGGATGATTCCCAATCTTTCCTATACGGATCTCATTATAGATCGTATCCATCGTCTTCCTAAGCCTCCTTTTGTCCCTAAAGACCTCCCTAGAGATGTTATCATGAAAATTCACTTTTATCATATTAAAGAGAAAATACAAAACCTGGTCAAAATTAAAAGAGGATTCCTGGAACCCTATCACTATCTTAAGTTGTTTGTTGACCTGTCCAAAGCGACTACTGAGAGTCGGAGGCACTTTAGATCACTCACCTCCGTTCTGAAAGAGAAATGCCTTCCTTACAAGTGGGGTTTTCCTCTGAGGCTCATCTTTAACCCCTTCATGATCTTGGGATTTTCCATTTTTCCGTGTTCGTTTTTTGCTCCCCTCCTTCCCAGAGCCATAACTTTTTTATTTTCCCATCAATTTGGCCATGTGAGGGCTTATTTTTTGCGGGACGAGTTGTACTTTTGAACGACATTATTGGTTTTAGCATGTCGTGTACTAGAAAACGGGAAAAAAATTCCAAGTGCAGTGAAATTGCAAAAAAAGTGCAGTCCCACACTGGTTTTTATTTGGCTTTTTTGCTAGGTTCACTTAAAGCTAAAACTGACCTGCCATTATGATTCTCCAGGTCATTATGAGTTCATAGACACCAAACATGTCTAGGTTAATTTTTACCTAAGTGGTGAAAAAAAATTCCAAACTTTGCTAAAAAAAAAAAAAATGTGCCATTTTCCGATACTTGTAGCGTCTCCATTTTTCATGATCTGGGGTCGGTTGAGGGCTTATTTTTTGTGTGCCGAGCTGGCATTTTTAATGATTCCAATTCGGTGCAGATACATTCTTTTGATCGCCCGTTATTGCATTTTAATGCAATGTCGTGGCGACCAAAAAAACTTAGTTCTGGCGTTTCGATTTTTTCTCTCATTACGCTGTTTAGCGATCAGGTTAGTGCTTTTTTTATTGATAGATCGGGCGATTCTGAACGTGGCGACACCAAATATGTGTAGGTTTGATTTTTTTTTTAATTAATTAATTTATTTTGATTGGGGCGAAAGGGGGGTGATTTAAACTTTTATATTTTTTTTATTTTTTTCACATTATTTTTAACTTTTTTTTTTAACTTTTGCCATGCTTCAATAGCCTCCATGGGAGGCTAGAAGCAGGCACAGCACGATCGCCTCTGCTACATAGCAGCAATCTGCTGTTCGCTGCTATGTAGTAGAAAATCAGGTGTGCTGTGAGCGCCGACCACAGGGCTCCCCGGGGATCAGTAACCATAGAGGTCTCAGGGACCTCTATGGTTACACTGCAGAAGCATCGCCGACCTCCGATCATGTGACGGGGGTCGGTGATGCGCTCATATCCGGCCGCCCGGCCGGATGCGGTAGTTAAATGCCGCTGTCTGCGTTTGACAGCGGCATTTAACTAGTTAATAGCGGCGGGTGAATCGCAATTTCACCCGCCGCTATTGCAGGCACAAAACAGCTGACATGTCCCGGCTTTGATGCAGGCTCACCGCGGAGCCCTGCATCAAAGCAGGGAAGCTGACCTCGGACGTACTATCCCGTCCGAGGTCAGTAAGGGGTTAATTATAGGGGGAAAAATGCAGTTTTTCTTACACCTGAGGAGGGTCTCCTATTTTTGAAATCCCATGGTGTTATTTCTTCCATTCCTGCATCTATTTCCACAGGTCCAGGCCATGTCACTTGAGCTCAATTTGTCATTTTTTGATTTGCGTTTAATTTGGGTTTTCTAATATTGTATGACATTGTGCTTCTATTATTCATTTATTCAATCTTAAATATTTGTTATTGGAACTAATGAGGGTCTCCTTGGCCTTGCGCTGCACGGACTTTTCCCCCCGGAACAAGGAGAGCCATTGTCTTGGTTTCCCTCTAAGGCTCTCGTACTGTAAAGTTTAAAGTTTGTACTTTTCTTTGTCTATTTAGTCTTGGTAGTGATTTCTTTTTTTGTTACTTTCCAGCCGGTGATTGCCTACTAACGGCAATTTTTTCTTTCTTTTTTCTCTCATAGTGCTTACTTTGGTTACCTATAATGTGAGGGGTCTTAATAGCCCGAATAGACATTTTTCCTTTCAGAGGGAAATTAATAAATCTGTTGTGAATGTGGTGTGCCTGCAAGAGACTAAATTTAAGATACATAATCATCCTGCATTTGCATTTGCCCTAAAAAATTACCCACATGTTTTTGAAGCCTCGGGTCCCTCTAAAGGGGCAGGCGTTATAACCCTGATCAGAGACTCCTTGTCATTTGAACTATTGGAGGAATTGGTTGTTGTGAATGGTCATTCTCATTTCCTTGTTTGCAAGTTAAATTCCCAAATTTACACAATTGTAAATATTTATGCTCCTAATAAGGGTCAAAGTAAATTTTTAGATTTAAGTTGCTGAAAAAAATTTAACCACTTAAAAAAGACATTCTTTTACTTTTAGGAGACTTCAATTTGGTCCCTGATAATATACTTGCTGCCTCATCCTCAAATAGGTTTAACTTCCCCTCCTTAAATAATTGGCTTTTTGCTCACGAACTTTATGACATCGTTAGACGTTTAAACTCCACTTCAAGAGAATACACGTATTTTTCTGACTCCCATTTGTCAGCTTCTCGCAATGATCTGATATTATCAGATGTGTTCTCCCTCCCTAGATTTTCCTCTATATCCATTGGTAATAAATCCATTTCGGATCATGCCCATGTCATTGCCAAATTGATTGAAGGTCACTCTATTAATAATCAACCGTTGTGGAAGTGTAGTGCTTCTATTTTTCAAAATCCTACATGCCATGAGGAAATTTCTAGATCTCTTAACCTTTATTTTTCTGAGAATGTGTATGACCCTTCCAAGCCATTCCTCTAGTGGAACGCGCACAAGGCGGTTCTACGTGGCACTCTCATTCATATTTCCTCCCATATGAAAAATTTTAACCGCCAACAGATTAAACGTTTACAAGCCTTGATTAAAGAGAAGGAGTTGGAGCTGGCATTGACCAATAGCCCCACCCCTTGTTCCAAAACTTTGACTGATTTATCCCATCTTAGGAATGAATTGAGGGCCACAATTTTTTCATTTTATGACTCTGCGGTCAAACAATCAAAACTCAATCATTATATGTCCCTTAACAAGCCCACTCATTTCACTCATTTAATGTTCAATAAAATTAAAAAGGTTAGAATACGTAACCGAATCGACAAGATCATTTCTCCTAAGGGCATTTTTCTCATCCACCCACAGGACATTGCAAATGAATTTGCACAATATTTCAATCAATTATATAATTTGCGGTCTGATCCCTCTCTTCCCATTCCAGGTGCGAGATCTATTGATGACTTTTTGTCTTCTGTCAATCTTCCACAACTTGATTCCATGGATGCAGACTTTTTGGCTACTCGTTTTAGTGCAGAAGAGATTAGTGACACAATAAAACAATTGAAATCTTATAAGGCCCCTGGTCCTGATGGTTATAGCAATTATAAATCATTCCATGAAATTCTTGTCCCCCATTTAGTTCAAATCTTCAATGCCGCTGCGTCCGTTGGTTCTTTCTCTAGGGAAAATTTGGATGCCACAATTATACTTATTCCCAAGCCTCATACTAGTCCTGATCAAATACTTAATTACCATCCCATTTTATTAATTAATACTGATCTCAAAATGTATTCCAAAGTCTTAGCTAACCGCCTTAACCTTATTTTGTCCAAATTAATTTCCACCGGCCAGATTGGATTTATCAAGCCGCGGCAATCCATTGAAGGTACCAGGAGGCTGATAAATATTATTAAATTAATTCATTCCCAAAAAATTAACTCCACTTTAATTTCCCTTGATGCAGAGAAAGCATTTAATCGCTTAAATTGGACTTTTCTCAAATGTTCCCTGCAAAAATTTGGCTTTGACTTGGACTTTATAAATAAAATTATGGCTTTATATTCCGATCCTCAGTCAAAAATTTATATTAATAATCACTTTTCTTCCCCATTTCCAATCTCTAACGTACCCGACAAGGTTGCCCCCTTTCTCCATTGCTTTTTGCCCTTGCCATAGAACCATTAGCCCAGCTCATTAGAGATAATTCCTCCATAGAGAGAGTTTGCACGGATTGTAAGGAATTTAAAATTAGTTTATATGCTGATGATATTCTCCTTTCCCTTACCAATCCTTGTCATTCTATTCCACATTTGCAAACCCTTCTTAACCCCTTCCCGACCTTTGACGCCACGTAGGCGTCATGAAAGTCGGTGCCAATCCGACCCATGACGCCTATGTGGCGTCATGGAATGATCGCGTCCCTGCAGATCGGGTGAAAGGGTTAACTCCTATTTCACCCGATCTGCAGGGAGAGGGGGAGTTGTACTTCAGCCCAGGGGGGGTGGCTTTGCCCCCACGTGGCTATGATCGCTCTGATTGGCTGTTGAAAGTGCAACAGCCAATCAGAGCAATTTGCAATATTTCACCTATGAAAATGGTGAAATATTGCAATCCAGCCATGGCCGATGCTGCAATAGCATCTGCCATGGCTGGAAATCATGTTCTTCCCCCCCCCCACCGCCCCCGATCTCCTCCCCAGTCCTCCGTTCTGTCCGGTACCCCCCTCCGTCCCCCTGTCCGCTCCCCCGTGCTCCTGTCCGCTCCCCCGTCCTCCGATCCCCCCCCCTGTGCTCCGATACACACCACCCCCACCCCCACCACCCCTTCATACTTACCGAGCCTCCCGAAGTCGGTCCCTCTTCTCCCTGGGCGCCGCCATCTTCCAAAATGGCGGGCGCATGCGTAGTGCGCCCGCCGAATCTGCCGGCCGGCAGATTCATTACAAAGTACATTTTGATCGCTGTGGTAGGTTCTATCACAGCGATCAAAATAAAAAAATAATAAATAACCCCCCCCCTTTATCACCCCCATAGGTAGGGACAATAATAAAATAAAGAAAATATTTTTTTTTTCTTTTTCCACTAGGGTTAGGGTTAGAACTAGGGTTAGAACTAGGGGTAGGGTTAGGGTTAGGGTTAGGGTTAGGGTTAGGGGTAGGGTTAGGGGTAGGGTTAGGGTTATGGCATGTCCACACAGTGCGGATTTGGCCGCGGATCTGCAGCGGATTGGCCGCGGATCCGCAGCGGATTAGCCGCGGATCCGCAGCGGATTGGCCGCGGATCCGCAGCGGATTGGCCGCTGCGAATTCGTAGCAGTTTTCCATCAGGTTTACAGTACCATGTACACCTATGGAAAACCAAATCCGCTGTGCCCATGGTGCGGAAAATTCCGTGCAGAAACGCTGCGTTGTATTTTCCGCAGCATGTCAATTCTTTGTGAGGATTCCGCAGCGTTTTACACCTGTTCCTCAATAGGAATCCACAGGTGAAATTCGCACAAAAAAACACTGGAAATCTGCTGTAAATCCGCAGGTAAAACGCTGTGCCTTTTACCTGCAGATTTTTCAAAAATCGTGGGGAAATATCTCACACGAATCTGCAACGTGGGCACATAGCCTTAGGGTTAGGGTTGGAATTAGAGTTAGGGTTGGAATTAGGGCTAGGGTTGGAAATAGGGTTAAGGTTAGGCTTGTGGTTAGGGTTACGGATAGGGTTAGGGGTGTGTTGGGGTTACAGTTGTGGTTAGGGTTGGGATTAGGGTTAGGGTTAGGATTAGGGTTAGGGTTGGATTTAGGGTTAGGGGTGTGTTGGGGTTAGGGTTGTGGTTAGGGGTGTGTTGGGGTTAGGGTTGTGATTAGGGTTATGGCTACAGTTGGGATTAGGATTAGGGGTGTGTTGGGGTTAGTGTTGAAGTTAGAATTGAGAGGTTTCCACTGTTTAGGCACATCAGGGGTCTCCAAACGCAACATGGCGCCACCATTGATTCCAGCCAATCTTGCGTTCAAAAAGTCAAATGGTGCTCCCTCCCTTCCAAGCCCCGACGTGCGCCCAAACAGTGGTGTACCCCCATATTTGGGGTACCAGCGTACTCAGGACAAACTGGGCAACAACTGTTGGGGTCCAATTTCTCCTGTTACTCTTGTGAAAATAAAAAATTGCTTGCTAAAACATCTTTTTTGAGGAAAGAAAAATGATTTTTTATTTTCATGGCTCTGCGTTGTAAACTTCTGTGAAGCACTTGGGGGTTGAACGTGCTCATCGCACATCTAGATAAGTTCCTTGGGGGGTCTAGTTTCCAAAATGGGGTCACTTGTGGGGTGTTTCTACTATTTAGGCACATCAGGGGCTCTGCAAATGCAACGTGATGCCCGCAGACCATTCCATCAAAGTCTGCATTTCAAATGTCACTACTTCCCTTCCGAGCCCTGACGTGCGCCCAAACAGTGGTTTACCCCCACATATGGGGTACCAGCACACTCACAACAAACTGGGCAACAAATATTGGGGCCCAATTTCTCCTGTTACTCTTGTGAAAATAAAAAATTGCTTGCTAAAACATCTTTTTTGAGGAAAGAAAAATGATTTTTTATTTTCACGGCTCTGCGTTGTAAACTTCTGTGAAGCACTTGGGGGTTGAACGTGCTCATCACACATCTAGATAAGTTCCTTGGGGGGTCTAGTTTCCAAAATGGGGTCACTTGTGGGGTGTTTCTACTGTTTAGGCACATCAGGGGCTCTGCAAATGCAATGTGACGCCCGCAGACCATTCCATCAAAGTCTGCATTTCAAATGTCACTACTTCCCTTCCGAGCCCTGACGTGTGCCCAAACAGTGGTTTACCCCCACATATGGGGTATCAGCGTACTCACAACAAACTGGGCAACAAATATTGGGGTCCAATTTCTCCTGTTACTCTTGTGAAAATAAAAAATTGCTTGCTAAAACATCTTTTTTGAGGAAAGAAAAATGATTTTTTATTTTCACGGCTCTGCGTTGTAAACTTCTGTGAAGCACTTGGGGGTTGAACGTGCTCATCACACATCTAGATAAGTTCCTTGGGGGTCTAGTTTCCAAAATGGGGTCACTTGTGGGGTGTTTCTACTGTTTAGGCTCATCAGGGGCTCTGCAAATGCAATGTGACGCCCGCAGACCATTCCATCAAAGTCTGCATTTCAAATGTCACTACTTCCCTTCCGAGCCCTGACGTGTGCCCAAACAGTGGTTTACCCCCACATATGGGGTATCAGCGTACTCAGGAGAAACTGGACAACAACTTTTGGGGTAAATTTCTCCTGTTACCCTTGGGAAAATAAAAAATTGTGGGCTAAAAAATCATTTTTGAGAAAAGAAAAATTATTTTTTATTTTCATGGCTCTGCGTTATAAACTTCTGTGAAGCACTTGGGGGTTCAAAGTGCTCACCACACATCTAGATTAGTTCCTTGGGAGGTCTAGTTTCCAAAATGGGGTCACTTGTGCAGGAGCTCCAATGTTTAGGCACACAGGGGCTCTCCAAACGCGACATGGTGTACGCTAATGATTGGAGCTAATTTTCTATTCAAAAAGCCAAATGGCGTGCCTTCCCTTCCGAGCCCTGCGGTGCGCCCAAACAGTGGTTTACCCCCACATATGGGGTATCATCGTACTCAGGACAAACTGGACAACAACATTTGGGGTCCAATTTCTCCTATTACCCTTGGGAAAATAAAAAATTCTGGGCTAAAAATCATTTTTGAGGAAAGAAAAATTATTTTTTATTTTGACGGCTCTGCGTTATAAACTTCTGTGAAGCACCTTGGGGTTATAAGTGCTCACTATGCATCTAGATAAGTTCCTTGGGGGGTCTAGTTTCCAAAATGGGGTCACTTGTAGGGGAGCTCCAATGTTTAGGCACACAGGGGCTCTCCAAACGCGACATGGTGTCCGCTAACGATTGGAGCTAATTTTCCATTCAAAAAGTCAAATGGCACGCCTCCCCTTCCGAGCCTTGCCGTGCACCCAAACAGTGGTTTACCCCCACATATGAGGTATCGGCGTACTCAGGAGAAATTGCCCAACAAATTTTAGGATCCATTTTATCCTGTTGCCCATGTGAAAATGAAAAAATTGAGGCTAAAAGAAATTTTGTGTGAAAAAAAAGTACGTTTTCATTTTTACGGATCAATTTGTGAAGCACCTAAGAGTTTAAAGTGCTCACTATGCTTCTAGATAAGTTCCTTGGGGGGTCTAGTTTCCAAAATGGGGTCACTTGTGGGGGAGCTCCAATGTTTAGGCACACGGGGGCTCTCCAAACGCGACATGGTGTCCGCTAAAGATTGGAGCCAATTTTTCATTGAAAAAGTCAAATGGCACTCCTTCCCTTCTGAGCCCTGCCTTGCGCCCAAACAGTGGTTTACCCCCACATATATGGTATCAGCGTACTCAGGACAAATTGGACAACAACGTTCGTGGTCCAGTTTCTCCTTTTACCCTTGGAAAAATAAAAAAATTTTCATGTTGCTTCTGCTGCTGTGAAACACCTGAAGGGTTAATAAACTTCTTGAATGTGGTTTTGAGCACCTAGAGGGGTTCAGTTTTTAGAATGGTGTCACTTTTGGGTATTTTCAGCCATATAGAACCCTCAAACTGACTTCAAATGTGAGGTGGTCCCTAAAAAAAATGGTTTTGTAAATTTTGTTGTAAAAATGAGAAATCACTGGTCAAATTTTAACCCTTATAACTTCCTAGCAAAAAAAAATTTGTTTCCAAAATTGTGCTGATGTAAAGTAGACATGTGGGAAATGTTATTTATTAACTATTTTGTGTCACATAACTCTCTGGTTTAGCAGAATAAAAATTCAAAATGTGAAAATTGCGAAATTTTCAAAATTTTTGCCAAATTTCCGTTTTTTTCACAAATAAACTCAGAAATTATCGACCTAAATTTATGACTAACATGAAGCCCAATATGTCACGAAAAAACAATCTCAGAATCGCTAGGATCCGTTAAAGCGTTCCTGAGTTATTACCTCATAAAGGGACACTGGTCAGAATTGCAAAAAACGGCAAGGTCATTAAGGCCAAAATAAGCTGGGTCATGAAGGGGTTAATTTTTTTTAATTTTTTTCATATTTTAAAATAAACAAGTCCAAGTCGAAAATTTTTCAATTTAATCTCACTGATTCTCAAATCCGGAGTATAAAGGATATTTCACCCTGGAGTTGGGCGGAGAGGGATATTGTTTATTTGGGTGTGAGGTTTTCTAGAAACCTTAGCTCCTTGATTCCCAGCAATTTGGATTTTCTTATTGCTTCCATTTCTAAAGAGTTTAGATTTTATGATGATAAAGTATTATCGTGGTGGGGAAAGTGCCTTATTGTAAAATCAATAATTCTTCCCAAAATTCTCTATGTCTTCAGGTCCCTTCCTTTACTTGTTTCTACTTCCTATTTGACCAGTTTGCTGGCACACCTCAATCTGTTTGTTTGGGGCAACAAGAGAGCTCATATAGCCTCTAGTCAACTGTATAAACATAAATTGCGTGGGGGTATGGGTCTTCCTAATGTTTCGGTCTATTATTTCTTTAATTTAATTAAACAGAGTCTATATTGGTGGTCTGCATATCATACACCTTCATGGGCGGAATTGGAATTATATTTTAATAGAAATTCTCCACCTTGTAATATTATTATGAATTTATTCACCTCTAAGTCTTTGCTTCGGTCTGATCATCCGATTTTTGTAACTGTTCTTGTGGCATGGCAGAAATTTTTCAAAATTAAAAGCGGTTTTGCCATGATGGAGCTTATGGTGAGACTTCCCCTCTCTTTTTTGGCTACTGTTTTCTCGTTTGATCTGCATTCATGTTGGGCTGACTCTCTAAACTACATGACATCTTTGATGGTAACAAGTTTGTTTCATTTACCCACCTTAAAGATAGGTTTGGTGCTCCCTCATCGGCTTTTATGCAGTTTACTATTTTAAAGGATTTTTTGAGGCCATTGGTGACTAGTCGCCCTCCTTTATCGGAGCCGGCGATTAATACTTTATGCAACTCCGGTCATAGCATATTTTGGTCTACTCAATATATCTACCAGTGGTTTAATAATAATTTCAAAATTCTAAAATCCCCATACATGAGCAAATGGGAATCTACTTTGAATCTTTCTGTAGCTCTAGATGATTGGGAACTGGCCATGTCCTTGAATTATTCTGCCACCATGTCCATGGCTCTTCATGAGTCTTATTTTAAGCTTATCTCTAGGTGGTATTATTCACCATCTCGCTTAGCATTTATTAATCCCTCCAATTCCCCTCTCTGCTGGAGGGATTGTGGACATTATAGTAGCCTTTCCCATTTGTTTTGGTTTTGTCCATGTATTAAACCTTTTCGGGATGAAATCTCTTCTATTATTTCTATTATATTAAAACGTTCAGATATTCTCCTCAGTTGGCCCTGCTTTCGTTGAATGCAGATCAATTGACTCCACCTTTTAGGAAACTTGATATACATCTGCTTTTAGTTTCTAAGAATGCTATTGCTTTTTTGGGAAATCTTCTAAAGTACCCTCTTCACAGGAAATTATTGACAAACTGGCTTTGCATAAATCCTATGAACAAAAATTGGCGTAACTGAATGGCTGCCGAAAAAATGGTCTTGCTGGCTGGAAATATTTCCATAAGAATTTACTGTATTTATTGTTTTGCTATTTTATTTTATTCTATTTTTACTTTTATGCTTCATGAATGTTTTATGTCATTGCATTTATGTTAACCTTGCTCTCTCTATGTCTTCTTTTGGTTGAAAATGTTAATAAAGTTGTTTGGAAAAATAATTCATGAAAGACATAATCTTCTGTGAAAAACCTGAAAAAGAAGTAATAGATTTAGTTTTATCACGTGCGTAAATGCACATATTGCAACGATTACCAGCACATTTGTAAAAACTAGGGCTGAGCGAAACGGATCGGACATTTTCAAAAATTGCCGACTTTCAACAAAGTCGGGTTTCATGAAACCAGACCCGATCCCACTGTGTGATCGGCCATGCGGTCGGCGATCTTCGCGCCAAAGTCGCGTTTCATATGACGCTTTCCCCGCCATTTTTTCAGCCAATGAAGGAGTGTGGGAAGCGTGATGACATAGGTTCCGGCTTGCTTTCTGCGGGGAGGAGGAGGAGGAAGATGATGATCCCATTGACTTGCATTGGGTTTCGTGTTTCGGTCGATCCTCGACTTTGCGCGATAATCGGCCGATTTCACTCGACTTGACTTTTGACAAAGTCGGGTTTCGCGAAACCTGACTCGATCCTAAAAAAGTAAAAGTCGCTCAACCCTAGTAAAAACTAGTAATGGACAACCAGGATTTAGTAGAATGTTGTTTGAGAACACTAGGAGAAAGCGCATTGCCTAAACTAAAACCTTTCCTAGCTACATATCTGCAGCCATTCCTGGTAATTTGACGTAATTTGTCATCCTGATTAACTACAGGTAAATATTTTTTCACTGTATTTTTTATTAAGTGAAATTGGGGACTATAGGGGTTGAAAATGTAACAATGGAATCTGAATCAGTAGGGGGAAGGGCTCTGGTAGATGAAAGGGATCTAGGTTGTCTGCAAACCTTGTTAAAAGCTTCTCTGATATCATGACGATTATAACCTCTATCTATCAAATGTTCAGTAACAACATGACTTTCTTGTAAAAAAAAAATATCCTGATTAGAGCATAAATGTTTGATTCTGTTAAACTCACTATAAGGGATCGCCTTAATAATATGTTCCGAATGAGAGCCGGAAGAAAGAAGTAGAGCGTTTCCCGATTTACCTTTTCTGTATGCCGAAGTATGTATCTTATGTAAAATGGAATCACCTGTTAACAAAACATCCAAAAAGGAATTTTTGTGCCTACACCACTGATAGTAAAAGATAAATATTAGTATTAAGATACATATGACATTTTTCCAGATCTGCTGTAGAACCCTGCCATATAAAGATCAGATTGTCCACATATCTGCCAAACCAATATATTTAATCAGCAAAAGGATTAGAATCATTGAAAAGAAAATGTTCCTCCCACCAAGCCATGTACAAAATTGCAAGCGAAGGTGAAAATTTTGAGCCCATAGGAAGATCAAGAATTTGGAAAAAAATGTGTTTTTCAAAAATAAAAAAATTATCCTTGATATGTGAGCAGATATGTGACTAATCTGATAATGAAGTGCTTCAACTCTGCAGAATAGTCCCTGTAACGATCCAAATGGTAACTGACAGCCTGAACAGCCAAAGAATGAGGGACAGATGAATAAAGATTCATTACATCCAGGGCCGGTATTAGGGGCAGGCAGACTAGGCAACTGCCTAGGGCCCCCGCTGCCCTAGGGGCCCTCAGCCAGGGTTGGACATACTGCTGATGGCACTGCTCCGGGGCCCAGAGGTGGAGGGTGACTGGAGGCAAAAGTCGGCTGCTGTGGCTAAAGCCTGTGCCCGCTGTTAAAGAGAAATTCATATTCACTGCTCCCCATGCCAATAGCCCCTCTCACTGCTAGGCACTGAAGTGGGCACCGAGAGATGGGTGGGACTATAGGAGTGGCGAGCAGTGAATATTCATTTCACTTTAATAGCGGGCACAGTAGCAGCAGCTGCAGGCTTCCTGCTGCTGGGCAATCACATGTGCCTGCTATTAAAGGGAATGAATATTCACTGATCTCCACGTTCATGAATGTGGTATATATCAGTGAGCGAGTGAGTACGTGGTGGCCATAATACTGTAGGATTGAATTATATTCTATGGGCGACTGCATTATATTCTATGGGGAGGCTGCATTATATTCTATGAGGTCAGAATTATATTCTATATAGGGACTGCATTATACTCTGTGGAGGACTATGGGGAGTGTATTATACTCTATGGAGGACTATGGGAAATGTATTATACTCTATGGAGGATGATGGGGAGTGTATTATACTTTATGGAGGACTATGGGGAGTGTATTATACTCTATGGAGGACTATGGGAAGTGTATTATACTCTATGGAGGAATATGGGGAGTGTATTATACTCTATGGAGGACTATTGGGAGTGTATGATACTCTATGGAGGACTATTGGAAGTGTATTATACTCTATGGAGGACTATGGGGAATTTATTATACTCTATGGAGGACTATGGGGAGTGTATTATACTCTATGTAGAACTATGGGGAGTCTATTATCCTATATGGAGAACTATGGGGAGTCTATTATACTATATAGAGGACTATGTGGAGTGTATCATACTACATGGAGGACTACGGGGAGTCTATTATACTATATGGAGGACTATGGTGAGTGTATAATACTATATGGAGGACTATGGGGAGTCTATTATACTATATGGGAGGACTATGGGGGTGTATTATACTATATGGAGGAGTAGAGGGAGTGCCAGATGCTGCATATTCATCATGTAATTGGATTGGTTATGCCGGAACAAAAATCATTGTTCTCATCAGCACATCGCCCAGTGAAAACTGCAGATATGCTGCTAACGTGATACTGTATAGGGACAGATTGATCTACCAGTGATCATTCTGTCCCCATCATTATTCCTCAGCAGGTGTAAAGAGGATGGGAAACAAGTGCAAATGACTTCAATATTGTTGATCACACTCGTTTAGTGGCCTGAAATCAGCGCATGTAGCTACAATCAAAATGTTTCTGTGTGATGTGCAATATATTAGTATTTGGGGCCTCATTTTAAACTTTTGCCTAGGGACCCACTTTGCCTAAAACCGGCCCTGACTACATCACATATGAAAAAGCAATAATTTTTTTCCCAATACAGATCATTAAATGCTGTCAAAATAGAAGACGTATCCTTAAGGTACCCTGGAATTCTGACAACCAATGGATACAAATGACTATCAACCCATGAACCAAAATTTTTGTTTAAAAATCCGATGTCAGATATAATAGGATGGAGGGAAGAGGGAAAAACATTTTTGTGGGTTTTGGGAAGGCCATGAAAAATAGACACAATAGGGTGATCTGGTATTAGCCATTTACCAATTTTAGAATTTAAAACACCAGTACGAATACCATCCTGAACCAAACACAGAAGTTCGGATTTGTATGGTGTAGTTGGATCAGATGAAAGTGGCAGATAGGTGAATGAATCATTAAGTATGCTGTGTACCAAACTGATATACAAATCAATATCTAATACTTCTGTACACTCCCCTTGTATGATTATCTGGGTACAAGGTTAGAATTATTTTGCAATTCCTTAATTGCCAGGGGTGTCAAGGGTTGCCTAGCCTGGACCTTTTTGACACAGCAAAGGATGGAGCCAACTCACATGATCTGCCAACTTTGCAAGAAAAAAATGAGTAGAGGTAAAAAGTGCAATAATTTGACTACTACATGTATGAACCTTTACATGCGCAATCAACATGCGTTACTCTGGGAATCCCACTGTGTCAAAATGCAGACAAGCTGAGCTTAACAATCATCAGCTGCCCCATCAATCGCATCTGCTTCTTCCACCTCCTCTGTTACCGTGTCAACTATTGAGACGCAAGTCTCCGACCGCAGAACCTCAGGTTCTTCACTCTCTCCAGTCACACTGACTGAGAGCTCGCTCTCGGCTGTAATGGAAGTGGACATGCCTGCTGTTTTTGACCAATCTCAGAGAATAAGCACACCACAACTTTCTCAATCCACCGTAACATCTCCGGCTGCACCAGCAGTTTGTCCGATTCACCGTACTGCACCCTCTCTCAGCACTGCAGCCAGCCCCTTGAGAAAGGCGATAGCCGAAACGTGCGTCGGGGGATACAGGGGTGAAGTGCCAATCCACGCCGTGACTTGTTTCCACATTACCTGGTATGTATAGTATTATATACTTAGTATGAAATATGCTTGTCAGCTAATCTTATGGACCTGTGTGTCCAATGCAGGCTTCTTTGAATCCTATGCACAGTCACTTTAATTTTCTGCTATACTAGCCTTGGCTATAATGTGGGCATATATATACTACAGGCACATACCCCCTGTTTCTGTAGGTGCGTGCTGAGTATAGCACGGGGACCACTTCCCTCTGCTCATTTTAAACCTGTAATAAATTGTTAATAAAGTTTGTTTACATATTTATCTGGACTTTATGCTGCTTCTTTTTCCTTTGGTTGTTGATTAATTTAGGCAGTGGTCCTATATGTTCCTGCCCTTGGTCCCAGTTTTTCTGTACTGAATATACCCTATCTGGGTTTAAATACTATGTTGGTGACCTTATATTGTTCCACCTTAGTGTTTTACCTCTCTCAGCACTGCAGCCAGCCCATGGTACCACAGTTGTGGTCACGTAAAATATTGTTTCCTCCTACACATTACAAAGCTATGAGGTTGAACTCCGCCATCTCCAAACTGTTGGCCACAGAAATGCTGCCCATCCGCCTGGTAGATACAGATGGTTTCCGAAAACTGATGGCTGTCGCAGTCCTCCAGTACCAGTTGCCCTGTCGCCATTAATTTTCTAAGAAAGCTGTGCCTGCGGTACACCAGCATGTCGCAGAAAATATCACCCATTACTTTACTAAATCTATGTCTGCTAGGGTGAATTTCATCACAGACACTTGGACGAGTAAGCATGGCCAAGGGCGTTGCATCTCGCTGACTGGGTACTGGGTGACTGTTAGCTGTGGGGGCAATCACTGCTTCACAAATTTTGGAATCCCCAAGGCTTGCAGGACAAACCTCTATATTTAACACTTCCTTCACTAGTGTTGAGCGATACCTTCCGATATCGGAAGGTATCGGTATTGGAAAGTATCGGCCAATACGTCAAAGTATCGGATCTTGCCGATTCCGATACCCGATCCCAATGAAAGTCAATGGGACGAAAATATCGGAATTAAAATAAACCCTTTCTTTCCTTGTAGGTTCATTCTACATGAAGGAAAACAACTAAGAATAATGTATGATGTATTGGGGGAGGTGGCGGAGACATTAAAGGCATAGAGGTTTAGCCCAATCAAATAGCAGGAATTTTAATTTTTTTTAAAGACGTTCGGAGTTACAAAGATATTGACTAGGTTAAGATTTTTTTTATTTTGTCAGATATTGATGTTTCACTACTTCCACGCCCTTCACCCTCTTTTTTACTTCTCCCACACTTTCTTCTTCATCATCATCATCATCAGCATCTTTGACATCAACTTCTTCTTCACCTTATTCATCTTCTTCATCTTCTACCTATAATTTTTTTTTTTTACATTGTTCATATTCTTTTTATTTAACTATTATTCTTCTTCATATTCAACTTCTTCATCATGTTCTTATTTGTGACAGGCATTCCCGTAGTTGTTATCTATAAAAGTTTGAAGATTACACCTTCTGTTCTTCCTGTCACAAAAGAGTTACATTTGTCCGCGTTCAGTTTGGCCTGCAGCATCAGGCTTTATCCAGGGGCACCATGAGGAGGAACGGACTCACCCCCATACACTGCTTAGTCTTCTTCTGCTTATAATTTAGATAATATCTTTTGCTCTGATATTTAGTGTTATGCTTAATGTTCTTCTGCTCTTTGTTCTGCAGCCTCTTGTTCTTCTGCTTCTCGGTCTCCCATGTCGTCGTCTTCTCCAGGGTTCTCCATGTCGTCTCCGGGGTCGTCGTCTCCGGGGTCGTCGTCATCGGGGTGGTCTTAAGGGTCATAGTCTCCAGGGTCGTCGTCATCTCAGTGGTTGTCGTCTCTGGTGTCGTCGTCATCTTAGGGGTGGTCTTCCGGGTCGTCGTCTTTAGGGTATTGAACTTGCAAATGTACCAGAAGGTACAACAAGGCTGAGAAAATGCCGAGAAACAGCTGATGGAACTGGAACTCGGATGGCTACCCGAAGGTCCAAGAGCCAATGGAACTACCGAGGACCAGCTGACGTTACTGGAACCCGGTTACTAAGCAGGAGGTACCCGTGCCTGAAAGCACTACCAAGGACCACCTGATGTTGGTGGAACTCGGATACCCAGAGGGAGGCACCTAAGCCAAAGGCTCTGCCCGGAACCAGCTGACGGTACTGGAACCAGGATGGGGAGCAGAAGGTACAAGAGCAAAAGACACTGCTGATAACCAGCTGACGGTACTGGAACCCGGATGGGTAGCCGAAGGTCCAAGAGCCAATGGAACTACCGAGGACCAGCTGACGTTACTGGAACCCGGTTACTAAGCAGGAGGTACCCATGCCTGAAAGCACTACCAAGGACCACCTGACGTTGGTGGAACTCGGATACCCAGAGGGAGGCACCTAAGCCAAAGGCTCTGCCCGGAACCAGCTGACGGTACTGGAACCAGGATGGGGAGCAGAAGGTACAAGAGCAAAAGACACTGCCGAGAACCAGCTGACGGTACTGGAACCCGGATGGGTAGCCGAAGGTCCAAAAGCCAATGGAACTACCGAGGACCAGCTGACGTTACTGGAACCCGGTTACTAAGCAGGAGGTACCCGTGCCTGAGGCACCTAAGCCAAAGGCTCTGCCCGGAACCAGCTGATGGTGCTGGAACCAGGATGGGGACCTACTCAAGCTTGTCTTCCTAGAGCCCCAACTAGCGGTGTTGGAGCAAAGGGTCAGCAGGGGGAGCAGAGTGTAGGCCGAAGCCTGCACTGGAGGCATTTGTAGGTCTGTTGTGTCTGCGTGGCTGTTGCAGGACACGTTGCTGGCTACACAGCAGGGGAACAGCTGGCGGTGCTGAACCCCACTGACACATTGGCGGGTGTTTTTCTCTGTGCAGCTAGCAGTACTGGGCACCAACTGGCGGTGTTAGAGCCCAGGGTCAGCAGGAGGAGAGGGAGCAGAGTGTAGGCCGAAGCCTGCACTGGCGGCAGCTTTGTGTCTGCGTGGCTGTTGCAGGACACGTTGCCGGCTACACAGCAGGGGAACAGCTGGCGGTGCTGAACCCCACTGACACATTGGCGGGTGTTTTTCTCTGTGCAGCCAGCACTTCGGGGCACCAACTGGCGGTGTTAGAGCCCAGGCTCTGCAGGGGGAGCAGAGTGTAGGCCGAAGCCTAATTGAACCAATTTTAAAGGTAACCTTTAACCCCCCCTCAGGTGTTACAAACTAGAAGAGCCACGCCTTATGCAGCAGTAGTGCTGCACAAGTCAAAGGTTGCTCTTTTAATTTTGTTCCTTGCACAAGCTGAATGAAACACGTACAACATTTTGGCCCTTATACAGTCAATCTGTCTTGGAGGCGGGAGTTCCCTTCGTAATGAGACGCAGCACAGCTGGCAAAAATACCACCTTGGTGCTTGTCACGGCCTCCTGAGCATCGCATTTTGATGTACAGGAGTCTGCGTTGTTGCATTATCCCTTGGCCATGCGCTGCCCGTCTTCTGACATCATTTCATGTCGGCTGGTGCGGTTCGCGATGCCCATGAATCCCAGCCCCGCAGTGTCTTTACAGTGTTTCACACTGCGGGGCTGGGATTCATGGCCTGGCACAGTACATATGTTCGCCTCTCGCTCGTGTCCTTACACCTGCTACAGACTGTGCGGCGTCAGCTGATCCCTTATGGCATGCCACGGCCATGAAGCTGCACAGTCTGAAGAAGGGGGAAGGAGCTGAGTGACAGCCTGGCGAAGATATGCACTGCTCATGCCCGTCAATCACACCCTCGCAGTCAAAATAAATAAGACACCGAGGGGCGTTGTGTCGGGCAGGGCGGCCGCAGAGGCGCAGCCAGCCAAACAATGATGTCAGAAGAAGGGCTGTGCTACCAAGGGGATTGTTGCGTGTCATTACAAAGGAAAGTCACACCTCAGGGACGTTTTAATGGTCTCAGGGGACACATTGTAGACGTGTTCTGTTCCACGTGTGCAAGGAAAATAAGTTTATGAGCCACCTTCCACACATGCAGCTTTACTGCTGTACAAGGTGGCTGTAAAACATACAAACACCTGGGGGAGGGGCGAAAGCATCCCTTCAATTTCAGTTCTTGTGTCTGCGTGGCTTTTGCAGGACACGATGCCGGCTACATAGCAGGGGAACAGCTGGCGGTGCTGAACCCCACTGACACATTGGCGGGTGTTTTTCTCTGTGCAGCTAGCAGTACCGGGCACCAACTGGCGGTGTTATAGCCCAGGGTCAGCAGGAGGAGAGGGAGCAGAGTGTAGGCCTAAGCCTGCACTGGCGGCAGCTTTGTGTCTGCGTGGCTGTTGCAGGACACGTTGCCGGCTACACAGCAGGGGAACAGCTGGCGGTGCTGAACCCCACTGACACATTGGCAAGGTGTTTGGCTCTGTGCAGCCAGCACTTCTGGGCCCCAACTGGCGGTGTTAGAGCCCAGGGTCAGCAGGAGGAGTAGAGGGAGCAGAGTGTAGGCCGAAGCCTGCACTGGAGGCAGCTTTGTGTCTGCGTGGCTTTTGCAGGACACGTTGCCAGCTACACAGCAGGGGAACAGCTGGCGGTGCTGAACCCCACTGACACATTGGCGGGTGTTTTGCTCTGTGCAGCTAGCACTTCCGGGCACCAACTGGCGGTGTTAGAGCCCAGGGTCAGCAGGAGGAGCAGAGTGTAGACCGAAGCCTGCACTGGAGCAAGTTGAAAGGGAACCTTTAACCCCCCCCCAAGGCGTTTGTAGCTGAAAGAGCCATCTTGTACAGCACTAATGCTGAAAAAGGTAAACTTAGCTCTTTTAATTATGGTCCTTGCAAACGCTGAACTTGACACTTCTGAAATGTGTCCCCTCACACCGTTAAACCGTCCGGTAGGGGGAACTTTCATTTGTCTTGTGACGCAGCACAGCCGTCATTCTTACCCCCTTGGCGCCGTGCGCCGCCTCCTCAGCGTTGTTTGAATGTGTGCCGGAGCCTGCGCTGTTATGTTAGCCCTTGGCCATGCACACATTTTGCGCTGCCCGTCTTCTGATATCATTTGGTGTCAGGTTGGCTGAACCTGTGCGGCCGCGCTGGCCAAGATCCCGCCTCGCTGTGTCATCTAATGTAATCACTTTGCGGACCTGTGATCCATGGGCATGAGCAGTGCATATCCTCGCATCTCACTCCCCTCCCTACGGCTTCTTCAGACTGTGCGGCGTCACGGCCGTGGCATGCTATTAGGGATCAGCTGACATTGCACAGTCTGAAGAAGGCGTAGGGAGATGAGTGAGAGGCGGAGGTTAAGATATGCACTGCGCATGTCCATGGATCACAGGCCCGCAGTGGGATTAAATCAGAAGACACTACGAGGCGGGATCTCGTCCAGCGCGGCCGCACAGGCGCAGCCAGCCTGACACCAAATAATGTCAGAAGACGGGCAGCGCTAAGTGTGCCTGGCCAAGGGCTAACATAACAGCGCAGGCTCCGGGACAGATTCAAACAAAGCTGAGGAGGCGGCGCACGGCGCCAAGGGGGTAAGAATGACGGCTGTGCTGCGTCACATGACAAATGAAAGTTCCACCTACCGGACGGTTTAACGGTGTGAGGGGACACATTTCATAAGTGTTAGGTTCAGCATGTGCAAGGAGCACCACGAAAAGAGGCACTTTTTCCTTTTGCATCATTACTGCTGCACAAGGTGGCTCTTTCAGTAACAAATGCCTGGGGGGGGGGTACAGGTTCCCTTAAATTTAAGTTGTTGTGCCTGCGTGGCGGTCGCATGACACGTTGCCGGATACACAGCAGAGGAGCAGCAGGCATTACTGAACCCCACTAACACATTGGCGAGGTGTTTGGCTCTGTGCGGACAGCACTTCCGGACAACAACTAGCGGTGTTGGAGCCCAGGGACAGAAGGAGGAGGAGGTGGAGGAGAGAGGAGGGATTGCCACACACAGCTGGGGAAGAGCTGACGTTACTGAACCCCAATAACAGAGGAGCGACTGTTGACTGTGCGGACAGCACTTCCAGGCAACAACTAGCGGTGTTGGAGCCCAGGGACAGAAGGAGGAGGAGGTGGAGGAGGGATTGCCACACACACAGCTGGGGAACAGCTGACGTTACTGAACCCCAATAACAGAGGAGCGACTGTTGACTGGGAGGACAGCACTTCCAGGCAACAACTAGTGGTGTTGGAGCCCAGGGACAGAAGGAGGAGGAGGTGGAAGAGAGAGGAGGGATTGCCACACACACAGCTGGGGAACAGCTGACGTTACTGAACCCCAATAACAGAGGAGCGACTTGACTGTGCGGACAGCACTTCCAGGCAACAACTAGCGGTGTTGGAGCCCAGGGACAGAAGGAGGAGGAGGTGGAAGAGAGAGGAGGGATTGCCACACACACAGCTGGGGAACAGCTGACGTTACTGAACCCCAATAACAGAGGAGCAACTGTTGACTGTGAGGACAGCACTTCCAGGCAACAACTAGCGGTGTTGGAGCCCAGGGACAGAAGGAGGAGGAGGTGGAGGAGAGAGGAGGGATTGCCACACACACAGCTGGGGAAGAGCTGACGTTACTGAACCCCAATAACAGAGGAGTGACTGTTGACTGTGCGGACAGCACTTCCAGGCAACAACTAGCGGTGTTGGAGCCCAGGGACAGAAGGAGGAGGAGGTGGAGTAGAGAGGAGGGATTGCCACACACACAGCTGGGGAACAGCTGACGTTACTGAACCCCAATAACAGAGGAGCGACTGTTGACTGTGAGGACAGCACTTCCAGGCATCAACTAGCGGTGTTGGAGCCCAGGGACAGAAGGAGGAGGAGGTGGAGGAGAGAGGAGGGATTGCCACACACACAGCTGGGGAAGAGCTGACGTTACTGAACCCCAATAACAGAGGAGCGACTGTTGACTGTGCGGACAGCACTTCCAGGCAACAACTAGCGGTGTTGGAGCCCAGGGACTGAAGGAGGAGGAGGTGGAGGAGAGAGGAGGGATTGCCACACACACAGCTGGGGAACAGCTGACGTTACTGAACCCCAATAACAGAGGAGCGATTGTTGACTGTGCGGACAGCACTTCCAGGCAACAACTAGCGGTGTTGGAGCCCAGGGACAGAAGGAGGAGGAGGTGGAAGAGAGAGGAGGGATTGCCACACACACAGCTGGGGAACAGCTGACTTTACTGAACCCCAATAACAGAGGAGCGACTGTTGACTGTGAGGACAGCACTTCCAGGCAACAACTAGCGGTGTTGGAGCCCAGGGACAGAAGGAGGAGCAGATAGGAGGTATTGCAGCACACACAGCAGGGGAGCAGCTGACGTTACTGAACCTCAATAACACGGCAGCAAGTGTTGACTGTGCGGACAGCACTTCCAGGCACCAACTAGCGGTGTTGGAGCCCAGGGACAGCAGGAGGAGCAGAGGAACACAGTGTAGGCCGAAGCCTGATTGGAGAAAGTCGAAAGGGAACCTTTAACCCCCCCCAAGGTGTTTGTAGCTGAAAGAGCCAGCTTGTGCAGCACAAAGGATGCAAAAGGAAACAGTGGCTCTTTTCATTATGCTCCTTGCAAACACAGAACTAAACACTTATAAAATGTGTCCCCTGATACCGTGAGACCGTCCCGGAGGTGGGACTTTCCTTCGTAATATGACGCAGCACAGCCGTCATTCCTACCCCCTTGGCGCCGTGCCCCAGCTCCTCTGCGTTGTTTAATTCCGTCCCGGAGCCTGCGCTGTTATGTTATCCCTTGGCCAGGCACACTTAGCGCTGCCCATTTTCTGACATCATTTGGTGTCAGTCTGGCTGCGCCTGTGCATCTGCGCTGGCCGAGATCCCGCCTCACAGTGTCATCTAATGTAATCCCACCGCGGGCCTGGTATCCGTGGCCATGCGCAGTGCATATCCTCGCCTCCCACTCCCCTCCCTCCGGCTTCTTCAGACTGTGTGGTGTCACGGCCGTGGCATGCTATTAGGGATCAGCTGACGGCGCACAGTCTGAAGAAGGTGAAGGGAGATGAGTGAGAGGCGGAGGTGAAGATATGCACTGCGCATGCCCATGGATCCCAGGCCCGCAGTGTGATTAAATCAGAAGACACTGCGAGGCGGGATCTCGGCCAGCGCGGACGCACAGGCGTAGTCAGGTTGACACCAAATGATGTCAGAAGAGGGGCAGCGCTAAGTGTGGCTGGCCAAGGGATAACATAACAGCGCAGGCTTTAGGACAGAATCAAACAACGCTGAGGAGCCGGCGCACGGCGCCAAGGGGGTAGGAATGACGGCTGTGCTGCGTCACATT
Organism: Ranitomeya variabilis; assembly: GCF_051348905.1. Taxonomy (NCBI): domain Eukaryota; kingdom Metazoa; phylum Chordata; class Amphibia; order Anura; family Dendrobatidae; genus Ranitomeya; species Ranitomeya variabilis. The sequence continues at coordinate 246,822,257 of NC_135234.1, forward strand.
ACGAAGGAAAGTCTCACCTATGGGACGGTTTTATGGTATCAGTGGACACATTTTATAAGTGTTAAGCTCTGCACGTGCAAGGAGCTAAACAAAAATAGCTACCTTTTCCTTGTGCAACATTACTGCTGCACAAGGTGGCTCTTTCAGTAACAAACGCTGGGGGGGGACAGATTCCCTTACATTTCAGTTGTTGTGTCAGCGTGGCGGTCGCAGGACACATTGCCGGCTACACAGCTGGGGATCAGCTGACGTTACTGACACCCAATAACACTGGGTCGTATGTTTTGACTGTGCAGACGGCACTTCTGAGCCTCAACTGGCGGTGTTGAAGCCCAGGAATTAAAGTTCAGGTGGTAGAAAGATGAACACAACAGGAGACCTGGATACTGTAGACAGTCACCTAATTTTTTTAATCAGGAAGAGGAGTGGCAAATTCCTGTGAGATCCAGGCCTGGTTCATTTTCAGGAAAGTAAGCCGGTCAACGTTATCGGAGGATAGTCGCATGCGACGGTCAGTTAGTACACCACCTGCAGCACTAAAGACGCGTTCCGATAATACACTAGCCGCAGGGCAAGCCAGCACCTCCAATGCATACTGGCTTAGCTCTGGCCATGTATCCAGCTTTGAGACCCAAAACTTGAAAGGGGAAGAGCCGTCTGGGAGTACAGCAAGAGGGCAAGACATGTAGTCTGTCACCATCTGACGGAACCGTTGCCTCCTGCTGACTGGAGCCATCTGTGATGGTGTAGACCTTTGTGGCGGGCACACAAAACTGTGCCACAGTTGGGCCATACTGCTCTTGCCTTGGGCAGAGGCACTGCTTCTGCTCCCTCTTTGTGCAGAGCCTCCTCCACTGCCTGGACGCACTGAGCTGCTTTGTAATGCACTAGCAGCACTTCTTTCAGTTGGACTGGAGAAGATGATGGAATTCACCAGTGTGTCTTGGTACTCCCGCATTTTTCGCTCCTGGTTCAACGCCACCCTCGCTGTACACACTGACTACTGGATAATTGTGTAACTCCCTCCTCTGGACGGATGTCTTCCTCCTCCATTGACTCCTCCTCATCCTCCTCACAAAGTGTCCCCTGCCTACGCGTTTGTGAGGAACCACGTGGCGCTGACTGTCCAGAAGATGATGGAAATGGTGAATCCTCATCCTCCACCTCTTCCACAACATCATCCCTTAGCGCTTGCAGTGATTTTTCAAGCAGGCAGATAAGGGGGACAGTCATGCTGACTAGTGCATCATCTGCACTCGCCATCCGCGTGGAATAATCGAAGGGACGCAAAACCTGGCAGACGTCCTTCATAGTGGCCCACTCTGTGGTTGTGAAGTCTGAACGGCGTGGAGTGCGACTTCTTTGCGCCTGATGCAGCTGGTACTCCATTACTGCTTGCTGCTGCTCACACAACCGCTCCAACATATGTAACGTGGAATTCCACCTGGTAGGTAGGTCACATATGATGCGATGTTCCGGAAGGCGGAATCGGCGCTGCAGAGCCACAATGCGCGATTTTGCCGTGCTGGAACGCCGCAAGTGAGCACACTCTAGGCGGGCCTTGTGCAGCAGTGCATCAAGATCCGGATAGTCCCTCAAAAAACTCTGCACGACCAAATTGAGCACATGTGCCAGACATGGGATGTGAGTGAGGTTGCCGAGGCCCAGAGCTGCCACCAGATTTCGGCCATTATCACACACTACCATGCCTGGCTGGAGATTCGCTGCCACAAACCACACATCGCTCTCCTGCTTGATGGCATTCCAGAGCTCCTGCGCTGTGTGGCTTCGATTCCCCAAAGAAATTAATTTCAAGACGGCCTGTTGACGTTTGGCCACGGCTGTGCTCATGTCGGCTGTAACAGGTAAACGTTCACGGGTCCATGTGGAGGTGGACTGTGACGGCTCCTGCAGCAACGATTCTGAGGAACTTGTGTAAGAGGAGGAGTCAATGCGTACAGACTGAATTCCTGCAATCCTTGGAGTGGGCAGGACACATCCTGCGCCACTCACACGATCTGTACCCGGCTCAACAACATTAACCCAATGGGCAGTGAGGGAAAGGTATCGCCCCTGTCCATGTTGACTGGTCCACGCATCGGTGGTGAGGTGGACCTTGCTACTGACGGCGTTCAGTAGCGCGTGTTTTATGTGTCCCTCCACATGCTTGTGCAGGGCAGGGACGGCTTGCCTGCTGAAATAAAAGCGGCTGGGCACATTGTACTGTGGGACTGCCAATGACATCAAGTCACGGAAGCTGTCAGTCTCCACCAGCCTGAATGACAGCATTTCCAGTGACAGAAGTTTGGCAATGCCAGCAGTCAGAGCCTGTGCTCGTGGGTGGTTTGCCGAGAAAGGCCGCCTTTTCTCCCATGCCTGTACTACCGATGGCTGTAGACTGGCCTGGGAGTGTGAGGATAACTGGGAACGTGGTGCTGCGGGTGGAATTACAGTGGGTCTCTGGACAACAGTGCCAGAGGTTCTTCCACGGCGATCCTGGGAGGAAGCCGAACCAGCTGCGTGTGAGCTGGAGGAAGAGGCAACACGAGCTGAAGAGGTGGTAGCTGCCGCTGTTGGTTGGCCTAGCTCTTAAGTGCGTTTCTGTAACTCCGCCGCGTTCCTGGTCCGCACATGTTTCCACATGTTGGAGGTATTGAGGTTGCTGACATTTCTCCCTCTTTTGACTTTGTGATGACACACCTTGCATTTGACAAAGCAAATGTCATCTGCAACTGTGTCAAAAAAGGACCAGGCACTGCAAGTCTTGGGAGCGCCCTTTTTGGCTGTTGGAAGAGACACGCTCCTAACGGGTGCCAAAGTGGAGGCTACAGGATCCGCAGTCTTCCCCCTCCCTCTCCCTCTTTGGCCCGTTCGGGGAATCTCTTCCTCAGAGCTGCTCCCACCACCTTCCTGTCCCTCACGCCACGATGGGTCAAGGACCTCATCATCTACACTACCCTCTGCCACCAACTGCTCCTCCTGGGTAGTCTCAGCAGCAGAGCACGCACCAGAAAGTGGCACCTGAGTGTCATCAGCGGATGCGTTCTGCGGTGTGGTGACTGGAGGCACTGGCCCACCCGCCTCTTCAGACTCAGAGAGAAAAAGCTGTTGGGCATCACTGCACACTGCCTCTTCTTCCATTTCTCCAATGCTGCTTGGCTGGCCCCCTGTTTCCAAGCCAAGAGATTCAGAGAACAGAAGTAGAGACGGCTCCTGTCCTGGGCTCTCTGTCTGCCTGGGCAATTTGGCAGGTGGTGAAGAGACAGATGGGTGCTCTCCAGTGCTCTGTGTCTGAGAGGATGTGGCACTAATTGAAGTCGATGCGTTAGCTGCCATCCATCCGACATCGGCTTCAATTTGTTCTTCACGCAGCAGCGGTGTTCGGCGCTCTCCGACAAAGCTGCGCATGAAGGACTGTTCCCTGGTGAAACTGGGTGCTGATGAGTCACCGGTGCCCGCAGCAGGCACAGAATCCCCACGTCCTCTCCCTGCTCCGCGCCCACGCCCACGTGCCTTACTCCCTGCCTTCTTCATCTTGGTTGACTGATAAATAGTGTTGAGCATTCCGATACCGCAAGTATCGGGTATCGGCCGATACTTGCGGGTATCGGAATTCCGATACCGAGATCCGATACTTTTGTGGTATCGGGTATCGGTATCGAAACAACATTAATGTGTAAAATTAAGAATTAAAATAAAAAATATTGCTATACTCACCTCTCCGACGCAGCCTGGACCTCACCGAGGGAACCGGCAGCGTTCTTTGCTTAAAATGCGCGCTTTTACTTCCTTCCGTGACGTCACGGCTTGTGATTGGTCGCGTGCCGCCCATGTGGCCGCGACGCGACCAATCACAGCAAGCCGTGACGTAATTTTCAGGTCCTCAATGCCTAATTCTAGGCATTCAGGAATTTAAAATTACGTTCCGGCTTGTGATTGGTCGCGTCGCGGTCACATGGGCGACGCGACCAATCACAAGCCGTGACGTCACGGGAGGCAGGAGACGCGCGCATTTTTAAAATTACGTCACGGCTTGTGATTGGTTGCGTGCCGCCCATGTGACCACGACGCGACCAATCACAGCAAGCCGTGACGTAATTTCAGGTCCTCAATGCAGAAATAGGCATCAGGACCTGAAATTACGTGACGTCACGGAAGGAAGTAAAAGCGCGCATTTTAAGCAAAGAACGCTGCCGGTTCCCTCGGTGAGGTCCAGGCTGCGTCGGAGAGGTGAGTATAGCAATATTTTTTATTTTAATTCTTTATTTTACACATTAATATGGATCCCAGGGCCTGAAGGAGAGTTTCCTCTCCTTCAGACCCTGGGAACCATCAGGGATACCGTCCGATACTTGAGTCCCATTGACTTGTATTGGTATCGGGTATCGGTATCGGATTAGATCCGATACTTTGCTGGTATCGGCCGATACTTTCCGATACCGATACTTTCAAGTATCGGACGGTATCGCTCAACACTACTGATAAAGATAAGCAGAAAAGTACTAACGGCTTTGTGTGCTTATTCCTGAACAGCTCCTAACAGGTATAAGAAACAATTTTCTAAAGTGTGGACTAGACTTTAATATCAGCTAATGTGGCCTACACAACTGTAAAGTGGTGTGTTTGGTGAACTTTATTATTTATTTATTTTTGGGGGGCTGAACTGACAACAGGGAGAGCTGCAGTCACACGGAGACCGTGCAGACAGCCGTAAACGGCGCTGCAAGGCCCCAAAAACCTCCTCTACGTTATCCTATGTAGTGTTTTTCCACAATTTAGCTGGATACGGGTGGAAAGACACTAATAGGAATTTTTTGAAAAAAATGTGCAGCAGCCTGCACTACTTAGAAAAAAGGAAATTGGATTTTACGGTATGACGCAGTGATTTACCCTGAGCTGGATACAACCGGTTATGGCTGCACACAGACTACAGGGCGAGCTGCAGTCACACGGAGACCGTGCAGACAGCTGTAAACGGCGCTGCAAGGCCCAAAAACACTCCTCTACGTTATCCTATGTAGTGTTTTTCCACAATTTAGCTGGATACGGGTGGAAAGACACTAATAGGAATTTTTTGAAAATATGTGCAGCAGCCTGCACTACTTAGAAAAAAGGAAATTGGATTTCACGGTATGACGCAGTGATTTACCCTGAGCTGGATACAACCGGCTATGGCTGCACACAGACTACAGGGCGAGCTGCAGTCACACGGAGACCGTGCAGACAGCCGTAAACAGCGCTGCAAGGCCCCAAACACCTCCTCTACGTTATCCTATGTAGTGTTTTTCCACAATTTAGCTGGATACGGGTGGAAAGACACTAATAGGAATTTTTTGAAAAAATGTGCAGCAGCCTGCACTACTTAGAAAAAAGGAAATTGGATTTTACGGTATGACGCAGTGATTTACCCTGAGCTGGATACAACTGGCTATGGCTGCACACAGACTACAGGGCGAGCTGCAGTCACACGGAGACCACGCAGACAGCCGTAAACGGCGCTGCAAGGCCCCAAAAACACTCCTCTACGTTATCCTATCTAGTGTTTTTCCACAATTTAGCTGGATACGGGTGGAAAGACACTAATAGGAATTATTAGAAAAAATGTGCAGCAGCCTGCACTACTTGAAAAAGAAAAAAAAAAATAGATCAGTATGAGGCAGTGAACCACCCTCCCTGAACTGAATACAACCAGCTATGGCCTATGGCTGCACACAGACTAGAGAGTGGGCTGCACACACACACAAACACACAGAGACCTTGCAGATCGCTGTGAAAACAGCGCTGCAAGGCAAAAGCAAGGTGATTAGTAGGTGAACACAGCGGTTGCTAAATTAGCCTTGGAAAAGAACAATAAAGCAAATCGCTATCTCAACTGGCCCTCAGTCAGCACACAGCGTCCTGTCACTAACTGAATTCACAGCAGAGTGAGTGCAAAATGGCGCCAGCGACTTTTAAACTGCAGCATGACATCATTTCAGCAGCCAATCACAGCCTTGCCAGTAGTTTCATGCCCACCATGCTGAACAGGATGTGCCCCCTCTCAGAATCATTCCTCATTGGCTGAATTTGTGCAGTTTGAATCCTGGTAACTTCCGATTCCGGTATCCGATACGCGGCAAGTATCGGATCTCAGTATCGGAATTCCGATACCGCAAGTATCGGCCGATACCCGATACTTGCGGTATCGGAATGCTCAACACTATCCTTCACTGCTTCTGCCTCCTCCTCTATCTCTTTTAGGGCCTCCACCTGCACCCTCAACCTCTACCTTAATGAGACATGCATTCCAATAGTGCATAGCGAATCCCCACCACCCCTGTTCTGCGCAGCCAGCACTCACCGCAATCAGGCAGTGATAAAATTGATATGCCTTGGAGATCACAGTCATACAGCTGAAGAATTGTGGACAGCTCTCCAGGCCTAGTTTGATCAATGGCTATCTCCGCTGAACCTGCATCAAGGAAAGGCAATGTCCGATAATGGTGCAAATCTGGTGAAGACCCTACGGTGGGGCAAGCTCACACACATGCCTTGCATGTCCCACATCCTCAACCTGGTGGTACAGCATTTTCTTAGGCACTATCCTGGTCTGGGTGAACTGCTGTAGAAAGCATGGAAGCTGTGTGCTCACTTTCACCGTTCGCACCCCTCAGGTCATCGACTTGCATCGATACAGAGGTTTTTGTCCATACCAGTAAACAGATTGATATGCGATGTGCTGACATGGTGCCACTCTGCACATGTTGCAGCAACTGTGACAGCAGCAACGAGCCCTGACCTAGTATGTAATGTCATATAGCCTGGGCCAACGCAGTACAGATGTGGCACATATCACTTTTACGGAGTGAGCACAAATTAAGGACCTCTGCACAGTTACTAAGATGGTTAGCACTCACGATACCATAATCAGCATCACTATTCTGGTCATCTATATGCTGGAGTAGACTTTGAATAGTCTGTGGAAGGAGGTGGTGGTCCCAGAGGAAGAGGAGAACGCAGAAAAGGATGCGGAAGGGATAACATGGTCTCAAAGTACCAGACTGTTGTCACACAGGTGGGTGCCAAGGGAGGGTGGATTACTGCAATCGAGGAGGCTGTTATCAAACGTGCAAAATCCAAGGAAGAAATTGAGGAGGAAGAGGTGATAGGCGAGAAACTGTTAGGAGATGAAAAGGATAATCATCCCTTCTCTGTTGTTCGTGGTTGGTGGGAGGGGACAGAGGAAACAAGCAACAGTGTTACCCAGCCACCAGCACAGGATGGGATTGGACCTCATGGTAGAGCCCAACATATGAGTTCCTTCTTGCTGCACTGCATCTGCAACATGATCCCCGTATAGTTATGATTAGAAATAGTGCTGACTACTGGGTTGCCACTCTGTTAGATCCACGCTATAAAACCAAAATTTGCCAGATGCTTCCCACCCTGGAAAGGGACCCACAAATGCTGGTGTATCAAAACACGCTTTTATACAACCTTAAGATAGGTTTCCCCAAGACAGTAGTGAAGCACACAGTGCCCATTACAGTTCTAGGCTTTCAACGTCCGGCACGTCAATTCGTCAACGCCAAAACATTAGCAGCAGCAGTAGTGTAAGTGGAAGAAGCAATTTCTGTGAGTCCTTTGACGCTTTTTTTTAGACTAGCTTGTGCACCAGCACAACAGAGTCCAAGTCTTACATGTGGTGAACGAATGGAGAGGATGGTGCAGGAGCATCCAGAACTGAATATCAATACCAGCAGAGGGGGTTTGGACCCTTTCACATTTTGGTCTTCCAAAATGGATCAGTGGCCGGAGGTCGCCTCACATGCCTAGGAGGTTTTATCGTGCCCGGCAGCCAGTGTTCTCTCAGAACGTGTCTTCGGCTCTGCTGGTGGTGTTTTGACGGATAACTGCATCTGGCTGTCCCCTGAAAAAATGTGAGGTGGAGGATTCAGATTCCCAAATTAGGATTCTAGGCACCTTTGATACAAAATCAAGGGAGGTTAAAGAAATCTTGAGAAAGTATTGGAAAATATTGAGGATGGACCCTGATATAGGTGACCTTGTCCCAGAAACTCCATCTGTGACCTACCATAGGGAGAGATCAATAAGAGATCAACTTGTGCATAGTGAATATTCCCCCATAACCAGACAACCAACTTGGTTAGAAAACAGGGATAAGGGTAACTTTAAATGTGGAAAGAGTAAGTTTTGCAAATATGTTTTAAGAACTAGGTCCTTTACTAGTATGAGTACAAAAAGGACTTATCAGTGTAGACACTTTTCAAATTGTAAAATGACTGGGGTTTTCTATTTGTTCCAATGTACCTGCCCGATTGATTATATTGGGAAAACTAAGCGTGAATTTTGGAAGAGAGTAGGGGAGCATATAGGAGACATTAGAAATGCTAGGGATGCCCCTATCTCTAGGCATGTGAGAGATGTGCATGGTGGGGCACTTGATTGCTTCCAATTTTGGTTATGGAGGTGGTTACCCCACCAAGAAGAGGAGGCGATTGGGATAGATTAATTTTGCAAAAAGAAACCAGGTGGATCTATCGTATGAATAGTATATCTCCGAATGGTCTCAATGAGCAATTACAATATAATTGTTTCCTATAAAACTACCCCTGTATTATTGGACTATCTTTTCTTTTTTGTTTTTATTGGCACCTATTTTATTGGACCATCTTTTCTGTTCTTTGAATGGCATCCCTGAAGAGGGTTTGCTATAGAGGCTCATTGACCTAGATAGGTTATGGCCTCAACCAAGTGTAATTATTGTATCTGGAAAGAATTGACTCCCTGAAATACTTTCAGAGATAAGTGGGTTATTACCTTACCTTTAAATTCTCCTCCTGGTATGGGTTGTATTTATAGAGTAATGAAACCAAGAATTTATTGCTATAAATTGATCCTTAGTAAAAAACAATGCTACTTCTCCTAAGTAGTGCACACAGCCGCGGGGTAAAAATATTATGAGTGTAAGCGATAAATCTGGTTGCTAGGCTCATATGTGATTTGCGCATGCACAAGCTGAACCACACTTGCCTGCCAGATGATGGGAAGTGGTGACCCTGGTTACTAGACGCACACGTTATCTGCGCATGCGCAAGGTGAAACGTACTTGTGTTCCAAATGATAGGAAGTGGTACCGGGGATCTCCCGGAAGTATATGCCCTTGAAGTCTCAAATGGAGGGGCAGAGGTGAGCTTTGAGTATGGCGGACACTGACTTCATGACGCATGTGGATGGATACTATTCCCACGCTGTTGACAGCCACCTCTTTTGACACGATTAGATAAGTCTTTATATCTCAGTATGTCCTCCTGATGAGCCGCATGATGGGGAAACGTGTCAAGTGTACGCATACTGAACAATATTAGTGACTAGTGTTGAGCATTCCGATACTGCAAATATCGGGTATCGGCCGATATTCGCTGTATCGGAATTCCAATACCCAGTTCTGATATGTTCGTGATATCGGAAATCAGAATCGGAAGTTCCCAGTGTGTGGTTCCCAGGGTCTGGAGGAGAGGAGACTCTCCTTCAGGCCCTGGGATCCATATTCATGTAAAAAATAAAGAATAAAAATAAAAAATATGGATATACTCACTCCTCCGGCGGACCCTGGACCTTAGCGGTGTAAACGGCATCTTCCATTCCTAAGAATGCAGTGAGTGTAGGACCTGCGATGACGTCGCGGCTTGTGATTGGTCGCATGAGCGGTCACATGAGCGGTCACGCGACCAATCACAAGCCGCGACGTCATCGAAGGTCCTTCACTCTGCATTCTTAGGAACGGAGGCAGACGCTTGCAGCGGTGACAGCCAGGGGCCGTCCGAGGGTGAGTATATCCATATTTTTAATTTTTATTCTTTATTTTTTACATGAATAATGATCCCAGGGCCTGAAGGAGAGTTTCCTCTCCTTCAGACCCTGGGAACCATCCAGGATACCTTCCGATATTTGTGTCCCATTGACTTGTATTAGTATCGGGTATCGGTATCGGCGAGATCCGATATTTTGCCGGTATCGGCCGATCCAATCCGATACCGATACTTTCGAATATCGGAAGGTATCGCTCAACACTATTAGTGGCTGATTTATGGAAATGTGCAATAGTGATGTATTCAATGATAGTAATACACAAGAGCATTTTGGAACCACAGAATATTTCATTGATGCTAGTTCCTGAAGCTCTATTTTTGAGTATCTGTGTGTTGGACTGTGTGCAATACTATATCCAGTATTGGATAATGATAGTGCACAAGAACACTTTATAATATGTGAGCAATGCTGGTCTCTGAAGTTCTATTGTGGAATATTTTAGTGTGAGACTGTGTGCACTATTGCACTTGTTAAAACACTTTTTTGGAGCCATATAATTTGAAGTTGGTTCCTGAAGCCACTCCTTGAAAAAACGTTTTTGTGTGTTGGGATCGTGTGTAATACCATATACGCCTATATGATCTCTTTTGTGGAGTACAGATATATACCTAATATAAATATGCTATGGGATTTGGCTCTTTATTGAAAGGGTAACCCCCCTTTTTTCTTTTGGTCTGTCTCCAAGTAAACCCTATCAAAAAGGGCCTTTTATTGTCTGTTCCCCTGTACAATATTGTAAGGTGGGGTACCATTTTGAATTTGTAAAGAGGTCCACTATGTTGGATCAAAACAAATAAAATCTTTTATTGGTAGCCTTATCGGATATAGTGCACGTACCATATGATACATCAGAGTTGGGGCAAGGTGTGAATTGATCATATGGTACATTACACTTTTTCCCCTGCACCCTATTATCTTATTAGGGTTTTCTACGGAGGGAGGGATAGCCACGGACGAGTGGGGGTGCAGGTTCTAGGGTGCCAACCTCTGCAGTCAGCCAGGGAGATAGTAGTATGTTAATATGGTAAATTTTCTCCCCCTCCCTCTGATATTTACAGACAAAAGAGGTTGTGCTTTGTGTTGTCTTGTGAGTCAATTTGGTTAATGTTTTTAGAAAAAATTTTTTCTTAATTATAGTATTAAAGTTATGTTTTATTTGATAATTTGGAAAAGATTGGTACACTTCGGTGAATGGTTTTTGGTACCTTATAGCTTTTGTACAGTAATATAAAGTAATAATGTCCCCTGAAAGTGTAGACCGCCTAACTTTCATCAAGATGAACAAGTCATGGATCTTCAAGGTCTTTTGCACCCCAATCACAGACTGTACAGACTAGGTGATATTGCCTTTTTTAGTGTGATGCATTAGGGTATGTGCACACGTTGCGGATTTCTTGCAGAAATTTCCTGAAGAAAACCGGAAATTTTCTGCAAGAAATCCGCATTTTTTTTTTTGCGTTTTTTTTCCGTTTTTTTCGCGTTTTTTTAGCATTCTGCAAGCGTAATTAGCTTGCAGAATGCTAAAGTTTTCCAAGCGATCTGTAGCATCGCTTGGAAAACTGACTGACAGGTTGGTCACACTTGTCAAACATAGCGTTTGACAAGTGTGACCAACTTTTTACTATAGATGCAGCTTATGCAGCATCTATAGTAAAAGATAGAATGTTTAAAAATAATAAAAAAATAAAAAAATGCTTATACTCACCCAGACATCTCCTCACCGGCGTCCGTTCCTCTTCCTATAGCTGGTGTGTGCGCACAGGACCTTCCGTGACGTCACGGTCACGTGAGCGGTCACATGACGGCTCACGACCAATCACAGGATAGTGACGTCATCGGCAGGTCTTTCACCGCACACCAGCTACAGGAACCGAAGCAACAGCGTGCAGTGGAGGCGGGAAGACATTGAGGGTGAGTATAGGACTGTTTTTTATTTTAATTCTTATTTTTTGACCACTTATATGGTGCCCAGTGCATGGAGGAGAGTCTCCTCTCCTCCACCCTGGGTACCAACCGCACATAATCTGCTTACTTCCCGCATCGTGGGCACAGCCCCGTGCGGGAAGTAAGCAGATCAATGGACCCCTAGGTGTGCGGAATCCCCTGCAATTCCGCATTTTAATGAACATGTTGCTTTTTTTTCCGCGATGCGATTTTTTCGCGGAAAAAAAGGCTACATTTGCACAAAAAATGCGGAATACACTTAAAATAATAGGAGGCATATGTAAGCGTTTTTTTCGCGTTTTTATCACGTTTTTATAGCGAAAAAACGCGAAAAAAACGCGAAAAATACTTAACGTGTGCACATGGCCTAAGTAAGAGAGATTAGGGGAGAAATAAGTGGGGAGGGAAGGGGAGAGGTGAGGGGAGTGCATAACCAATGAGCATGTAACATCATACTATAACAACTGGTACGAGCTCACTTACACTGCATTTGCATTTGCTAGGAACTATGAGTACTCTTTCGAAAAAGAAAAGTAAAATGGGCAATAACAGTTACTTTCAGAAATTAAAAGATCGAGAGGGGCAATGAACACCTCTCAAGAAGCATTGTCTTCTTGATATTGTTTCCATAGGGCCCAAACATTCACATAAGAGTTTGGTTGAAATTTTCCCAACTTCATAATTCCTCAAGGCGAGAAATTTGATTTAGCTTGGTGGACCATTCCACTATGGTGGGAGGGGCTTCATCTCTCCAATGTGGAACAATTAGGTGCTTTGCGGCGCTCAGCATCAATGGAAGGAGACTGTGTTTTTTTGATAAAATTTTTTTGGACGGGCATGAAAGAAGAACTTCTGTTGCTTTAGGCTACTTTCACACTTGCGTCGTGTGACGTACGTCGCAATGCGTCGTTTTGGAGAAAAACGCATCCTGCAAAGTTGCCCGCAGAATGCATTTTTTCTCCATAGACTTGCATTAGCGACGCATTGCGTCGTATGGCCACACGTTGCATCCGTCGTGCGACGGATGCGTCGTGTTTTGGTGGACCCTTGCCTCTCGTTGTGTTTGACACGCAGCAGCGATCTGGATCCCATTGGGCCGCGCTTAGTAACCCGATATTTACCCTGGTTACCATTGTAAAAGTAAAAAAACCCACTACATACTCACCTTCTGATGTCTGTCACGTCCCCCGCCGGCGGCTTCCCTGCACTGAATGTGTCAGCGCCGGCCGGCCGTAAAGCAGAGCACAGCGGTGACGTCACCGCTGCTGCCGGCGCTGACAAATTCAGTCAGTGCAGGAAGCTCTCGGCAGCAGCGCGTAAACCCTGTGGACGCCGGGGGACATGACAGACATCAGAAGGTGAGTATGCAGTGGTTTCTTTTTTACTTTTACAATGGTAACCAGGGTAAATATCGGGTTACTAAGAGCGGCCCTGCACTTAGCAACCCGATGTTTACCCTGGTTACCCGGGTGCTGCAGGGGGACTTCGGCATCGTTGAAGACAGTTTCAACGATGCTGAAGTCGTTCCCCTGATTGTTGGTCGCTGGAGAGAGCTGTCTGTGTGACAGCTCCCCAGCGACCACACAACGACTTACCAATGATCGCATCGCTGGTCGTGATCGTTGGTAAGTAGTGTTGAGCGATACCGTCCGATACTTGAAAGTATCGGTATCGGATAGTATCGGCCGATACCCAAAAAGTATTGGATATCGCCGATACCGATACCCGATACCAATACAAGTCAATGGGACACCAAGTATCGGAAGGTATCCTGATGGTAACTCCCCTTCAGGCCCTGGGATCCATATTAATGTGTAAAATAAAGAATAAAAATAAAAAATATTGATATACTCACCCTCTGACGTGCCCTGGTTGTAACCGCCAGCCTCCGTTCATAAGAATGAGCGCTTGAAAGTCCTTAGATGACGTCGCGGCCTGTGATTGGTCGCGGAGCGGTCACGTGACCGCAACACGACCAATCACAGGCCGCGACGTGATCTAAGGTCTTTCAAGCGCTCATTCTTAGGAACGGAAGCTGGCGTTTACATCGGTAAGGTCCAGGCTGCGTCGGAGAGGTGAGTATATCAATATTTTTTATTTTTATTCTTTATTTTACACATTAATATCGATCCCGATACCGATTCCCGATATCACAAAAGTATCGGATCTCGGTATCGGAATTCCGATACAGCAAATATCGGCCGATACCCGATACTTGCGGTATCAGAATGCTCAACACTATTGGTAAGTCGTTTAGTGTAACGGTACCTTAAGAGTAAATGGTGGTCTAGATCTAGATCAAAGAAAGGGTAGGCCACTAGAGCCCAGTAAAGCCATGTCAATACTATCCCCGTCCCCCTCCCCACAACAAGACACCACCTTCAACCATCTGCTGATATGTATGGCTCTGTAATAAAGAAGAAGATCAGGGACTCCCAGTCCCCCAGAGTGAACAATTGGTTTTATTTATTTTTTATGCAGTTCCTCAAGCGGTATAAGTGGCTAGGCAAATTTATTCTTCAGGTTGGTGTGTTTACAGCAATACTAGAGTTATATTAGGTTTTTATGCTTGGCTGCTGTCACACACTAAAGGTTTTTATTGCAAAAAATAGTTTTTGAATCACCGTATTTTGAAAGCTATAATTTTTCCATATTTTGGCCCACAGAGTTATGTGAGAGCTTATTTTTTGCTGGGTGAGCTCACGATTTTATTGGAAGTTTCCGGGCACATGGCATTTTTTGATTGCTTTCTATTCCTATTTTTGGGAGGCAGAATGAACAAAAAACAGCAATTCAAGAATTATTTTTTGGGGGTGGGTTTATGCCATTCCATGTGTGGTAAAATTGATAAGGCAGTTTTATTCTTCGGGTCAGTACGATTACAGCAATACCACTGTTATATAGCTTTTTTATGTTTTGGCGCTTTTGCATAATAAAACTATTTTATAGAAAAATTATTTTTTGCATAATTTTATTCTCAAATGCTATACCTTTGTAATTTTTCCGTTGATGGAGCTGTATAACGTTTTTAGCAGTACCATGTTTATTTATATCCGTCTTTTTTATCACATTTTATTCCACTTTTTATGGGCGATATGATAGTAAAGCATTGTTTTTTGCCTTGTTTTTTATTTATTTTTTATGGTTTTCACTAAATGGGACAGTTTTCTATGTCAGTTCGGTGATACCAAATATGTGTACTTTTATTGTTTATAAAATATTTTTTCATACCAATGTTTGTTTATGAATGCAATATCTTTTGATTTTATTATTATTATTTCAGATTTTTACAATTATTTAAAAAAATGTTTTTTTTTTACTTTTTTTTTTTTTTTTACTTTTTTACTTTGTTCCACTATGGGACTATCATTTTTTGCAGGCTGATTTCTTGTACAGCATGGGGATGCAGCAGCTTCCTCGTGCTGTACAAAATCTCAGCTTTGCACTGACAGAGAAGTTGCTGATCATGCACTGTGCCAACTCAAAAAACAGAGTAAGACCGGTTTTACATGTCTCGATATTTCTGGTACGGGGAAAACCCGGTACTGGAGATACCAGTGTCTGTGTGTCCGTGTGTGTACTACTTGCGGCAAATCATCATCCCTTCTCCCCTTCTCTGCCAGCGAGCAGCAGGAGCAGGGGAGAATGAATGATACGCAGGGGGCACAAGCTCAGTAACTAGCGCTGACGTCACTGAGTCTGTGCTCGCTGCAGGCATGAACTCCTGTGACCTCAGGACTAGGGTTGAGCGACTTTCATTTTTTAAAGATCGAGTCGGGTTTTGTGAAACCCGACTTTGTCCAGAGTCGAGTCGAGTGCAGTCGGCCGATTATCGCTAAAAGTCGGGGATCGACCGAAACACGAAACCCAATGCAAGTCAATGGGGAAGCATAGTCGGCAGTGAGTGGAGGCCAGGAAAACACCTACAGTGCCCATTTTAATGCCAAAAACATCCATTCTTGTTTCTGAAGCTTGTCAATCTTAATTAACTTTATAATAATAGTTGTTCAATGGAACTTGGGGGTCATTTGGCAAAAGTTGTGGGGGGTAGGGCTGGTTCAAGGTTTTAGTGGGCCCAGGAATCGTGGACTACGTCACGGCGGTGGAGCAGGGAGAGGTAAGTATTTCAACGTTGCAAGTGCTGTGATCCTGAGCAAGCAGGGGGGCACACTTGTTCGCATTGGCACTGGCACAGGGCCCCTCAAAGTACAGCGGTGTGTTTGCACGGCGGGGGCGCCTCCCACCAGCAGCGACACTTTTGCGTACTCTGAGGGGCCCTGTGCCAGTGACGTCGCCAACGAGTATGCCCCCCCCACCTGATGAAGGAACCTTCACTTTCATCTGCACCTTCCTCTTTGTCCCTGTGTAAGGTGGTATAACATGCGGGAAGGGAAACCTTACTTTCAGCAGGGTCAGATTCTGGCTGTGTAGAGTGCAAGGGGAATGTAGTGGTCTAGGTCAATGTACCAGCAGACTCATCTAGCAGTGGCTGGGCAATGGGCAGGATGAGGAGGAAACAGATATAGGGCCAAAGAATAAAGTAGGCTAAATGCAGTTCAAAATTGGTAACAGGACTAAACAGGCGGCATTGCTTTGTTCAGTGGAGTAGCAAACCCAGGAGCAGCAGACACTGTTTTAAGGGCCCAAACACACTAATAGGCCAAATGCAGTTTAATATCTGATACTTTAGGCCAAAAGCCTAAGACTGAAGCTCAGCTTTATTCAGTTGAGGGCAAACACCAGGGAGGGGCAGACACCGTTAGTAGGCCCTAACCACCAATTTTTAAAAACACAGCGCTTAATGAGAGCCAGAAGGTTGAAGCTCAGCTTTATTCAGTTGAGGAAAAACACCAGGCAGGGGCAGACACCGTTAGTAGGCCGTAACCAAAGTTGAAGGCCAAATGCAGTTTAATATCTGATACTATAGGCCGAAAGCCAGAAGGTGGAAGCTCAGCTTTATTCAGTTGAGGGCAAACACCAGGGAGGGGCAGACACCGTTAGTAGGCCCTAACCACCAATTTTTAAAAACACAGCACTTAATGAGAGTCAGAAGGTTGAAGCTCAGCTTTATTCAGTTGAGGAAAAACACCAGGCAGGGGCAGACACCGTTAGTAGGCCGTAACCAAAGTTGAAGGCCAAATGCAGTTTAATATCTGATACTATAGGCCGAAAGCCAGAAGGTGGAAGCTCAGCTTTATTCAGTTGAGGTCAACACCAGGGAGCAGCAAACAGAGGTATTATGTCCCAACCAGCACTTAAAAAAAATAAAAAAAATTAGAGCCAGAAGGTTGAAGCTCAGCTTTATTCAGTTGAGGAAAAACACCAGGCAGGGGCAAACACCGTTAGTAGGCCGTAACCAAAGTTGAAGGCCAAATGCAGTTTAATATCTGATACTATAGGCCGAAAGTAAGAAGGTGGAAGCTCAGCTTTATTCAGTTGAGGGCAAACACCAGGGAGGGGCAGACACCGTTAGTAGGCCCTAACCACCAATTTTTTAAAACACAGCACTTAATGAGAGCCAGAAGGTTGAAGCTCAGCTTTATTCAGTTGAGGAAAAACACCAGGCAGGGGCAGACACCGTTAGTAGGCCGTAACCAAAGTTGAAGGCCAAATGCAGTTTAATATCTGATACTATAGGCCGAAAGCCAGAAGGTGGAAGCTCAGCTTTATTCAGTTGAGGTCAACACCAGGGAGCAGCAAACAGAGGTATTATGTCCCAACCAGCACTTAAAAAAAATAAAAAAAATTAGAGCCAGAAGGGTGAAGCTCAGCTTTATTCAGTTGAGGAAAAACACCAGGCAGGGGCAAACACCGTTAGTAGGCCATAACCAAAGTTGAAGGCCAAATGCAGTTTAATATCTGATACTATAGGCCGAAAGTAAGAAGGTGGAAGCTCAGCTTTATTCAGTTGAGGGCAAACACCAGGGAGGGGCAGACACCGTTAGTAGGCCCTAACCACCAATTTTTAAAAACACAGCACTTAATGAGAGCCAGAAGGTTGAAGCTCAGCTTTATTCAGTTGAGGAAAAACACCAGGCAGGGGCAGACACCGTTAGTAGGCCGTAACCAAAGTTGAAGGCCAAATGCAGTTTAATATCTGATACTATAGGCCGAAAGCCAGAAGGTGGAAGCTCCGATTTAGACAGTGGAGGACAATTTGAATTAGGGACTGCAGACAGACTTAGTAGGCTGTCCCCTGTGGACCATGCATCCACCACATTAACCCATTGCGCCGTAATGGACTCGTAATCTTCCGTGGCCATGCCTACAGGTCCATGCGTCTGTTGTCAGGTGCACCTTTGTACTCACAGATTGCCAGAGTGCATGGACAATGCGGTCTTTTACATGCTGGTGGAGGGTTGGGATGGCTTTTCTCGCAAAAGAAGTGTCGACTGGTTAGCTTGTAGCGTGGTACAGCGTAGTCCATCATGGCCTTATTAATAGTAAATAAAATATATAACTAGGCTCTATGAACTTTTAAATAGGTTCAAGGGGTACACGGGCAGCATTGGTGTGGTCAGTGGAGGAGTATTGCAAGTAGGGGCCGCAGACAGGCTATCAAAGGCCTAAAATAACAAACAATAGGCAGGCATGGCAGTTTTAAATCGGTTACATGGATACACAGGCAGGCACTCCAGGCAGCATTGTGGCCAGTGGAGGAGTATTGCAAGTAGGGGCCGCAGACAGGCTATCAAAGGCCTAAAATAACAAACAATAGGCAGGCATGGCAGTTTTAAATCGGTTACATGGATACACAGGCAGGCAGCATTGTGGTCAGTGGAGGAGTATTGCAAGTAGGGGCCGCAGACAGGCTATCAAAGGCCTAAAATAACAAACAATAGGCAGGCATGGCAGTTTTAAATCGGTTACATGGATACACAGGCAGGCACTCCAGGCAGCATTGTGGTCAGTGGAGGAGTATTGCACGTAGGGGCCGCAGACAGGCTATCAAAGGCCTAAAATAACAAACAATAGGCAGGCATGGCAGTTTTAAATCGGTTACATGGATACACAGGCAGGCAGCATTGTGGTCAGTGGAGGAGTATTGCAAGTAGGGGCCGCAGACAGGCTATCAAAGGCCTAAAATAACAAACAATAGGCAGGCATGGCAGTTTTAAATCGGTTACATGGATACACAGGCAGGCACTCCAGGCAGCATTGTGGCCAGTGGAGGAGTATTGCATATAGGGGCCGCAGACAGGCTATCAAAGGCCTAAAATAACAAACAATAGGCAGGCATGGCAGTTTTAAATCGGTTACATGGATACACAGGCAGGCAGCATTGTGGTCAGTGGAGGAGTATTGCAAGTAGGGGCCGCAGACAGGCTATCAAAGGCCTAAAATAACAAACAATAGGCAGGCATGGCAGTTTTAAATCGGTTACATGGATACACAGGCAGGCACTCCAGGCAGCATTGTGGTCAGTGGAGGAGTATTGCACGTAGGGGCCGCAGACAGGCTATCAAAGGCCTAAAATAACAAACAATAGGCAGGCATGGCAGTTTTAAATCGGTTACATGGATACACAGGCAGGCAGCATTGTGGTCAGTGGAGGAGTATTGCAAGTAGGGGCCGCAGACAGGCTATCAAAGGCCTAAAATAACAAACAATAGGCAGGCATGGCAGTTTTAAATCGGTTACATGGATACACAGGCAGGCAGCATTGTGGTCAGTGGAGGAGTATTGCAAGTAGGGGCCGCAAACAGGCTATCAAAGGCCTAAAATAACAAACAATAGGCAGGCATGGCAGTTTTAAATCGGTTACATGGATACACAGGCAGGCACTCCAGGCAGCATTGTGGTCAGTGGAGGAGTATTGCAAGTAGGGGCCGCAGACAGGCTATCAAAGGCCTAAAATAACAAACAATAGGCAGGCATGGCAGTTTTAAATCGGTTACATGGATACACAGGCAGGCAGCATTGTGGTCAGTGGAGGAGTATTGCAAGTAGGGGCCGCAAACAGGCTATCAAAGGCCTAAAATAACAAACAATAGGGAGGCATGGCAGTTTTAAATCGGTTACATGGATACACAGGCAGCCACTCCAGGCAGCATTGTGGTCAGTGGAGGAGTATTGCAAGTAGGGGCCGCAGACAGGCTATCAAAGGCCTAAAATAACAAACAATAGGCAGGCATGGCAGTTTTAAATTGGTTACATGGATACACAGGCAGGCACTCCAGGCAGCATTGTGGTCAGTGGAGGAGTATTGCAAGTAGGGGCCGCAGACAGGCTATCAAAGGCCTAAAATAACAAACAATAGGCAGGCATGGCAGTTTTAAATCGGTTACATGGATACACAGGCAGGCAGCATTGTGGTCAGTGGAGGAGTATTGCAAGTAGGGGCCGCAGACAGGCTATCAAAGGCCTAAAATAACAAACAATAGGCAGGCATGGCAGTTTTAAATCGGTTACATGGATACACAGGCAGGCAGCATTGTGGTCAGTGGAGGAGTATTGCAAGAAGTGTCTGATACAGTTAGTACTCCCAAAAAATAAATAGATGTTAATGTCTCGCAAAACAACTATAAATAAAAAAAAGGGTGGCATGCTTAGGTACAGGGGTGGGCTCATCTGCAGAGTTTATGACAAAGTAATTTGGCAGTAAATTAGTATTTACTGGTGTCAATATAGGACACTGACCCAGACTACTTTAACTAGCATCATAGATGTCAACAAATTGGTATTGTTTGTCAGTGCCAGGCATTGAATGATGTCAGCGCATAGACTAAACATTGGTGGAGCTGTGCGAGATAATTTTGCACGTGGTAGAGCACAGTTTGAGCGGGGGGGGGAACTCTCTTGTGGCCGGCGGTACCGCCCCAGGGCCCCTCATGTTACAACGATGTGTCTGACGTTGGGTGCGCACCACCACCGCCAGAGACACTACATTGTACTATGAGGGACCCAGTGGCAGTGCCGTGGCACACCCACCTCTTCAGACAAATAGCACTGTAAGGGGTGCTTGTGCCAAGTGGCGAGACCACGGCCCCGTGGGGGGAGTTTTCCCATTGGGGGAGGTGTAAACATGTCGTATGCTGGACAAACAGCTGCTGCAAATTAACAGATTGGAACACTCAGTAAGACCAGTCCACAAGCAAGCAATTTTTATAGGAAAGCTAGGTGTCAGCCGGGAAAGGTGGGGCAAAATAATTTGAAATCCACGAGTGGTTCATTTTAATGAAGGTGAGATCATCCACATTTTGGGTAGCCAGACGAGTCCTTTTTTTCGGTTAATATTGAACCAGCAGCACTGAATACTCTTTCTGATAGCACACTAGCTGCTGGGCAAGCAAGCTCCTGCAATGCATATTCTGCCAATTCAGGCCAGGTGTCTAATTTGGATGCCCAGTAATCAAATGGGAATGACGGTTGAGGGAGAACATCGATAAGGGATGAAAAATAGTTAGTAACCATACTGGACAAATGTTGTCTCCTGTCACTTTGAATATATGCTGCAGTACCTGTCCTGTCTGCGGTCATTGCGAAATCACTCCACAACCTGGTCAGAAAACCCCTCTGTCCAGCGCCACTTCTGATCTGTGCACCTCTAACACCTCTGCCATGTAGCCCCCTGCAGCTTGTGTGAGAACCATCACCGATGCTGTGTGCTAGGAATGCCTGAATCAAACGGTCTACAAGAGTAGCTTGTTTGGTTGCTAATATTTGTTCGAGGTTCTCATGTGGCATAATATTTTGCAATTTGCCTTTATAGCGAGGGTCAAGGATGCAGGCCAACCAGTAATCATCATCGCTCATCATTTTTATAATGCGTGTGTCCCTTTTGAGGATACGTAAGGCATAATCCGCCATGTGAGCCAAAGTTCCAGTTGTCAAATCTGCGGTTGTGCTGGTTGGAGGGGCAGTTACAGGCAAATCTACGTCACTTGTCGCCCTTAAAAAAACAGAACCCGGCCTTGCAATGCCACTAATTTCTGTTAGCCCAGGAGAAGCTTCCTCATTCAAAAAGTACTCATCCCCATCATCCTCCTCGTCCTCCTCCTCCTCTTCGCCCGCTACCACGTCCTCTACACGGCCCTGACCAGACAATGGCTGACTGTCATCAAGGCTTTCCTCTTCCTCGGCTGCAGACGCCTGCTCCTTTATGTGCGTCAAACTTTGCATCAGCAGATGCATTAGGGGGATGCTCATGCTTATTATGGCGTTGTCTGCACTAACCAGCCATGTGCATTCCTCAAAACACTGAAGGACTTGACACAGGTCTTGTAGCTTCGACCACTGCACACCTGACAACTCCATGTCTGCCATCCAACTGCCTGCCCGTGTATGTGTATCCTCCCACAAAAACATAACAGCACACCTCTGTTCGCACAGTCTCTGAAGCATGTGCAGTGTGGAGTTCCACCTTGTTGCAAGGTCGATGATTAGGCGATGCTGGGGAAGGTTCAAAGACCGCTGATAGTTCTGCATACGGCTGGAGTGTACGGGCGAACGGCGGATATGCGAGCAAAGTCTGCGCACTTAGAGGAGCAGGTCGGGTAACCCCGGGTAACTTTTAAGGAAGCACTGCACCACCAGGTTTAAGGTGTGAGCCAGGCAAGGAATGTGTTTCAGTTGGGAAAGGGCTATGGCAGCCATGAAATTCCTTCCGTTATCACTGACAACCTTGCCCGCCTCAAGATGTACAGTGCCCAGCCATGACTGAGTTTCATTCTGCAGTAACTCGGACAGAACTTCCGCGGTGTGTCTGTTGTCGCCCAAACACTTCATTGCCAATACAGCCTGCTGACGCTTGCCACTAGCTGTCCCATAATGGCACACCTGGTGTGCAACAGTGGCAGCTGCGGATGGAGTGGATGTGCGACTGCGGTCTGTGGACGAGCTCTCGCTTCTGCAGGAGAAGGAGGAGGAAGAGGAGGAGGGGGGGC
The DNA here is from genome assembly GCF_051348905.1 of Ranitomeya variabilis. NCBI lineage: Eukaryota > Metazoa > Chordata > Amphibia > Anura > Dendrobatidae > Ranitomeya > Ranitomeya variabilis. The sequence continues at coordinate 246,844,960 of NC_135234.1, forward strand.
GAACGCCTACAGCCAACTCTTTCCTTGACCGTGGGCTAGGCAGAACTGTCCCAATATTGCTGTCCCCTGTGGACCCTGCATCTACCACATTCACCCAGTGTGCCGTGATGGACACGTAACGTCCCTGGCCATGCCTACTGGTCAATGCATCTGTTGTCAGGTGCACCTTTGTAGTCACAGACTGCCTGAGTGCATGGACGATGCGGTCTTTAACATGCTGTTGGAGGGCTGGGATGGCTTTTCTAGAAAAGAAGTGCTGACTGGGTAGCTCGTAGCGTGGTACAGCGTAGTCCATCAGCGCTTTGAAAGCTTCGCTTTCAACTAACCAGTAGGGCATCATCTCTAATGAGATTAGTCTAGCAATGTGGGTGTTCAAACCCTGTGTACGGTGGTGCCGGTGGACATGGGTGAGTGAGAGAGGGTTGGAGATGGTATTGTTGCCGGTGCCCTACATGCAGTGTTTCCTACTACTAACCTGGTGATTCCCTGACTGCTTTGGCCTGGCGACGAAAGCTGCACAGATACTGCAGGTGGCGCGAGAAATGGTGGGCTTACAGGGAGGGAAGGGATGTAGCGTTGCTGACTAGCTTCATTGGCCGAGGGTGCTGCAACCTTTAGGGACGTTTGGTAGTTAGTCCAGGCTTGCAAATGCATGGATGGATAAATGTCTATGCATGCAACTTGTATTTAGACTTTTAAGATTCTGACCTCTGCTTAACCCCTTAATCCCATCTGACGTACTATACCGTCGAGGTGGGGTGGGCCTTAATTCCCGGTGACGGTATAGTACGTCATACGCGATCGGCCGCGCTCACGGGGGGAGCGCGGCCGATCGCGGCCGGGTGTCGGCTGCATATCGCAGCTGACATCCGGCACTATGTGCCAGGAGCGGTCACGGACCGCCCCCGGCACATTAACCCCCGGCACACCGCGATCAAACATGATCGCGGTGTACCGGCGGTACAGGGAAGCATCGCGCAGGGAGGGGGTTCCCTGAGACGATCGGTACAAGGTGATGTACTCACCTCGTACCGAACGTCTTCTCCCTGCAGGCCCCGGATCCAAAATGGCCGAGGGGCTGTATCCGGGTCCTGCAGGGAGCACTTCCGGGTCGGAGCAGGCTGCAGATGAAAGCTGCAGCCTGCTCCGATGAAAGTATGATCGCCGATCTGATAGAGTGCTGTGCACACTATCAGATCTGCGATCTGTGATGTCCCCCCCTGGGACAAAGTAAAAAAGTTAAAAAAAAAATTTCCACATGTGTAAAAAAAAAAAAAAAAAAATTCCTAAATTAATAATACAAAAAAAAAAATATTATTCCCATAAATACATTTCTTTATCTAAAAAAAACAAACAAAAACAATAAAAGTACACATATTTAGTATCGCCGCGTCCGTAACGACCCAACCTATAAAACTGGCCCACTAGTTAACCCCTTCAGTAAACACGGTAAGAAAAAAAAAAAAAAACGAGGCAAAAAACAACGCTTTATTACCATACCGCCGAACAAAAAGTGGAATAACACGCGATCAAAAAGACGGATATAAATAGCCATGTTACCGCTGAAAACGTCATCTTGTCCCGCAAAAAACGAGCCGCCATACAGCATCATCAGCAAAAAAATTAAAAAGTTATAGTCCTCAGAATAAAGCGATGCCAAAATAATTTTTTTTTCTATAAAATAGTTTTTATCGTATAAAAGCGTCAAAACATAAAAAAATGATATAAATGAGGTATCGCTGTAATCGTACTGACCCGACGAATAAAACTGCTTTATCAATTTTACCAAGCGCAGAACGGTATAAACGCCTCTCCCAAAAGAAATTCATGAATAGCTGGTTTTTGGTTATTCTGCCTCACAAAAATCGGAATAAAAAGTGATAAAAAATGGTCACGTGTCCGAAAATGTTACCAATAAAAACGTCAACTCGTCCCGCAAAAAACAAGACTTCACATGACTCTGTGGACCAAAATGTGGAAAAATTATAGGTCTCAAAATGTGGAGATGCAAAAACTTTTTTGCTATAAAAAGCGTCTTTTAGTCTGGTTTCACACTTGCGTTTTATCTGCATGCGTTTTTTAAAAAAACCGCATGTGTGAAAAAATGCATGTAAACGCGGTAAAACGCATGCGTTTTTATAGAAAAACACAAGAAAACAAGAAAAAAACAAAAAACCCTAACCCCACCCCTAACCCTACCCCTAACCTGAAATACGTGGCACTGAAATATACGTTTATATACGTATATACGTATATAAGTGCCACGATATTTCAGTGGCCACGTATATAAGTGCCACGTATTTAAGTGCCACGTATTTAAGTGCCACGTATTTAAGTGCCACGTATTTAAGTGCCACGTATTTACGTGCCACGTATTTACGTGCCACGTATTTTTCAGTGCCTGAAATACGTGGCACTGAAATACGTGGCACTGAAATACGTGGCACTGAAATATCGTGGCACTGAAATATCGTGGCACTGAAGTATTTACGTGCCACGTATTTTTCAGTGCCTGAAATACGTGGCACTGAAATACGTGGCACTGAAATACGTGGCACTGAAATATCGTGGCACTGAAATATCGTGGCACTGAAGTATTTACGTGCCACGTATTTTTCAGTGCCTGAAATACGTGGCACTGAAATACGTGGCACTGAAATACGTGGCACTGAAATACGTGGCACTGAAATACGTGGCACTGAAATACGTGGCACTTAAATACGTGGCACTTAAATACGTGGCTCTTAAATACGTGGCACTTATATACGTGGCACTTATATACGTGGCACTTATATACGTGGCACTTATGACTGTCAGAAAATGTTCAGTAAACGGTTAGGGGTGAGTTTAGGGGTAGGGTTTCAGGTAGAATTGGGGAGTTTCCACTGTTCAGGCACATCAGGGGCTCTCCAAACGCGACATGGCGTCCAATCTCAATTCCAGCCAATTCTGCGTTGAAAAAGTAAAACAGTGCTCCTTCCCTTCCGAGCTCTCCCGTGCGTCCAAAAAGGGGTTTACCCCAACATATGGGGTATCAGCGTACTAGGGACAAATTGAACAACAACTTCTGGGGTCCAAGTTCTCTTGTTATCCTTGGGAAAATAAAAATTTGGGGGGCTAAAAATCATTTTTGTGGGAAAAAAAATATGTTTTATTTTCACGGCTCTGCGTTGTAAACTGTAGTGAAACACTTGGGGGTTCAAAGTTCTCACAACACATCTAGATAAGTTCCTTGGGGGGTCTAGTTTCCAATATGGGGTCACTTGTGGGGGGTTTGTACTGTTTGGGTACATCAGGGGCTCTGCAAATGCAACGTGACGCCTGCAGACCAATCCATTTAAGTCTGCATTCCAAATGGCGCTCCTTCCCTTCCGAGCTCTGTCATGCGCCCAAACAGTGGTCCCCCCCCACAAATGGGGTATCAGCGTACTCCAGACAAATTGGACAACAACTTTTGGGGTCCAATTTATCCTGATACCCTTGTGAAAATACAAAACTGGGGGCTAAAAAAATCATTTTTTTGAAAAAAAAAAATAATTTTTATTTTCACGGCTCTGCGTTATAAACTGTAGTGAAACACTTGGGGGTTCAAAGCTCTCAAAACACATCTAGATAAGTTCCTTAGGGGGTCTACTTTCCAAAATGGTGTCACTTGTGGGGGGGTTTAATGTTTAGGCACATCAGGGGCTCTCCAAACGCAACATGGCATCCCATCTTAATTCCAGTCAATTTTGCATTGAAAAGTAAAATAGCGCTTCTTCCCTTCTGAGCTCTGCTATGCGCCCAAACAATGGTTTACACCCACATATGGGGTATCGTCGTACTCAGGACAAATTGCACAACAAATTTTGTGGTCTAATTTCTTCTCTTACCCTTGGGGAAATAAAAAAATGGGGGTGAAAAGATCATTTTTGTGAAAAAATATGATTTTTTATTTTTACGGCTCTGCATTATAAACTTCTGTGAAGCACTTGTTGGGTCAAAGTGCTCAACACACATCTAGATAAGTTCCTTAGGGGGTCTACTTTCCAAAATGGTGTCACTCGTGGGGGGTTTCAATGTTTAGGCACATTAGGGGCTCTCCAAACGCAACATGGCGTCCCATCTCAATTCCAGTCAATTTTGCATTGAAAAGTCAAATGGCGCTCCTTCCCTTCTGAGCTCTGCCCTGCGCCCAAACAATGGTTTACACCCACATATGGGGTATCAGTGTACTCAGGACAAATTGCACAACAATTTTTGGGGTCCAATTTCTTCTCTTACCCTTGGGAAAATAAAAAATTGGGGGTGAAAAGATCATTTTTGTGAAAAAATATGATTTTTTATTTTTACGGCTCTGCATTATAAACTTCTGTAAAGCACTTGTTGGGTCAAAGTGCTCACCACACATCTAGATAAGTTCCTTAGGGGGTCTACTTTCCAAAATGGTGTCACTTGTTAGGGGTTTCAATGTTTAGGCACATCAGGGGCTCTCCAAATGCAACATGGCGTCCCATCTCAATTCCAGTCAATTTTGCATTGAAAAGTCAAATGGCGCTCCTTTGCTTCCAAGCTCTGCCATGCGCCCAAACTGTGGTTTACCCCCACATATGGGGTATCAGCGTACTCAGGACAAATTGTACAACAACTTTTGGGGCCTATTTTCTCCTGTTACCCTTGGTAAAATAAAACAAATTGGAGCTGAAATAAATTTTGTGTGAAAAAAAGTTAAATGTTCATTTTTATTTAAACATTCCAAAAATTCCTGTGAAACACCTGAAGGGTTAATAAACTTCTTGAAAGTCGTTTTGAGTACCTTGAGGGGTGCAGTTTTTAGAATGGTGTCACACTTGGGTATTTTCTATCATATAGACCCGTCAAAATGACTTCAAATGAGATGTGGTCCCTAAAAAAAAATGGTGTTGTAAAAATGAGAAATTGCTGGTCAACTTTTAACCCTTATAACTCCGTCACAAAAAAAAATTTTGGTTCCAAAATTGTGCTGATGTAAAGTAGACATGTGGGAAATGTTATTTATTAAGTATTTTGTGTGACATATGTCTGTGATTTAAGGGCATAAAAATTCAAAGTTGGAAAATTGCGAAATTTTCAAAATTTTCGCCAAATATTCGTTTTTTTCACAAATAAACGCAAGTTATATCGAAGAAATTTTACCACTATCATGAAGTACAATATGTCACGAGAAAACAATGTCAGAATCGCCAAGATCCGTTGAAGCGTTCCAGAGTTATAACCTCATAAAGGGACAGTGGTCAGAATTGTAAAAATTGGCCTGGTCATTAACGTGCAAACCACCCTCGGGGCTTAAGGGGTTAAGGTAGTTGAACATTTTTGACAGATGACTTTGCGCTGATCATTTGGATGTTGTTTAAAAAAATGCCAGACTGCACTCTTTCTACTATCGGATACCTTTTCAGGCATTGCAGACTGAGCATCTTTAAATGGATGGCCATGCTGTCCTCCAACTGGTTTTGGTTTTGCCACGCGTTTTTGGCCAGATACGGGCCCGGTAGATGGAACCTGTTGTGATGTTGATGCCTGCTGCGGCTCCTCCTCCTCCGCTTCAGAACTACTGCCACCTGCACCCTGTTCCCCCAATGGCTGCCAATCGGGGTCCACAACTGGGTCATCTATGACCTCCTCTTCTATGTTGTGTGCAACTTCGTCTGTGTCACCGTGTAAGCCGGTGGTATTGCGTTCGTGACGGAGCACCATAGTCTCCGCTGGTTTTGATTCTGCCTCAGTACACTGCGAGGGCAATGTTCTGGTCTGAGTCAAAGGAACAGCATAGTAATCTGGCTGTGGCTGTGCATCTGTGCACTCCATGTCCGATTCAACTTCTAATGGGCATAGCCTGTTAACTGTTTCACTGTGTAACCCAGGAACGGTATGTGTAAAGAGCTCCATGGAGTAACCTGTTGTGTCGACTGACGCATCCTTAACTGTTGTTTTTAGTGAAGGACACAAGGAAGCGACTTGTTTCTGACCGGGAGCATCCACTGACGATGCACTGCTCTGACATTTGGCACTTTCCGAGGAGGAGGCGAAAGAGTTAGAGGCAGAGTCAGCAATGAAAGCCAATACTTGTTCCTCCTGCTCCGGCTTCAAAAGTGGTTTTCCTACTCCCAGAAAAGAGAGCGTTCGAGGCCTTGTGTAGCCAGACAACGAACCTGGCTCAACAACTCGAGACTTAGGTGCTGTACTGCTTTTACCATGACCACCTGATGCTCCACCACCACTACCATCATTACCAGCTGACAATGACCGCCCACGGCCACGACCTCTTCCACTAGACTTCCTCATTGTTTGCAAAACGTAACCAAAGTAACGCTATTTGTTACTGTAAAACAACTTATCAGGTGAACTCAAACTTCTGTAGGATTTATATATACCTTCATAGGTGCCTGACACTGAAAGGAAAATCAGGCCCAATGTTACACACTAGGTTTTCTGTGCCCCAATAATTTGAGACAGATGGCACACACAGGACCAGCACTCAAGCAGAAATGCCAATCTTAATCTCCCACTATTTATTTTTTTTTTTCTGGAAGAATTTACCCTAAAAAAAAAAATGGCCAAGTATTACGCAGTGTTTTCGGTGGCATACAATGAGAGACAGATACCACACACAGCAATGGCACGGAGGCAGACTTGCCAATATTTATCTCCCACTTATTTTTTTTTTTGGAAAAGGGAGAATTTAGCAAAAAAAAAAAAAATGGCCAAGTATTACACAGTGTTTTCGGGGGCACACAATGAGTGACAGATACCACACACAGCAATGGCACGGAGGCAGACTTGCCAATATTTATCTCCCACTAATTTTTTTTTTGGAAAAGGGAGAATTTAGCAAAAAAAAAAAAATGGCCAAGTATTACACAGTGTTTTCGGTGGCACACAATGAGAGACAGATACCACACACAGCAATGGCACGGAGGCAGACTTGCCAATATTTATCTCCCACTAATTTTTTTTTGTGGAAGAGGGAGAATGTACCCCCCGCCCAAAAAAAAAGGCCAAGTATTACACAGTGTTTTCGGTGCCACACAATGAGAGACGGATACCACACACAGCAATGGCACGGAGGCAGACTTGCCAATATTTATCTCCCACTAATTTTTTTTTGTGGAAAAGGGAGAATGTACCCAAAAAAAAAAAAAAGGCCAAGTATTACACAGTGTTTTCGGTGCCACACAATGAGAGACAGATACCACACACAGCAATGGCACGGAGGCAGACTTGCCAATATTTATCTCCCACTAATTTTTTCTTTGGAAAGAAAGAATTTAGCAAAAAAAAAACCAAAAAACGGCCAAGTATCACACAGTGTTTTTCGGTGGCACACAATGAGAGACAGATACCACACACAGCAATGGCACGGAGGCAGACTTGCCAATATTTATCTCCCACTAATTTTTTTTTGTGGAAAAGGGAGAATGTACCCCAAAAAAATGGCCAAGTATTACACAGTGTTTTCGGTGCCACACAATGAGAGACAGATACCACACACAGCAATGGCACGGAGGCAGACTTGCCAATATTTATCTCCCACTAATTTTTTTTTGTGGAAAAGGGAGAATGTACCCAAAAAAAAAAGGCCAAGTATTACACAGTGTTTTCGGTGCCACACAATGAGAGACAGATACCACACACAGCAATGGCACGGAGGCAGACTTGCCAATATTTGTCTCCCACTAATTTTTTTTTGTGGAAAAGGGAGAATGTACCCCCCCCCCAAAAAAAGGCCAAGTATTACACAGTGTTTTTGGTGCCACACAAAGAGAGACGGATACCACACACAGCAATGGCACGGAGGCAGACTTGCCAATATTTATCTCCCACTAATTTTTTTTTGTGGAAAAGGGAGAATGTACCCCCCCCCCCCAAAAAAAAGGCCAAGTATTACACAGTGTTTTCGGTGCCACACAATGAGAGACAGATACCACACACAGCAATGGCACGGAGGCAGACTTGCCAATATTTATCTCCCACGAATTTTTTTTTTTGGAAAAGGGAGAATTTAGCAAAAAAAAAAAATGGCCAAGTATTACACAGTGTTTTCGGTGGCACACAATGAGAGACAGATACCACACACAGCAATGGCACGGAGGCAGACTTGCCAATATTTATCTCCCACTAATTTTTTTTTTTGGAAAGGGAGAATTTAGCAAAAAAAAAAAAAAAAAACGGCCAAGTATCACACAGTGTTTTTCGGTGGCACACAATGAGAGACAGATACCACACACAGCAATGGCACGGAGGCAGACTTGCCAATATTTATCTCCCACTAATTTTTTTTTGTGGAAAAGGGAGAATGTACCCAAGAAAAAAAAAAAAGGCCAAGTATTACACCGTGTTTTCAGTGGCACACAATGAGAGACAGATACCACACACAGCAATGGCACAGAGGCAGACTTGCCAATATTTATCTCCCACTAATTTTTTTTTGTGGAAAAGGGAGAATGTACCCAAGAAAAAAAAAAAAAGGCCAAGTATTACACCGTGTTTTCAGTGGCACACAATGAGAGACAGATACCACACACAGCAATGGCACGGAGGCAGACTTGCCAATATTTATCTCCCACTAATTTTTTTTTGTGGAAAAGGGAGAATGTACCCAAAAAAAAAAGGCGAAGTATTACACAGTGTTTTCGGTGCCACACAATGAGAGACAGATACCACACACAGCAATGGCACGGAGGCAGACTTGCCAATATTTATCTCCCACTAATTTTTTTTTGTGGAAAAGTGAGAATGTACCCCCCCCCAAAAAAAAAGGCCAAGTATTACACAGTGTTTTCGGTGCCACACAATGAGAGACGGATACCACACACAGCAATGGCACGGAGGCAGACTTGCCAATATTTATCTCCCACTAATTTTTTTTTGTGGAAAAGGGAGAATGTACCCAAAAAAAAAAAAGGCCAAGTATTACACAGTGTTTTCGGTGCCACACAATGAGAGACAGATACCACACACAGCAATGGCACGGAGGCAGACTTGCCAATATTTATCTCCCACGAATTTTTTTTTTTGGAAAAGGGAGAATTTAGCAAAAAAAAAAAATGGCCAAGTATTACGCAGTGTTTTCGGTGGCACACAATGAGAGACAGATACCACACACAGCAATGGCACGGAGGCAGACTTGCCAATATTTATCACCCACTAATTTTTTTTTGTGGAAAAGGGAGAATGTACCCAAGAAAAAAAAAAAAAGGCCAAGTATTACACCGTGTTTTCAGTGGCACACAATGAGAGACAGATACCACACACAGCAATGGCACGGAGGCAGACTTGCCAATATTTATCCCACTAATTTTTTTTGGGGAAAAGTTAGAATTTATCACAAAAAAAAAAATGGCCAAGTATTACACAGTGTTTTCGGTGGCACACAATGAGAGACAGATACCACACACAGCAATGGCACGGAGGCAGACTTGCCAATATTTATCTCCCACTAATTTTTTTTTGTGGAAAAGGGAGAATGTACCCCAAAAAAAAAAAAAAAGGCCAAGTATTACGCAGTGTTTTCGGAGCCACACAATGAGAGACAGATACCACACACAGCAATGGCACGGAGGCAGACTTGCCAATATTTATCTCCCACTAATTTTTTTTTGTGGAAAAGGGAGAATGTACCCCCCCCCCAAAAAAAAGGCCAAGTATTACACAGTGTTTTCGGTGCCACACAATGAGAGACAGATACCACACACAGCAATGGCACGGAGGCAGACTTGCCAATATTTATCTCCCACTAATTTTTTTTTGTGGAAAAGGGAGAATGTACCCCCCCCAAAAAAAAAGGCCAAGTATTACACAGTGTTTTCGGTGCCACACAATGAGAGACAGATACCACACACAGCAATGGCACGGAGGCAGACTTGCCAATATTTATCTCCCACTAATTTTTTTTTGTGGAAAAGTGAGAATGTACCCCCCCCCCCAAAAAAAAAGGCCAAGTATTACACAGTGTTTTCGGTGCCACACAATGAGAGACGGATACCACACACAGCAATGGCACGGAGGCAGACTTGCCAATATTTATCTCCCACTAATTTTTTTTTGTGGAAAAGGGAGAATGTACCCAAAAAAAAAAAAGGCCAAGTATTACACAGTGTTTTCGGTGCCACACAATGAGAGACAGATACCACACACAGCAATGGCACGGAGGCAGACTTGCCAATATTTATCTCCCACGAATTTTTTTTTTTTGAAAAGGGAGAATTTAGCACAAAAAAAAAATGGCCAAGTATTACGCAGTGTTTTCGGTGGCACACAATGAGAGACAGATACCACACACAGCAATGGCACGGAGGCAGACTTGCCAATATTTATCTCCCACTAATTTTTTTTTGTGGAAAAGGGAGAATGTACCCAAGAAAAAAAAAAAAAGGCCAAGTATTACACCGTGTTTTCAGTGGCACACAATGAGAGACAGATACCACACACAGCAATGGCACGGAGGCAGACTTGCCAATATTTATCCCACTAATTTTTTTTGGGGAAAAGTTAGAATTTATCACAAAAAAAAAAATGGCCAAGTATTACACAGTGTTTTCGGTGGCACACAATGAGAGACAGATACCACACACAGCAATGGCACGGAGGCAGACTTGCCAATATTTATCTCCCACTAATTTTTTTTTGGGAAAAGGGAGAATTTAGCAAAAAAAAAAAAAAATGGCCAAGTATTACACAGTGTTTTCGGTGGCACACAATGAGAGACAGATACCACACACAGCAATGGCACGGAGGCAGACTTGCCAATATTTATCTCCCACTAATTTTTTTTTGTGGAAAAGGGAGAATGTACCCCAAAAAAAAAAAAAAAGGCCAAGTATTACGCAGTGTTTTCGGAGCCACACAATGAGAGACAGATACCACACACAGCAATGGCACGGAGGCAGACTTGCCAATATTTATCTCCCACTAATTTTTTTTTGTGGAAAAGGGAGAATGTACCCCCCCCCCAAAAAAAAGGCCAAGTATTACACAGTGTTTTCGGTGCCACACAATGAGAGACAGATACCACACACAGCAATGGCACGGAGGCAGACTTGCCAATATTTATCTCCCACTAATTTTTTTTTGTGGAAAAGGGAGAATGTACCCCCCCCCCAAAAAAAGGCCAAGTATTACACAGTGTTTTCGGTGCCACACAATGAGAGACAGATACCACACACAGCAATGGCGCGGAGGCAGACTTGCCAATATTTATCTCCCACTAATTTGTTTTTGTGGAAAAGGGAGAATGTACCCCCCCCAAAAAAAAAATGGCCAAGTATTACACAGTGTTTTCGGTGGCACACAATGAGAGACAGATACCACACACAGCAATGGCACAGAGGCAGACTTGCCAATATTTATCTCCCTGCAGTAATCTCAGAAAAGTATGGCAGGCAGCTATAATAAGGACTGCTGCACACAAAAGTGTGGACAAACACACAAGATAGCTGTGCAGAAAGGAAGGAAAAACAGGATTTGTGCTTTGAGAAAAGCAGTTGGTTTGCACATCGGCGTACACACAGGCACAGCAACGCAGCTATCAGGGTCAGGGAGCCTTCTAGGGCAGCCCAATGAGCGACAGCGCTGAGGAAAAAAAAATGTAGCTTCCACTGTCCCTGCAAACAAAAGGTGGTGTTGGACAGTGGAAATCGCTACAGCACAAGCGGTTTGTAGCTTTATGTACCCTGCCTATCACTATCCCTGCTTCCGAAGAAGCTGCAGCAACCTCTCCCTACGCTCAGAGCAGCAGCAGTAAGATGGCGGTCGGCGGGAACGCCCCTTTATAACCCCTGTGACGCCGCAGAAAGCAAGCCAATCACTGCAATGCCCTTCTCTAAGATGGTGGGGACTGAGATCTATGTCATCACGCTGCCCACACTCTGCGTCCACCTTCATTGGCTGAGAAATGGCGCTTTTAGCGTCATTGAAACGCGACTTTGGCGCGAAAGTCGCGTACCGCATGGCAGACGCCACACAGGGATCGGCTCGGTTTCATGAGACGCCGACTTTGCTAAAAGTCGGCGACTTATGAAAATGAACGATCCGTTTCGCTCAGCCCTACTCAGGACCATGGGAGAATGCAAGTGATGAGGTCACGGCAGTTCAAGCTCTGCCACACACAAAAAGGCAAATTGGACATGATTTCTGTCAAAACCCCAAAAATGGGCCGGAAAAAATTGTCGGCACCCTCAGCTTAATATTTATTTGCACACCCTTTGTAAATATAATTGCAATCAATTAGTTCCTATAACCATCAACAAGCTTCTTACACCTCTCAAATAGAATTTTGGACCACTCTTCTTTTGCAAACTGCTCCATGTGTTTTAGGATGAGCTAGCCTTCTACCACTTGAGCCCTACACTTGACCTTGTCTCTATATGTATACATGAATGTGTTTATATACCTGTCTTGGAATATTTTTTTGAATAAAGCTATGTATACATTTTAAATTGGACTTTTTTCTTCCTTGTTTATTGTTTCTTAAGTTTAATCTAAAGAGTGTCCATAATATATCAGGCCTGTAAACCTAAAGGAATAAGGCCTTTACTCTGATTTTTTTCACAGTTATGAAATTTATTCTAGTGATATTGTTTTCATATATACAGAATATACTGTATATTCTGCTCTGTGGGAAGGTTATCCTCACATAACTCTAACTGTTATATTCCTGAAATATTCCTGTGTATCGTAATCAAAATAGCTGCTCATGAATATTCATTTTACAAGTGTAAATGACATTAAACAGTAAATGAAATTTGTCAGATACATTACTGAAGCTTAAACCTTTGGACTTTTCAGAAACTGGGTTTTCCTGGTCCTCTCCTAAAAAACCTTATAAAAATATTTTCCTAGAGTGTATAAAAGATGATGTGACATTTTTACAAAATAAAGTGATTATCCACATTCCTGTCATGTGTTATTTGTTGACATTGCTGTCCTATTATGGTGGGTGGGGTGTGACTGTTGTCTCAAGCTTCATGCGGAGACTACACTTCCCGTTCATCTACAACAGCATGGTGTATTCTTCAGAAATGTTGTGTCTCGTAACTTTTTTATTTTTCTGTTGACAGAGCCATATGGGGGCATATTTTCTGGAGGATGAGTTTTAATTTTTAAACTTTGGGATACATACTACTATAAGTTTTTATTACATTTTCCTGAGGCCAAATATGTCAGTGTTTTGCTAAACAGGCCGCATAACTATCAAGTTAACAAGTTACAGATTGGATTGTTATGGACATGGAGATATCAATTATGTATAGGTTATGATTAGTGAAGACCGAGCATACTCACCACTACTCGTTGCTCGCCCAAGCATCGTAGTGCTTGCGATGCTCGGAGCTCGACGAGTGTTTCCAGGTTGACAGAAGCTCGGGTCACCGACCTGCATGTTTCTTTAGAAAGCCAATGAACATGCAGGGATTGTCTGCCACACAATACAATGCCGCAGCCATGTTGGTTGTGGCATTACAGTGATTGGCTGGCCGCACAGCATCTTCAGGTCTATATCAGACCTGGCGCCACCATGCTCCTCACAGTCGGCTCCGGAATCAGGCAGTGTAGGGAAAGTTGCTGCTGAGCTAGGGAGAGATTTGTTTGCTTTGTACTTAGTGTGGGTATACCATAAATAATACACATATGCATCTCAACTAACAGTCCTTCTGAGGACTGATAAAAGAGCAGAGATATCAGTGCTAGGCAGGCGGTGTATATGGCACAATTCAGTGCATATAGCAAGAGGGTCCATTTCAGTTCTGTCTGCTGCTGCTGCTTATTACAGATATTTGTAGACATAGCGCCAGGTATCAGGGGCCAGGAATATATTTTTTTTAATCTTAATCCTGATTATTTGCTTGAAAAGCAATCCAGAGAACACCGTTTTTCTATTCCATTTGCTTGTTGGCACTGCAGATTCATTCCACATTATAGCGCTAAAAATCGAGCTATTTTAAACTGTGGTTTGTCCATCACACAGATCATGTATCAGTGCACTCAAAATTGGGCCATTTCAGGGCTACATTTAACTTTTTTTTGCAGTGTCTTACCCAAGTTATCGACACCAGGTTGCTGAAAAAAAAAAATTACCAACAGGCCAGATATTTCAAACTGTGGTTTGTCCGTCACATGGATCGCATATCAGTGCACTCAAAATTGCGCCATTTCAGGCCTACATTTTATTTTTTTGCAATGTGTTGCCCAAGTTATTGACACCAGTTTGCTGGAAAAAAAATAGTTACCTACGGGCCAGATATTTTAAACTGTGGTTTTTCGTCACACGGATCACATATAATTTCGCTCCAAATTCAGCCATTTGTAGTGAACATGGAAAATATTGTCCTCCATTTAAAAAGGGCAAGACACATGGCAAGGGACAGGAAATGGGATGTGATGGCGCATTCAGAGGCCGAGCCAGTGGGCAAGTTGAAATTGTGCCACAACACTCACATCTTCTCGTCCGACCTTCCTGTCCCAATTACTAGGGGACCGCAGCAGCACACCACTATTGAACCCAGAGCAGTGTCAAAAGGTTGTTGGTTGGATACCGTTTAATGCTTCCAGTCACTTTGCCGCCACCACCACCACCACCCTGTCTTCCACATGGTCAAGTGTCAGTAGCCATGAGTCTGGACCGCATATTTCTCACCATGATCCTCCTTCCTCCAAACGTGCCGAGTGCCTGGAGACAACTGATCCCACACTTGGACCATCCGAAGAGCTTGCCCGCTCCACTTGCAGTAGGACAAGAGGAGATTGCATGTAGCGATGTCCAAATATTTGAGCAGCAATGGTCACACAAAAGCGATGGTGGGAAAGTGTCACAAGAAGTGAACGATGATGAGACACAATTGCCAGAAAGTCTTCAGGAGGACCAGGGTGCGGAAGTGGAAGACGAGGTGGTGGATGATACAGTAACTGACCCAACCTGACAGTAAGACATGCAGAGTGAGGACAGCAGCACACAGGGGGAGGGAGGTGTAGCACCCCAACAGGTAGGAAGAAGCAGTGTGATGGTCACAGACAGAAGGCGGGCAACCATTACCCATAACACCAACACAACGGAAGTTGCTAGTACAAGTGTTAGGTCTTCCTGAATCTGGTTGTTTTTAAAAACTCTGCTGATAACCCCAAAGAGGAAATTTGCACCACCTGCCAGGCCAGCATTAGCAGGGGTAGCGAAACAACCAGCCTGACCACCACCAGCATGATCAGGCACATGGCAGCAAAGCACCCGACTCTGTAAGCCGAACTACAGGGTCCAGGAACAGTGTCTGTGGGTGACACCACTGCTTCCTCCACTGTTGTGCGTGCAAGTTAATCCCAACATGGGAAGGTTGTTAAAGGCAAACATACTAGTATACCAAGGAAGACATCAAAGCGTAAAGACCACAAACTTAAAGTAATATGTCTCCAAAACAGGAAATGAACAACAAAACAAATGAGGAACGAATGGGTGGAAACTGGAGTCAACGTCTGTGACCGAACTGTAAGAAACCGCCTAAAGGAAATGGGATTTACATACAGAAAAGCTAAACGTAAGCCATCATTAACACCTAAACAGAAAAAAAACAAGGTTACAATGGGCTAAGGAAAAGCAATCGTGGACTGTGGAAGACTGGATGAAAGTCATATTCAGTGATGAATTGCGAATCTGCATTGGGCAAGGTGATGATGCTGGAACTTTTGTTTGATGCCGTTCCAATGAGATTTATAAAGATGACTGCCTGCCTGAAGAGAACATGCAAATTTTCACAGTCATTGATGATATGGGCTGCATGTCAGGTAAAGGCACTGGGGAGATGGCTGTCATTACATCTTCAATAAATGCACACGTTTATGTTGATATTTTGGAAACTTTTCTTATCCCATCAATTAAAAGGATGTTTGGGGATAATGAAATCATTTTTCAAAATGATAATGCATCCTGCCATAGAGCAAAAACTGTGAAAACATTCCTTGAAAAACGACACATTAGGTCAATGTCGTTGCCCCGCAAATAGTCCAGATCTCAATCCAAATGAAAATCTTTGGTGGAAGTTTAAGAAAATGGTCCATGACAAGGCTCCAACCTGCAAAGCTGATCTGGCAACAGCAATCAGAGAAAGTTGGAGCCAGATTGATGAAGAGTAGTGTTGAGCGATACCGTCCGATACTTGAAAGTATCGGTATCGGATAGTATCGGCCGATACCCGAAAAGTATCGGATATCGCCGATACCGATACCCGATACCAATACAAGTCAATGGGACACCAAGTATCGGAAGGTATCCTGTATGGTTCCCAGGGTCTGAAGGAGAGGAAACTCTCCTTCAGGCCCTGGGATCCATATTAATGTGTAAAATAAAGAATAAAAATAAAAAATATTGATATACTCACCTCTCCGACGCAGCCTGGACCTTACCGATGTTACCGGCAGCTTCCGTTCCTAAGAATGAGCGCTTGAAAGACCTTAGATGACGTCGCGGCTTGTGATTGGTCGCGTGAATGTTCACGTGACCGCCACGCGACCAATCACAAGCCGCGACGTCATCTAAGGTCTTTCAAGCGCTTGAAAGACCTTAGATGACATCGCGGCTTGTGATTGGTCGCGTGGCGGTCACGTGACCGCTCACGCGACCAATCACAAGCCGCGACGTCATCTAAGGTCTTTCATTCTTAGGAACGGAAGCTGCCGGTTACATCGGTAAGGTCCAGGCTGCGTCGGAGAGGTGAGTATATCAATATTTTTTATTTTTATTCTTTATTTTACACATTAATATCGATCCCGATACCGATTCCCGATATCACAAAAGTATTGGATCTCGGTATCGGAATTCCGATACCGCCAATATCGGCCGATACCCGATACTTGCGGTATCGGAATGCTCAACACTAATGAAGAGTACTGTTTAACACTCACTAAGTCCATGCCTCAGAGACCAGAGGTGGTGCAACAAAATATTAGTGATGTTTTGGAGTGTTTTTTTGTTAGTTTGTTTGTTTTTCATGTTTCCATAATTTTTTCCCTATGATTGGTTAAAAAAGTAACCATTACTGACTACCACATTTTTTGTTCTTTATTTCTTTTAGTGTTTCTTAAAGCCAGAAAGTTGCCTTTTGAAATTACTTTAGGTTTGTGCCATGTCTGTGATCTGCTTTTTCTCTACAAAATTAAACAACTGAATGAACATCCTCTAAGTCCGGTGATTCCATAATTTTTGCCGGGGGTTGTAGAATACAAATCAGATGGCCATTGTGGGAATGTGGACCCTGGGCAATTGTCGTGTTTTCCCCAAATGCTGGCTTTGGTAACAAAAATATTTATGGAAAAAGCCTGGCTCAAACAAATTAGTATCAAAAAACCAATGTATTAGATGCAAGTATAAGCAGGTTTTTGAGGATAGACTAGTTAAAACATAACTTTTACTATATTTCTTTAAAAAAATACAGACGTATAGTGAAAACAAGGTGCTCGTGCAGACAACAATAAATAAAAAACAAACAGCCAGTAAAATGCCTTACTGCTTTAGGCAAGTGTATAGAGCCAAAGCTGGTCTCTATTTGATTGAATATGCTCAACTAAGGTCTATAATACCTGGAACAGAGGGGATCCCCCCCTAAGTGATTGGTCAGGTATACTCAACAAAAAGCAGTGGTGCTCCGCCACGCCTAGGCAGGGGGCCGCACACCTTACACACAATACAATAAATTTGAGGATGTCCCTTACAGAACCCCACTGTACGGGGTGTAGTTTACACCCAAAAATAGACCTTCATATATATATAGCAATGTTGTTAAGCAATGTGCTTCATACATAAGAGATACAGGATCTTAATGTGTGTCCTGAAAAAAGCACAAACCAAAAGCCAAAAAACCCAAAATAGAGCCTAGAATACACCTATACCGTTTTTCAAATAAAGAAAAAACCTTGTGGTATACGTTCACAGCGGCCTACACATAGGGTATATAGTAGAATCAAATCATTTTATACTCATCTGCTTCCACTGATAACCATCACAGTCCTAGTGCAGAGTTGAGTTAAACCGGACAATCTTGTGCCTTAGGGAAAAAAAACGCACTTGTGTGTCCTGTTCTTATGATGCCTCCCGACACGTTTCATCCTGAATAGACTCATCAGGGGATTATGGCATATGTACATTAGAGGTGAGCAATCGCTGGCGTACCTGTATGCAGTCAGACTTATATCCAAAGTCCGCTGGCATTTGCGGTCACGTATTTCCGGGAGCCGAACTTCTGGTCTATTAGCGCGCGTGCACCCTCCCGGAGCGCACATCGTTGTGACCGGCCTCATGTTACCTGGAAGCCCACGTGGGACTTCCGGTTTGTTTACGGCGTGTGCACCACACAGTGACGCGCACATCACCCCGGCAACTGAAATGCTAGATTGCTGTAGCGTTACATCAGTTCCGGTCTGCGAACTTATTACCAACTTAAAGTTCCACAGGGGGTTGTGCGTGCCATATATCCTGAAAAAGAGGTACATATTACGGTGGATCAATCCTGATAAACCGTTTAGTTAGATTACCTCATTCTCATAAGTACGGGCAAAATTCTTACCCACAAGCCAAAAGTATATTATGTGCAGGTAAATCTAAAACCATTATATCATTATACCCTCATGGACGGGAGACCTAGATTATAAAGAATAGAGGATAAATCGGACTTTATCAAAACTCAGAGGATTAATTTACTCAAGCCATACTGGGTGACACGGCAGGCCTTTCAAAGGGGAAATGACAGAAATATAAGTCTGACTGCATACAGGTACGCCAGCGATTGGTCACCTCCAATGTACATATGCCATAATCCCCTGATGAGTCTATTCAGGATGAAACGCGTCGGGCAGCATCATAAGAACAGGACACACAAATGCGTTTTTTTTCCCTAAGGCACAAGATTGTCCGGTTTAACTCAACTCTGCACTAGGACTGTGATGGTTATCAGTGGAAGCAGATGAGTATAAAATGATTTGATTCTACTCTATACCCTATGTGAGGCCGCTGTGAACGTATACCACAAGGTTTTTTCTTTATTTGAAAAACGGTATAGGTGTATTCTAGGCTCTATTTTGGGTTTTTTGGTTTTTGGTTTGTGCTTTTTTCAGGACACACATTAAGATCCTGTATCTCTTATGTATGAAGCACATTGCTTAACAACATTGCTATATATATATGAAGGTCTATTTTTGGGTGTAAACTACACCCCGTACAGTGGGGTTCTGTAAGGGACATCCTCAAATTTATTGTATTGTGTGTAAGGCGTGCGGCCCCCTGCCTAGGCGTGGCGGAGCACCACTGCTTTTTGTTGAGTATACCTGACCAATCACTTAGGGGGGGATCCCCTCTGTTCCAGGTATTATAGACCTTAGTTGAGCATATTCAATCAAATAGAGACCAGCTTTGGCTCTATACACTTGCCTAAAGCAGTAAGGCATTTTACTGGCTGTTTGTTTTTTATTTATTGTTGTCTGCACGAGCACCTTGTTTTCACTATACGTCTGTATTTTTTTAAAGAAATATAGTAAAAGTTATGTTTTAACTAGTCTATCCTCAAAAACCTGCTTATACTAACAAAAATATTTACAAAACATAATATAGGTAATCTAAAACATAACAAATGTTAGTTATTTTTGTAAATTCACACATACTGTATATTGAAAATAACACTAGAAAAATAATTATTTATCATACTGCAATGATCAATTTTTTAGCCATGGCTGAATAAGACTCCACTTTGAAATTTTCAGTGAAGAGTTAGACATGCCAATTTTCTCAGAGGGAATAAAACCATTAAAAAGGGCAATAATCATCCCTCTGTAAAGTACGGATTTTAATTCATTCAGTCTTTTCACCATGACTACATACTGAAGATGATATAATTTGTTTATTATTTTTCTTTAAAAGCAAATGTTTGAGCCAAGTATGACATCTCAGATATACAGTATCATTTCCTAAGCAATCTTAATTGTAAATGTAAACTCCCTAAGTGCCGACTGGAAGAATCCAGACGAAGACAGGATATGGTTTGCTTAAAATGCATTATGGTTTACAAGCTATTATTCTGGGGGATACAAAAGTGTGTACATGCTTAGTACAAAGAAACAATAATGTGCTTTCATGTCAGGTACTTTCATATTTATTAATATTGCTTACTGTAATCTGCTTGAATATTAATATAATTGAGCTAAGTAACTTTATAGCTCTCTTTATACTAGATATTACAATAATATAGAAATGTGGTCAATTTCCTCTGTCAGCATGAAAGTCTCTAGCTATCAACAGAAAATAATTTTTATATACATACACACGTGGTCACAGAAATAAAGCAATGTCTGACTTTCATTTGTTCATTTTCATATATCTTTTATTTATCATTACTTTTCTTAGATTCAAGCTCTTTCTGTGACCATTGTGGGTTTTCCTGTCATTAAACGAGGGGTACCAACAATTTTGACCACGTGTGTAAAAAATGTGGGGCATCAAAAATCAGTGCAACTTAACTCAAAATGTCCTGCTGTATTAATTCTATTTTTGGACTACTGTTCAACAGTATTAAACATTTCCTGTAGTCTCTGAACATTATGTGGTACATACATAGACAAAATTGTTTGTACCCTTCTGTTAACCCCTAAAGGACTGAGCCACTTTGTAGGCTAACGACCGTGCCTCATTTTTAAATTCTGACCACTCTCAGTTTATGAGGTAATAACTCTGGAATGCTTCAATGGAATCCCACTGATTCTGAGAATTCTTTTTGTAACATATTGTCCTTCATGATAGTAGTACAATTTTTTCAATTTGCCTATGTTTATTTGTGGAAAAATCAGAAATTTGGCAAAAATTTTGAAAATTTCACAATTTTCAAACTTTTAATTTTTATGCCCTTAAATCAGAGTTGTGTCACAAAAAATAGTTAATAAGTAACAAAATAGCATTTCCCACATGTCTGCTTTACATCAGCACAATTTTTGAAGCATATTTTTTAAAGGAAGTTATAGGGGTTAAAAGTTGACCAGCGATTTCTCATTTTTCCAACAAAATTTACACCACCATCACATTTGAAGAGACTTTTAGGGTTCTGTATGAGAAAATACCCAAAGGTGACACAATTCTAAAAACTGAACCCCTCAATGTGCTCAAAACCACATTCAAGAAGTTTATTAACCCTTCAGGTGCTTCACAGGATGAAGCAATGTGGAAGAAAAAAATGGACATTTGACTTTTTTTTTTACAAAAATGTTACTTAAGACCCAATGTTTTTTATTTTCACAAGGGTATTAGGAGAAAATGGATCCCAATATTTGCTGTGAAATTTCTCATGAGTTCACCGATACCCCAAATGTGAGGAAAACCACTGTTTGGGCTCACTGCAGAGCTCAGAAGGGAAGGAGACCCATTTGACTTAATGAATGCACAATTAGCTGAAATTGAGAGTGGACGGCATGTCGCGTTTGGAGAGCTCCTCATGTGCCTAAACAGTGGAAACCCCCATAAGTGACACCATTTTGGAAACTATACCCCTCAGGGAAACTATTTAGATGTGTGGTGAGACACCATGAACCCCAAGGTGTTTCACATAAGCTTATAAGATTAAATACAAAAAATCAATTTTTTTCCACAAAAATGAACTTTTAGCATACATTTTTATTTTCATAAAGGTAACAGGAGAAAATGGACTCCAAAAATTGCTGTGCAATTTCTCCTGAGTGTGGCAATACCCCATATGTGGTTGAAAACTACTTTTGAGGCACAGTGCAAAGCTCAGAAGAGAAGAAGCGCAATACTGAAGTTCAGAGTTTACTGAAATGGTTTGAGGATGCCATGTCACATTGGCAGAGCCCCTGAGGTGCCAGAACAGCTGAAACCACCCCCATGAGTGATGTGATTTTACAAACTACACCTCTCAATGAATTTATCTAGGTGTGCAGGGAGCATGTGCCTTACAGAAATTTTTAACATTGGGCAGTGAGGAAAGAATAACTACACTTCTTCCACTAAAATGTTGTTTTAGCCCCAAATTAAAATTTTTTAAAAGGGTTAAGAGGGAAAAATGGACCTCTCAGTTTGTTGTTCAATTTCTCCAGAGTGCCCCAATACCCTGCATGTAATCGGGAACTACTTTTAATGCACAGTGCAAGGCTCAGAAGGGAAGGAGCGCCATATTATTGTGCAAATTTGCTTTTATGGTTTGAGGGTGCCATGACCCACTGGGAGAGCACCTGAGGTGCCAAAACAGCAGAATCCCCAATAAGTGACCAGATTTTACAAACTACACCTCTCATTTAATTAATCTAGGGGCGCAGTGATAATATTGACACCACTGGTGTGCTACAGATTTTTTTTTTACCAATAGGCAGAGAAGAAAAATAATTTCATTTTTAACACCAAAATTTTGTTTCGGCCCAAGATTCTACTTTTTTATAATTGGAAATGTGTAAAAATAACATCAAAATTTGTCATACAATTGCTGATGAATGTAGAAATACTCCATATGTGGTTGTACAGTACTGACTAGCCATACGAAGAGACTAGGGAGCTGCTCTGACAGGCAGGATCTCCGGTGTGTCACTTCACTCACCCACGCTGTGGTTTGTGCTTCCCTTCCTCATGATCTGCATGCTTCCAGCAGAGCTTCCAGCTGGGCCTCCAGCCATGTCCTTAGAGCACGCACACCTGCTCTCCTGCCCTGTTAAAGGGTCAGCGTGCGCACTTGCTGTTTCCCCTCAGCCAATGGCTGTGGGGCATTATGTATATATTGCTTCCTCGTCACTGGGAAGGTGCCTGAGCAACCTTCCTGTTCTGCAGTCTAAGTTGTGTAAGGTTACATACCAGTCCTTGCTGCACTCTGGTGCAGATCCTGCCTGCTGCACTCTGGTGCAGATCCTGCCTGCTGCACTCTGGTGCAGATCCTGTCTGCTGCACTCTGCCTGCAGCACTTTGGTGCAGATCCTGTCTGCTGCACTCTGGCATGCACTCTGCCTGCTGCACTCTGGTGCAGATCCTGCCTGTTGCGTTCTGGTGCAGATCCTGCCTGCTGCATTCAGGAGCCATCAGAGGCTCTAGTGAATAGTCCAGTGCTTGCTTAGTCATGCCCCTCCAGGCTCTCTGTGGTCCTAGGCACAGTTGTTCCACAAACCACGTCCGTGACCGTTTGCTCTTTCCATGGACCCCACTGGATCCCGAATCCCGCCTGATCAGACCATGTACCAAGAGCTTTGCCAACATAAAAGCATGCAGGAGAGGTTGTCGATGCAGTTGCAATCCCTGACTTCCAAATTGGAGGCCTTAAACATCTCTCCAGAGTCTCCTCACGTTCAAGCAGCCTTGTCTTCTCCAGAAACTTCTCATAGAACAAAAGTAAAAAAAGCAATTTATAACACCAGGGCCAAGAGAGGTAAAGACTAGGGTTGAGCGAAACGGATCGGACAAATTCAAAAATCGCCGACTTTCGGCAAAGTTGGGTTTCATGGAACCCGACTCGATCCTAGTGTGGGATCGGCCATGCGGTCGGCAATCTTCACACCAAAGTCGCGTTTCGTATGACGCGTTCAGCGCCATTTCTCAGCCAATGAAGGAGGACGCAGAGTGTGGGCAGCATGATGACATAGCTCTCAGTCCCCACCATCTTAGAGAAGGACATGACAGTGATTGGCTTGCTTTCTGCGGCGTCACAGGGGGTATAAAGGGGCATGCACGCCGACCGCCATCTTACTTCTGCCGATCTTAGCATAGGGAGAGATTGCTGCAGCTTCGTCAGAAGAAGGGATATAGTTAGGGAGGGAAGATTAACCCCCAAACCGCTTGTGCTGTAGCGATTTCCACTGTCCAACACCACCTTTTTTTGCAGGGACAGTGGAGGCTATTTTTTTGTGCATCAGCTCTGTAGCTTATTAGGCTGCCTCATAAGGCTCCCTGATAGCTGCATTGCTGTTTGCACGCTGCTGTGCAAACCAACTGCTTTTTTAAAAGCAAAAATCCTGTTGCTCCTTTTTGCAGTTATCTTGTTTATTTGTCCACACTTTTGTGTGCAGCAGTCCTTTTTGTTGCTGCCATACTTGTCCTGAGATCATTGTAGGGAGATTGAAATTGTACTACAGTCTTTGGATTTTTTCAGATATCTTCCAGCCATGTTCTGCCACTTACATTGTGTTGTGTTATACACTGGGCCTGAGTTGCGGTGCAGTCTCCCCCCCAAAAAAAGGGAGATTGAAATTGTCACAAAGTGGATATACATCAGTTCTGTTAGTTTGTCGTATATCAGCCAGCCACGTTCTGCCACTTACATTGTGTTGTGTTATACACTGGGCCTGAGTTGCGGTGCAGTCTCCCCCCCCAAAAAAGGGTGTTTCAAATTGTCACAAAGTGGATATACGTCAGTTCTGTTAGTTTGTCGTATATCAGCCAGCCACGTTCTGCCACTTACATTGTGTTGCATTATACACTGGGCCTGAGTTGCGGTGCAGTCTCCCCCCAAAAAAAGGAGATTCAAATTGTCACAAAGTGGATATACATCAGTTCTGTTAGTTTGTCGTATATCAGCCAGCCACGTTCTGCCACTTACATTGTGTTGTGTTACACACTGCGCCTGAGTTGTGGTGATGTCTACCCCCAAAAAAAGGGAGATTCAAATTGTTACAAAATGGATATACGTCAGTTCTGTTAGTTTGTCGTATATCAGCCAGCCACGTTTAGCCACTTGCATTGTGTTGTGTTATACACTGGGCCTGAGTTGCGGTGCAGTCTCCCCAAAATAAAAAGGGAGATTTAAATTCTCAACAAGTTTATATACACCTTCTACCTTTTTTTACAGTACCATATAACGGTTGGTATTTTGGTAACATTTTCCCAAAAATGAGGAAGTCTGGTGGAAGAGGCCGTGGGCGGTCGTTGCCAGCTGGTACTGATGGTGGTGGTGGTGGTGGAGCATCTGGTGGTAGTGGGAAAAGCAAAATAGCACCTAAGGCTGGAGGTGTTGAGCCAGCATCATCGTCTAGCTACACAAGGCCTCGAAGGCTCCCTTATCTTGGAGTAGGAAAACCGCTTTTAAAGCCGGAGCAGCAGGAAAAAGTTTTGGCTTTCCTTGCTGACTCAGCCTCTAGCTCTTTCGCCTCCTCTTCAGAAAGTTCAAAATATAAAAGCAGCAAGTCGTCAGTGGATGCTCCCGGTCAGGAACAAGACGTTTCCTTGTGTCCTTCACCCAAACCAAAAGTGAAGGATGCGTCAGGCGACACTACAGGTTACTCCATGGAGCTCTTTAAAAATACCGTGCCTGGGTTAGAAAGGGAAATTGTTAACTGCCCATTACAAGATGAATCGGACATGGAGTGCACTGATGCACAGCCACAGCTAGATTATTATGCTGTTCCATTGACTCAGATCACTAAATTGCCCTCGCAGTGTACCCAGCCAGAATCTGACCCTGATGAGACTATGGTGCCCCGTCCCGAACGCTATAGCACCTTACACGGTGACACAGAGGAAGGTGCACATGACATTGAAGAGGAGGTGATAGATGACCCAGTTGTTGACCCAGATTGGCAGCCATTGGGGGAAGAGGGTGCCGATGCCAGTAGCTCAGAAGCGGCGGAGGATGATCCGCAGCAGCCATCTACATCGCAACAGCTGTCATCTGGCAGGCCCGTATCAGGCCAAAAACGTGTGTCAAAAACAAAAACAGTTTTAGGACAGCGTGGCCATCCGGTAAAAGTAGCACAGCGTGCAGTGCCTGAAAAGGTATTCCATAGTAGGAAGAGTGCAGTGTGGCAATTTTTTAACCAAGATCCGAATGATCAGTCAAAAGTTATCTGTAAGAAATGCTCAAAGACCTTTAGCAGAGGGAAGAATCTTCAAAATTTAAATACAACGTGCATGCATAGACATTTAATCAGCATGCACTTGCAAGCCTGGACTAACTACGAAATGTCCCGTACCGTTGGTGCACCTGCTCAGAATGAAGGTAGTCAGCAACGCTACATTGCTTCCCTCACTGTAAGCCTACCGGTTAGGACACCACCAGCAGCAAATGTGGAGGTATCGTCGCAAGGCCAAAGCAGTCAGGGAATCACAAGGTTTTTGGTAGGAAACACTATATGTAGGCCAACATCAAGAATACCATCACCAACCCTCTCTCAATCTGCCATGTCCACCACCACCACCACCGCTGCTAGTTCCACCATATGCAGCTCTCCAGTCCAGCTCACCCTACAAGAGACTCTTGTTAGGAAAAGAAAGTACTCATCCTCTCATCCGCATACACAGGGTTTGAACGCCCACATTGCTATACTAATCTCGTTAGAGATGATGCCCTACCGGTTGGTTGAAAGCGAAGCTTTTAAAGATCTGATGGCCTACGCAGTACCATGCTATGACCTACCCAGTTGGCACTTCTTTGCGAGAAAAGCCATCCCAGCCCTCCACCAGCATGTCAAAGACCGCATTGTCCATGCACTGAGGCAATCCACTGTGTAGTCTGTGCTATTAATTCCTTCAATGGCACTGCCAATACAAATTTGTTGAAATGATAGATGATAGTTAAAATATACAGGGGCCCTGGCCTCCATTTAGACCAGTTAATACTGCCACTGTCTGCTACTCAGCAGAGGAGCCCACCCCTGTACCTAGCTATGCCACCTGTTTATTTGCGAAAAAAATTTTGGCAGACATTTAGCCTACTTACATATTTGGGCCTACTCACTGTGTCAGCCTCTCATTACAGTTGTCCTCCGCTGAACAAAGCAATGCCGCCTGGTTAGTCCTGTTACCAATTTTGAACTGCATTTAGCCTACTTACTTATTTGGGCCTACTCACTGTGTCTGCCTCTCATTACAGTTGTCCTCCACTGAACAAAGCAATGCCGCCTGGTTAGTCCTGTTACCAATTTTGAACTGCATTTAGCCTACTTACTTATTTGGGCCTACTCACTGTGTCAGCCTCTCATTACAGTTGTCCTCCGCTGAACAAAGCAATGCCGCCTGGTTAGTCCTGTTACCAATTTTGAACTGCATTTAGCCTACTTACTTATTTGGGCCTACTCACTGTGTCAGCCTCTCATTACAGTTGTCCTCCGCTGAACAAAGCAATGCCGCCTGGTTAGTCCTGTTACCAATTTTGAACTGCATTTAGCCTACTTACATATTTGGGCCCACTCACTGTGTCAGCCTCTCATTACAGTTGTCCTCCGCTGAACAAAGCAATGCCGCCTGGTTAGTCCTGTTACCAATTTTGAACTGCATTTAGCCTACTTACTTATTTGGGCCTACTCACTGTGTCAGCCTCTCATTACAGTTGTCCTCCGCTGAACAAAGCAATGCCGCCTGGTTAGTCCTGTTACCAATTTTGAACTGCATTTAGCCTACTTACTTATTTGGGCCTACTCACTGTTTCAGCCTCTCATTACAGTTGTCCTCTGCTGAACAAAGCAATGGCGCCTGGTTAGTCCTGTTACCAATTTTGAACTGCATTTAGCCCACTTTATTATTTGGGCCTATATCTGTGTTTCCTCCTCATCCTGCCCATTGCCCAGCCACTGCTAGATGAGTCTGCTGGTACATTGACCCAGACCACTACATTCCCCTTGCACTCTACACAGCCAGAATCTGACCCTGCTGAAAGTCAGGTTCCCCTTCCCACATACTATACCAGCTTACACGGGGACAAAGAGGAAGGTGCAGATGAAAGTGCAGGTTCCTTCATCAGGTGGGGGCGACGTCACTGGCACAGGGCCCCTCATAGTACACAAAACTGTCTCTGCCGGTGGGAGGCGCCACCCGCCGTCAAACACACCGCTGTACTATGAGGAGCCCTGTGCCAGTGCCAATGCCAACGAGTGGGCCCCCACTGCTTGCTCAGGATCACAGCACTTGCAAAGGTGAAATACTTACCTCTCCCTGCTCCACCGCCGTGACGTATCCCGCGTTTCCTGGGCCCACGAAAAACTTGAGCCAGCCCTACCCCCCCACAACTTTAGCCAAATGACCCCCAGTTTTCAATGCCTAACTATTATTATAAAGTAAATTAAGATTGACAAGCTTCAGTAATAAGAATTTATGTTTTTGGCATTAAAATGGGCACTGTAGGTGTTTTCCTGTCCTCCACTCACTGCCGACTTTGATTCCCCATTGACTTGCATTGGGTTTCGTGTTTCAGTCGGCCCCTGACTTTTCGCAATAATCGGCCGATTTCACCCGACCCGACTTTTGACAAAGTCGCGTTTCGCGAAACCCGACTTGATCCGAAAAAAGTAAAAGTCGCTCAACTCTAGTAAAGACCTCGCTCCCAAAGTGAATGCATCAATGCAAAAAACAGTAATAGCTGATGGAATACTCCCAGAATTGTGAAAGCCAAGAAACATGGAGTACAAAGAAATTACCAAGGAGCAATAAAAGTAAAAATGCAAGAAATTTTATTAGACAAAAATACATAAATAAAATAGAATATAAGCCATACATAATAGCACTAGGAGGGGATCAGGTGTGGAGACATGCTGATACAGCCGGGAGATGAAACCAGACACAATAGTAACCAGAAGTAAGCAAGGGCACACACCATAAGAAGAATGGATATAGAAATGAACAATGATAAGCAATAATGAATATGAACAGTGGCAAGCACAAATAATACTGGTAAATAATCAAAAGTAAATAAATACATATAACACCAGACATATGTGCCCCCAAAAGGTTAGTCCGCTTACCTATTGTAACTGGTAGTGTCCACATATCTCCCTGCTTACCCCCTTGACGCGCATTTCATGGAGATGCTTTTTCAAAAAGGGGAGTGTCTTGTGCCGTATCCCAAAAGTTTATATAGAAGATCAGACCCCAGGTGCCGATGCATATGGCACATGCGTCCCAAAAGCCATGCACTAGAAGTGCCTCTTTCCCCATGACCATCAGGTTGCTGTGCGCATGTGGGCGAAAGTTCACCCGATGACCTTAACAGACATGCGCACAACGCACAATGTGATAGCCACAAGCAAACAGAGACAGTTGGGGAATGCCCGTGAACTCTCAAAAGGTAGAGTTAATATTAAATGTGTGTAAACATGTGTATGACAAGAGTCCACACTCAGTGGACAAAGTTAAAATGAGTGGAAAAGGCACAACAGGCCGATGTACAAAAAAAGGAAATAATAGCGATGCAATGATGGAATTGCAGAGTGCACGTGCATAATCTTAAAGTGACAATGTGCAATAAAAGCAAAGTAAGAACTGCATACATTATCCAATGTAAACAAAAAAAACAGTAAATCAAATAATGGCATTGTATAAAAATACAAATAACAAAAATGTGAGCAGAAGAGCAAAAAATCCCTTGCGGTTATCCCAACAGAGTTAAGTTCGGGTCCTCATAGAAGAATGCCAGGGAGGAAGGAAGGAGTAGATCCAAAATGGGCATGTGGATCCAAGGTCCAAAATCCGTCATAGTGTATGACTAAACATGAAAACTGAGAAAACAACACAAAATTAAAATACGAATTAAAAACAAGGTGGGAAAGACTCAATGGGAACCAAAATACATGTATATATAAACATAAGGGAACCAGGACTACTGCTGCACAACAGATGAAACTGGGAGAAACAACCATATTTAATGGTGCGTATAATACGGTCACATCAGAAACAGATGCGATAAGGTCACAAGAAGGGGCCAAAAGTCAACTTCTCATTGAGTCCTTTGGGGGCCATGGTGTCAAGGGTAACGATCCATCTGCACTTATGTTGTGCTAAGATTTGAACTAGATTACCACCCTTGACACCACCTTGAATCCTATCAATGCGCCTCACTTTCAGACCACTGGGGTTAGAGCCGTAAAAAGTTCTGAAATGCCTGGGAAACATCTTCAATGATGATATGTCTTCAGCGTACCTGGCGGCCAAAATATCCCGCACGTGCTCGCGCGTCCTCACTTTTAACTCCCTAGATGTGAGACCCACATAGAAAAGGGAGTATGGACAAGTCGCATAGTAAATCACATGCGTAATATTGCATGAGATGTAGTCACGAATCTTGTACTCCCTGCTCCCATTCGAGGAAGTGAAAGTCCCACATCTGAGAATATTGGGACATGCAACACACAAGCCACAGGGGAAACAACCAAATCTTGGACTTCCCAAATTGAACATAGTATGGGATTTAGCCATGTAGTGGCTTTTAACAAGATTACTAGAGTGAAATGCATTGTTATTGTAGTAGCCCCATCCTGGCCAAAGAAGTTAGTTATCTATTCTGAGGAGGTTGACAGTAGAAAAGCTAGAAAAGATCTTAGGAACCTTTCAACACCTTGGAATCTTAGGCTGGTTTTTACAGGGTTAACGACAATGACCTTTGAACCTTTCAGGAAGGCATCCATCAAGGTTCTAACCCTTTGAGGAGTGTTTTGTGGTGGCAAAAACATTTGTGTGCAGAGTAAGTGAACTCCTGGTTTTCTTTGTCCTGAAATGTTTTGTGACACCACTGCCTGCATCCCTGCATAGCTTCCCATCCCCCACCATGCAAGGACGCTGCTGTACTCACCACCTTAAGCCATGCAGGGAGCTCCTTGTCCTCTGCTTGCTGCATGCTTAAGGTGCATGAGTGTTAACTTCCTGATTCTTAAAGAGACAGTGCGTTCATTCCTAATGTGTCCCCAGCCTATTGCTGTGAAGCACTTGGTACTTAAGGCACCTCCACCTGTTGGAAGGGGCCTGAGCAACATTTTCTTTCAGTGTGTGTGCCACTACTAAGTTGCCAGGTCCTGTCCTGTTTCTTATCTTACCTGAACCTGTTTACCTGGGTCTGTATACCCAGGCCTAAACCCTGAATATGTACCTGTATCTGTTCTTTCATGTTTCTGTCACCCTGGGGGCTGAATACCCAGGACTGAACCATGAACCTGTAACTGTGTATGTCCTTGTCTAAACTAGGATCAATTCCTGGACCTGTTTGTATCTAAGTCTGAATCTTTCCCTAAACCTGCTGTGTCTGTACCAGTGCCAATCGCTAAACCTGCAGTGTCTGATCCTGTATCTATCTCTAATACCTGCAGTGTCTGAACCTATGCCTATGTCTGAAATCTGCAGTGCCTGAACCAGTACCTATCCCTATTCTGTTGTCACAGTGCAACATTAGTGATCTGTGTGTACACTTGCTACTTCATTGTAAGTACCCTGTGTGAAGCTTGTCCTTTCTGTCCTGTGTGTACCTGTAATTGAATTGGTCTTGTGTGAACTTGATCCTGCCTGTCCTGTGTGTACTTGTCCTTGTGATTGTCCCATGCTTACCTTATCCTATTCATTCCATGTGAACAATATCCTGTCTCACCTGTCCGTATCTATGGTTCCCTCTCTGTCCATATTGGTGGTTTCCCGCTTGACCACATCTGTGGTTCTTGTCTGTTCAGTCTGTATTCCAGTCGTACTTGCCAGTGACACAGTTGTTCTTGAAACTGTTCCTGTCTCTCCAGTCAGAACTAAGTCCTACCCATACCTGTATTCCAGTCACACCGGCCAGTGACTCAGTCCTTCCTGAAACAGTTCCTGTTCCTCTAGTCTGAACTGACTCCTACCTCTGCCTGTATATCAGCCGTGCCTGCCTACCTACCAGTGTAACAGCCATGTCCGCCTGCCTGCCTGCCAGCATATCAGTGTACCCGCCAGCTTGTACATCATCTGTATCCTGCCTGGACCTGTTGTTACAGTGTCCTGTCCCCTTGGGGGTCAACTGCTACCGCTCAACGCCACCCTGGAGTGGTACCTGGCAGCTACCTGCCACACAAGCGGCAGCTACTTGCCACACAAACGGCAGCTACCTGCCACACAAACCTGACCTCACCACTAGAGGCTCCAGCGAGCACAAAGGTAGCTGCGTAGTCACTCCCCTCCAGTGGGGCCACGCTCATGCTAAACAATCTCTGCATGAGGATTTAGCTTTTGGCAGAGAAGTATTGCATGCCATTATCCCTCCCTAAATTGTTTAATTTGGTATTTCTCATGTGTGCTGAGCTGACATGTTGGCATAATATAAAGGTAGAATTACCTTTTCATAAGCCCACCATGACAGCACTGCTATATTCCCTCCCTTGCTACTTTCTTCTGCCAATTAAAATCTTATTTTTTAGGGATTCTATAGTGTCTCAGTTATTTAGAAAAACACTGGAGAATGGGAAGAAAGGGTGGTGGAAGGGAGTCTTTTAACCTCGGTTTATTTCATATTCCTATTAGGACAAGTGGACAATTTCATGGGTGCTATCATGGTGAGCTTATGAAAGTCAAATTAGGTAGGCATAATTCTATCTTTTTTCTTGCTGCTCTGTCAAACTCAATCTTGTCTTTTGATCAAGTCAGAGACACCAATAATGTGGACAATTAAGAGCAAACTGAATCTCCAGAGATAGTGTACTGTAGAATCTTTTCTATCAGATGAAACTTACTGGGGTAAGGATAGTGCAGGAGAGATAGCTATCTCTTTTGCTATTTGACAGTTAAAATGTTTTTAAACTGGGATTATAGAACACTTAATTTTCCATTAAAAATGCTGTAAAGTTCAAGGGCTCTAATCATATCTGTCATTTTCTTCAGTGTAACAGTTATTTAAATCTGAGCAAAAAAGCAAGACTGTCACAGATGCCTATTAAAACTGAATAAAGCATTAATCAAATGATAGCACCATTGCATAAAGTTGGACCCGGCATACGGTATGTCAGTTATTTTAACTTTAAATACTGTACCCAAAATGTTGTCACTTGGTAGAAGCCTTTGCATGCTAAGATGTCCTGAAGTCAATTAGGTACATCTATTACATTTAAATCCAATCATTTGCACAATGTAGGTTGAGAAAATGTACCATATATAAAAGAAAAAACTTTTCTACACTGTGTGCACAATTATTAGACAATTATTTTGATGATTAATTTTTATTTTTGAACAACTATAGTGCTGTCGATCAATCCAAAAAGTTTATAAACCTGAATATTAAAAAAGGAGGTAAAAGTGAGGTTAGGTCTTTCTTAGGAGAATATCTATGTGTGAAACTCTGAAAAAAATTCATTTTCACATCCCATTTGTTTATTTTCATCTATTAGGGCTCGTGCAGACGACTGTAATATTTTAAGTAGTGGTATTCATCGTTTTGCGTAGGTCAGAAAAAAAAAGCTCTGCATGCCCGAGTTTGATACGATATTCGGATAACACTTGGTCATGCAAGTCAATGAGTCTGTGGAAACCAACCGACTGCACTCGGATGACATCTATGTGCAGTCCGATTTCCATAAACTGACGGAATGTAGAAGATGGAGAATTTTCTTTATTATCGATCTTCTCCTCATCCGAGAGAATCGGATCACACTATGCTGACACTCTGATGAAACTTTGATCAGAGGAGAGAATATATGCTCGTGTGACCGCATATCCTTAGGCTATGTGCACACGTTCTGGAAAGTCTGCAGAATTTTCCTGAAGAAAACCGGACTTTTTCCTCAGAAAATCCGCATGCATTTTATTCACGTTTTATCATGTTTTTATCTTGTTTTTTTTGCGCATTTGTCGCGTTTTTTTCCGGAGCTTCCCAATGCAATAATGTAGCGGCAAAAACGCGAAAAATCAGCAAAATTAATGAACATGCTGCGTTTTTTACCGCGATGCGTTTTTTTGCAGAAAAAAACGCAGCATGTGCACAAAAATTGCGGAATGCATTAAAAATGATGGGATGCTTATGTATGTGTTTTTCTAGCATTTTTTCCGTGGAAAACGGACGAAAAAACGAGACAAATCGTGAACGTGTGCACATAGCCTTAAAGTGAGAATAATAATCAAACAACTCAAAATACATAAAACAGTTTGACATGCACAGAGAAAAGATGACACCAGGTCGTAGTATACAAAAATATCAAATTTTATTAATAAAAATATAAACACAGGTGCAAGAGGATAAATGTACAGGACACCACTGCCACATGTGTGACGTGCAAGCGCACAACACCAAGGTTAATTACAGCTATAATAGAGTTAATTATATAGCGCCACCCCCCCTAGCTATGTAGTCAAAGCAAAATCAATGTATAGCATTTCAAAGTGAATATTAAGAGGAGATGGCCACATGCTGAAACCTAACCCACTAACCCCCACTACTCCATAATGAATTCATAATAAATCCAAAACCCCATATCTGCGGAAATTCCATCAGAGGGGGAAAATTGTCCTTACCGATAGCAGGGTGTAGACTAGGTAACCAGGAGGTGTGCGCCCGCCCCAACGTGCGTTTCGGTATGTTACCTTCGTCAGGGAGCGTGCAGATGGTATGGCAGTAAGTTAAAATATACCCGCAGTCCTGGAAATAGGTAGGGCTAACATAGGGGAAGTCATCATCAATCATTATGGACACCAGATGCCAGCAGGCATCCATGTCACAGAGTGGGCGGAGTCAGGACGATGTGAGTCACATGGTGCTAACTGGGCATCTCCAAAGGTCCTGATACCACCGTGCTGACAACACGGTAAGGACAATTTTTCCCCTCTGATGGAATTTATGCAGATATATTTATATGGGGTTTTGGATTTATTATGAATTCATTATGGAGTAGAGGGGGTTAGTGGGTTAGGTTTCAGCATGTGGCCATCTCCTCTTACTATTCACTTTGAAATGCTATACATTGATTTTGCTTTGACTGCATAGCTGTATAATTAACTCTATTATTGCTGTAATTAACCTTGGTGTTGTGCACTTGCACGTGGAGCGCCCCCGTGGGCAGTGGGGTACTCGGTACCGGGTCCTTCGGTTCACAGAGGGATGTCACAGTGGCTGACCCGGTCCGTGGCCCTCGGGATGTCTGTATTAAAGGGAAAGGTCTTTAAAGGGGAAATGTTCGTGACGCCACCTGTGGTATTCGGTCAGGGTGACCGACGCTGCTTTAAGGGGTCCACTGGGGTGATGTAATGGCAGCTAGATGATATACCTTCCCACAGGTGAAGTATATCCCCAGGGCTTCCCAGTGTGTAAATGTAGGGGACAGGGACCTGGTGAGCTGTGCAGACGGGTGGAACCATTGTTGCCGGGAGTCGGGGTTCCGGGGGACGGATTTGAGGGGTGCATGGGAAGCCAGGCTCATGTGACAGGAGGAAGAGTGACGCAGGGAGAGGAGAGGATAAAAAGCAAAACGCGCGAAAGCAGGGGCAGAGAAGCGCGGGAAATCTCTGAGGAGAGGAAACTGCAGCGCAGTTGTTGTGAGTGTGCAGGCCGCAGTGAGACTTGCTGGAAGCAGGGGGAAAACGTGCAACAGACACTGCGGGCAACTACCAGAGCCCCCAAAAAGAGGCGCATTCGTCGTCAGCGACCCCCCAGGCAGAGGGGTAGTGCTGACCAGCTCAGGGACAGTATTACCGCGCTCCCTGAGAGCACCTTGCCAGAGAGTGCTACGGACTCGCATGGTTTCGTCTCAGCTGTGACTGATACTGATTATTCTCCTAATCCTCCTCAAAAAGACTCTTCTCTGGACTGGGAGGCTGTTACCTCGGATCAACGTCCGCCTGCAGGAGGGAACGCAGCACCGCAAAAGACATTCTGGACTCGACTCTACGCCTGGGCCCGTCGCCAGAAGACACCTCCTTCCTCCGCCATCAGGACTACGGCGTTGTCGGAGCCTCACCGTCAGGACTACATCGCTGAACCAGCACTGATAAGTGACCGTTGTTGACTTTATCTTAGTAGGGAGTCACTAGTGAGGCGCTGCCGCGTTCTACGGGTATAGTTCAGGGCGGTCATATAGTAATTAGGATTTACTGCGAGATTGTGTTCTTGTATATAAGTTCCCTGCGTGGAAAAACGTTTGTCATCTTTTTGGTTGGAAGTTAAAAAGAAAGTTAAAAACGCTATTTGCTTTCTGGCTCCTATTTGTCCCTGCATCCTTCTTTACCTGCGGTCCCTACATTTGGCGTAGTCGGCAGGATGCAGGATCCAAAGAAGGAGCCAGAAGATACGGAGGATGGGGCTGGGCCTAGAGCTTCTCTCTCATTGGGGGCCATGTTAAACAATTTGCCCAAGTTTAATGGGAGCAACATGTTGTTGTGGAACTGGACTGAAAGGATGAGGGGGCTGTTGAGAATGCATCCTATGACCCCAGCCCTGGAAGCAGAGGTGGCCATTATGGCCTTAGACGGAGAGGCTCGGGATTCAGTGATGTTGAGACCCCCCACAGAGCGGAATACTTTTACCGGGGTGTTACATGTGTTAGAGGGGACGCACGGGGATCCCACCGACGTGGGAGAGCTGCGGGCCCGGTTGTTTGGACGGCGACAAAAAGAGGGCGAGACTGTCACTCAGTACATGAATGCTCTGCAAGAGCTAAACATTGCAATCGTGCGGAAAGATGGTATGGGGATGGGACATGTGGACGTGACCCTGCGCGACCAGCTGGTGACGGGGCTGCGGGATGAGTTGACCAAACAGGCTCTACGTGAACGAGTGCGGGTCGACCCGCGCCTGACTTTCTCCGACATAGGCAATGAGGCCCGCACCCGGGAGCAAGAGAGGGGGGTGACGGTCCTGACAGGAGAGGCTCGGGTTATCCAGACCGCTGCACCAGAAGGGGGTGAGCCGTCGTGGGTTCAGGAGATGCGGCAGGAGCTCAAACAAATCCGAGAGGAACTGGCCGAAGTTAAAAAAAATGCGCGAAGCCCAAGGGAGCTACCACGGGGCAAGGGTCTGGGAGTCCAGCTCGTGGCGCTCGTTCAGGATATTATCCGGTCCCCGGTGCTTGCTATGGTTGCGGGGAGGCAGGACATTTCGCACGGGAGTGCCCCCGGAGAGGGAGGGCCTCGTCACGGCGGCCGTTAAACTAGAGGACTCCGAGCTAAGGGGACGACACTCGGTCAGAATCCCCGCGGATGGGTGGTGAAAGTCCCGAAAATTTGGTTGCCAGCTGCCCCCTGGTTTGGGCAGAGTTTGAAGGGCGGGCTGTACGTTGTCTGGTGGACACCGGATCTCAAGTCACGACGATGCCCGAGGCCTATTTTAGAAAACACTTCCCTGTGTCAGTCAGACCCCAATGGGGCCCCGTAATCCGGTTGCAGGCCGCCAATCAGCTGCCCATCCCAGTGGAAGGGGTCACCTGGATGCAAATATCTTTATGTGGGAAAGACCTGGGCCACCGGGGGGTTGTGTTGACGCGGGGGGATCCCAGCCCACAACATATCGTGACTTTGGGGATGAATGTATTGAAGGACTTTGGCAGTTTGCTGTTAGGGGAGACCACACAAGAGACACTCAATCAGTGGGGGACCAGTACACCTCAGGGCTCCGTGTTCAGACAGTTAGTGAGGGAAGTCCGTGTGCAAGAGACCTTTCAGGAGGGAGACATACTAGGGAAAGTAATCACCTCCCCGACAGCAGAAGTGACGTTTCCCCCAGGACAGACTGTTATATCCCTGCCCATCCGAGCTCGCATCCCTCTGGAAGGAGTGCAAGTGCAGGTTGAGCCCACCTTTACGTCCCCTTTGCCCACAGGACTGCTGGTGGCCCGATCTCTGGCTACTGTTAAAAATGGGGCCGTACCAGTGCGATGTGTGAATGTGGACGAACACGATGTCGTGCTACGGGTCCGAAGTGAGATGGCCAAAGTGTTACGACCGTTAGAAGTGATGCCTCCTCCAGATACTTTACAGTTAAAGGTGGATTCCCCTGATCCCTGGATGGTCAGTGTCCGGTCTACACAGGATCCTGAGCTGATAGCGTTCCGAAAAGGTCAAACTATTCTGGAACATATGCGAGCAGAATTACCGGGTCTGGATCCATCACAAGTCTCGCGAGTGCAGCGGCTCCTTGGACACTATGCGGAAGTGTTTGCGCAACATGAAGATGATTTTGGCTGTACCACGGCCATCGAACATGGAATTCAAACCGGAGATACAGTGCCCATCAGGGAGCGGTACAGACAGATTCCCCCGCAGATGTACCAGGAAGTAAAGACGTTGTTAGGCCAGATGCTACAAAAGGGAGTGATCCGCGAGAGTCAGAGCCCGTGGGCTGCCCCGATCGTGCTGGTGCGGAAAAAGGACGGCACGCTCCGGTTCTGTGTGGACTATCGTAAGCTAAATGCATGCACCGTCCGAGACTCTTATCCACTTCCCCGTATCGAGGAGTCTCTCTCCGTGCTGGGTCGGGCCAAATATTTTTCCACCTTAGACCTAGCCAGCGGATACTGGCAGGTCCCGATGACAGAAGCAGATCGTCCTAAGACAGCGTTCATCCTTCCCATGGGACTATTTGAGTTCAATCGAATGCCGTTTGGGCTGGCCAACGCTCCAGGCACCTTCCAACGATTAATGGAGCGGTGTCTGGGGGATTTGAACTTCGAGGCCACTCTCATTTATCTGGATGACATCATCATCTACGCCCCAACATTCGAGGAACATCTGTGCCGACTGGAACAGGTACTAGACCGGTTGCTGAAATACGGGCTTAAGGTGAAGCCCCAGAAGTGTCACTTGTTCCGGGAACAGATCGAGTACCTGGGGCATGTGGTGTCCGCCGAAGGAGTCCGGCCATCGCAGGAGAAGATTGCTGCAATCCAGGAGTGGCCCACACCGGAGACCGCTAAGGATGTACGGGCGTTCTTGGGCCTCGCTGGGTACTACCGGCGCTTCGTGAAGAATTTTGCTCGCCGTTCTCACAATCTACAAGTCCTGCTGAAAGGAAGCTCCCCCAAGGAACGGGGAAAGAAGATACAATGGCAGGAGTCACAAGAAGCAGCGTTCCGGGACTTGAAGAGAGCTCTCATGGAGCCACCGGTGTTGGCTTATGCAGACTTTTCGCAACCGTTCATCCTACACACCGACGGCAGCTCTCAGGGATTGGGGGCTGTGTTGTCTCAGGTTCAGGATGGGCGGGAGAGAGTGATCGCCTATGCGAGTCGGTCTCTTCATGACTCTGAGTTGAACCCAGACAATTACAGTTCTTTCAAGGTGGAGCTGCTGGCCGTGGTGTGGGCTATGACGGAGCGGTTCGCTGAGTACCTGGCCGGTTCCGAGGTGCTGATACGCACGGATAACAACCCATTGGCACATCTGGAAAATGCAAAATTGGGTGCCCTAGAACAGCGCTGGGTAGCCCGGATGGCCAAGTACAGATACCGTATCCTTTACAAGCGAGGAGCGGAGAATGTTCATGCTGACGCATTATCTTGTCTGCGGAAGAATCCCCCAAGGACTAACTGAGATGAGGAGCTGGAGGGAGAAGAAATCCCCTACGCCATCGGGGGCGCTACTCGGACGGCTGTGAGCCGGGAACAGACCGGGAACGGAACGGCTACAGGACTGTTGGTTCAGAGTCGGGACGAATGGATACGGCTGCAACAGGAAGACCAGGAACTAGCTCCATTGCGACAGTGGATAACGAATGGTCTATTGCCCGTGAGAAGCCCTGGACAAACTCTCCCGTCAGACCTGAACCTTCTTCTGCGGCAGTGGGAGCGCCTAACTCTTCAGGACGGGCTCTTATGCCACTTAACCATGGCTCAGGCAGATTCCGAGCCGACCTGGCAGATGGTCTTACCAGGGCCCGTGGTGGCCGCAGTTGCTAAAGAAGCTCATGAGTCCGGGGCACACTTCGGAGTGAAGAGGACGTTTAAGTGGCTGCAAACTCGGTTCTATCATCCTCGGCTGCTTGCGGAAGTACAAACTGCCTGTAGACAATGTCGACAATGTGAGCTAACCAAGTCACCGGAGGAAAGGGCGCCTGTGCAGAGCATCACGACATCTGCCCCTTTTGAAGTATTAATGATAGACTACATTACCATTGGAGCAGCGCATCAAGGCTACGAACACTGCCTCGTTATGGTAGATCATTTTTCAAAATTCGCGGTAGTCACCCCTACCCGTGATCAGACAGCTGAGTCGGCGGCGAGCGCTATCTGTAAGAACTTTATTCAAGTTTACGGCTGTCCGAGGCGAATACATTCGGATCAAGGCGCCTGTTTCTTGGGCAAAGTCATGGAAGAGCTGCATCGCCTCTACGGCATTGATAAGTCACGCACCACACCGTATCATCCCCAGGGAAATGGGGCTTGTGAGCGGTTTAACCGGACTTTGCTTCAAATGCTGCGTGCGCTAGAACAAGATCAGAAGGCCCGCTGGCCGGAGTATGTGTCGGACCTAGTGTGGGTCTACAACAATAGAGTTCATCAAGTCACAGGACGCACCCCGTATGAAGTGGTCTTTGGGCGCCCAGGAAAAGGCATGACAGATCTGGAACTGTCTTCGGAGGAAGAAGGCCCCCGAACAGGGATGGCTTCGTGGGTGCGTGATCATCGGCATCGGCTGCAGACCTTACACCGACTGGTACACACTCGAATTCGGGAAGTGGAGCATCGGAGCACCCCTACAGCAAAACCCCCAGAGTTCCGGCCAGGTGATCGAGTACTCGTTCGAGAGCAAAGACCGCAAAACAAGTTAGACCATCGTTGGGAAAAAACACCCTATCGGGTGCTTCACCGTATAGACCCGCATGGACCTGTATATGAAGTGCAGTCTGAGGCCCTCGGAAGTACAGGTACTCGCATTCTTCATCGCAACATGCTCCGGTTGTGTCGCTCTGTTGACTCGGACACCCCGGAATCCGCAATCAGGGAAGAGCCACCTACGACTGAATCCCCCAACAACCATTGGTGGGATGAAGAAGATGATGAAGAAGAAGAACGGCGTCAAAATACTCCCCCTATCTCGACTACTACACTACCCCTGACCAGTCACTCTTCCGCTGACGACATTTCCCCAACACCCCCTATACAAGGACCCGAGCCACGACGTTCTGAACGTTCTACTGCCGGTAGACCCCCAACTCGCTACAGTCCTGACTTACACACCAGACAGACCCAAGTGTGGAACAATCCGTCAGGTGGGCGACCTGTCAGTGCGAAGGCCTCGCCCAGGGACTGGCGAGCATACAGGGTGGGGGAATGTAGGGGACAGGGACCTGGTGAGCTGTGCAGACGGGTGGAACCATTGTTGCCGGGAGTCGGGGTTCCGGGGGACGGATTTGAGGGGTGCATGGGAAGCCAGGCTCATGTGACAGGAGGAAGAGTGACGCAGGGAGAGGAGAGGATAAAAAGCAAAACGCGCGAAAGCAGGGGCAGAGAAGCGCGGGAAATCTCTGAGGAGAGGAAACTGCAGCGCAGTTGTTGTGAGTGTGCAGGCCGCAGTGAGACTTGCTGGAAGCAGGGGGAAAACGTGCAACAGACACTGCGGGCAACTACCAGAGCCCCCAAAAAGAGGCGCATTCGTCGTCAGCGACCCCCCAGGCAGAGGGGTAGTGCTGACCAGCTCAGGGACAGTATTACCGCGCTCCCTGAGAGCACCTTGCCAGAGAGTGCTACGGACTCGCATGGTTTCGTCTCAGCTGTGACTGATACTGATTATTCTCCTAATCCTCCTCAAAAAGACTCTTCTCTGGACTGGGAGGCTGTTACCTCGGATCAACGTCCGCCTGCAGGAGGGAACGCAGCACCGCAAAAGACATTCTGGACTCGACTCTACGCCTGGGCCCGTCGCCAGAAGACACCTCCTTCCTCCGCCATCAGGACTACGGCGTTGTCGGAGCCTCACCGTCAGGACTACATCGCTGAACCAGCACTGATAAGTGACCGTTGTTGACTTTATCTTAGTAGGGAGTCACTAGTGAGGCGCTGCCGCGTTCTACGGGTATAGTTCAGGGCGGTCATATAGTAATTAGGATTTACTGCGAGATTGTGTTCTTGTATATAAGTTCCCTGCGTGGAAAAACGTTTGTCATCTTTTTGGTTGGAAGTTAAAAAGAAAGTTAAAAACGCTATTTGCTTTCTGGCTCCTATTTGTCCCTGCATCCTTCTTTACCTGCGGTCCCTACATAGATGGTGGATGGTGAGAGGCGCAGTGAAGAACAAGGACACAAGGTTGCAGTCTCTTTACCTTTTACTGAAGGTTTCAGCATCCACAGTCCAGGGCACCAGACTACAGGGCAGATGGAGTCCGGCCGGTTTGGAGGCAAATCCAGAGTCCCCTTGTCCAGGTAGAAATCAGTAGCCTTCCTCTAGCGCCATGGTGTTGTAGTCCCTTACTGCTAAGCTTCTCATAAGGTCCTCACAACTGTTGTAGATGTTATGCCTCTCTCTCTGTCCCCCAGATAGGATAGGACAAACCCGTATGACTGGTGGCTTGAAGCTGTTTGTAGGGACTCTATCATGCCTCAGCTTCCAAGGGGTGCCACCGTGCCTCCTGGGTATAGGTCAGACAGGTAAAGTGGAAATAGCTGTCCTGCCAGTCTCTGAAGTAAAGCATAAAGGTCCTTACTCCTTCGGTGTGCCGGCTACCAGATTTCTGCACCTCAGAAGGAGGCAGCCTGTGTAGGGCAGAAATCCTCTGATATCCACTCCTTTGCTACGACTTCCTTTACACTTGCTGTGCTTTACACTTGCTGCTATATGTTCTGCTTTCTGTCTGTCTCCTAGGCGCTGCAGCACTTCAGGCCACAGGGCTCCTATGCTTCCTTTCCCTCTGTCTTCCTGATAGGAACTGAACCCTTTCCCTCCAGATCAGGATGTTCTTATAGGGGAGTTCACCTTAACCAGGCTTAGAGCTCCCCCTTCTGGTCTGGAGTGTGAACATGTTGCATGTATTGTGTTACCTGACAAAGAATTCTCCTTCATTGCCTCCAAACATAGCATCACTCTACTTGAGAGGAAAGCAATACCACTGCGACGACCAGGACCCTGGGGCACCGCACACGTCACACATGTGGCAGTGGTATCATGTACATTTATCCCCTTGCACCTGTGTTTATACTTTTATTAATAAAATTTGATATTTTTGTATACTACAACCTGGTATCATCTTTTCTCTGTGTATGTGGATATGGTTCAGTGATGATTGGTCACTTTAGTCCTGACATATATGCACATGGTGGTTTACTTTGGGTTACGGTGGTGGTGTACCATGTGCAGTGGTCTTATAGGCGGTTTTATTAAACAGTTTGATCAGAGTGTGATTAGCATAAATAGCGGGAAGAGACAGCGAGCAGTGAGGAGTAGTGTTGAGCGATACCGTCTGATACTTGAAAGTATCGGTATCGGAAAGTATCGGCCGATACTGGCAAAGTATCGGATCTAATCCGATACCGATACCCGATACCCATACAAGTCAATGGGACACCAAGTATCGGACGGTATCCTGTATGGTTCCCAGGGTCTGAAGGAGAGGAAACTCTCCTTCAGGCCCTGGGATCCATATCAATGTGTAAAAGAAAGAATTAAAATAAAAAATAGGGATATGCTCACCTCTCCGACGCAGCCTGGACTTTACTGCCGTAACCGGGAGCCGTTGTACCTAAGAATGCGCGCTTGAAGGGCCTTAGATGAGGTCACTGCGCTCTGATTGGTCTGTAGCGGTCGCGTGACCGCTACGCGACCAATCACAAAGCAGTGACGTCACCTAAGGTCTTTCAAGCGCTTGAAATATCTTAGAAGACGTCCGCAGCTTCTGATTGGTCGCGTAGCGGTCGCGTGACCGCTACGTGACCAATCACAAAGCAGTGACGTCTTCTAAGGTATTTCAAGCACTTGAAAGACCTTAGGTGACATCACTGCTTTGTGATTGGTCGTGTAGCGGTCACGCGACCGCTACGGAC
This sequence comes from Ranitomeya variabilis, assembly GCF_051348905.1. Lineage (NCBI taxonomy): Eukaryota > Metazoa > Chordata > Amphibia > Anura > Dendrobatidae > Ranitomeya > Ranitomeya variabilis. The sequence goes on from NC_135234.1 coordinate 246,888,588, forward strand.
CAATCAGAGCGCAGTGACCTCATCTAAGGCCCTTCAAGCACGCATTCTTAGGTACAACGGCTCACGGTTACGGCGGTAAAGTCCAGGAGCCGCCGGAGAGGTGAGTATATCCCTATTTTTTATTTTAATTCTTTATTTTACACATTGATATTAATCCCGATACCGATTCCCGATACCACAAAAGTATCGGATCTCGGTATCGGAATTCCGATACCCGCAAGTATCGGCCGATACCCGATACTTGCGGTATCGGAATGCTCAACACTAGTGAGGAGACATGTGTGCTCAGTTCCCCGAGCATCGTTGCTCCCTCTCAGCCACATCAGTAAATGGACTAGGGGCTCAGCGGAAGGTACCAGACACCAACCACTGCCGCCAGAAGACGGATCATCGTTACCCTCAAGCTCTCGTTGGACAAGCACTGCACCAGCCATTGTTGGTGCCATCGCCTGCCCTGGAACTTCTACAGCCTGCGAGGCGACTGACAGGCTAAGTGGAATCAGCCAGAACTACTATCACAATATCCTTTGTTTTTTCTTCATTGACTTTGCATATTAATTTCCTGCATTCAAAATGTGTTTCACCTTCCCATTTAACTGTTGTCCTCCCTGCGAGGAGTATCCCTGTGTTAGTAAAACCATTAACCCTTGCTCTGTCTCATGGCCTTTGCTGCATCACGCAACCTGCTCACACTTGAAATAGTCGGCAGGATGCAGTCTTCAAGTACAGAACAGACAGAGCAAGCTGCCGGGGGTGCCCCAAGAGCCAGTATACCACTGGGGGCAATGTTTAGCAATCTCCCAAAGTTCACAAGGAGCAATGCTCTGCTGTGGGACTGGACTGATCGAGTCAGGGTTATGTTGAAGATGTACCCCATGACTCATCTGATGGAGGCAGAGATTGCCATGATGGCCCTGGGTGGAGAGGCGAGAAGCTCTTTCATGTTCCGGACTCCTCAAGAGCGAGATACCTTCGACAAGGTGTTACAAATATTAGAGGAGATGCATGGAGATCCCACAGATATCTGAGACTTGCCAATGCGCCTGTTTAGCTGTGTCCAAAGGGAGGGGAATTCCATGACCCAATACATAAACGTGCTGCAGGAGATCCACGCTGCAATTGCTAAGCGAGATGGCATAGGCATAGGACCCTCTGACATAGTGGCTGGCTTTAGAGATGCATTGCTTAAGCAGGCTGTCATGATCCAGGACGGGGTTTTGTCTTTGTCCCATCCTGGTCAGACAGGAGTTAATTGTTTCGGCCTCTCTCTGACAAAGGGTGGCTATTTAGTTGCCAATTAATCTAGGTCTGCTATCAGTTATACGCCTGTCCTCGGCTGAATTGGTTGACCTCTTGCATGCCTGTGCCTTGTGTCTGATATCCTGTTGCTTGTTTGGTTTTGACCTGGTCCGTCTCTTCGTTGTGAGTTTGTCTACTGTCTTGGTACTGTGTATTTGCCTGTTCCGGTTTTCTGACCCCTTGGCTACGTCCTGACTACCCTCTGCCTGCTTCTCTTGTACTGCGCTGCTCTCTCTGTGTATTACCCCTTGGCTACGTCCTGACTATCCGTTCTGTCTAATCCCTTGGTAACTTTATCCCATAGTTACCCTTCTAGGAGTTTTCCTTCTGCTCCTACCTCTCAGAGCTTAGGCCACGCCCACAGCAGTCAGGTGCTTCAGGTCCTATCTGACCTGAAGCAGTCTCCCTCTGCTCCTGCTTCCTCTGAGAGACCTGTGGCCGGCTCTGCCCATTGGTAGTCACATGCTTCAGGTCCTGTTGGTCTGAAGCATGCATCTTTATCACCTTTGCCCCGCTCCACAGGTATCTCTGAGTACAGTCTGCCTTACTCAGAACATGCACACTGGCTCAGTGAGCAAGTGCAATGCGGTGTTCCAGATATTATAACTGACCGTTACTTTTTTTTTGTCCTGTATGTGTGACGGATCCTATGCAAGCCCTTTCTGAGGAGATAAAGCACCTGACTCTGAGGTCTCAAAGATGAGGACCACGTATCTAATAGATTATGGGTTTTTTTCAGCTGCAAAAAATCATATAAATAAACCCAACGAAACAATCTTTATTATTAAAAAGGCAACAATGCCAACTCTAAGTGACAAAAAACAAAACCAAAACGTGTACCACCCAATAAAATTTATGGGAAAAAGCTAGCCATCCCTAGATAAACTCCTGGATTACCCCTACCTGCCAGCGGAGGTTGACACCCTAGGGGGGAGCGTATTGGCGCCCCCACTCCAACGATGGCTGACCCTAGGGGCCCTAAGAGACCCTACAACCGCTAATGAACCCCACTACCCAGATGCTAAGGGGCCACTCATGCTATACAGGCAGTAACTGTCCTAGGGAGAGCGAACACCCAGAAAAACTTTAAAAACAATGTGAGCACACAGGATCAGTCCGGTGTCTAGATAAGAAGATAGGTGCAGAAATTGGAAACCATTTGTGGTGGCTACTTAATGTACATATAGTACTCAGGTCCAGGATAGCCTGTAATCAGCAGGCCACTATTCTCAGTTCTTGGATACCATATAAGTAACATATAAATGACCTATCACTGTATCCACCCAGTCTGCTGTCACACATATAGTATTAGATGGGACTTGGAGGAACAAGCTGCAAGGTCTCTGCAGTAGACCTGATATTGATGTACACCATAATGGTGCTAAAAAGCCACCACATTCATAGAAACATCCATACTCATCTGTAATATGCCATGCTTCCTACACCGTCTGTCCTTATACATTAGCGCCTAGAAGGGAATTTAGGACCTGAGGGATGACATCGCGGCTTGTGATTGGTCGCGTGGCGGTCACATGAGCGGCACGCGACCAATCAGAAGCCGTGACGTCATGGAAGGTGCTGAACGCGCTCATTTTAAACAAAGAAGGCTGCCGGTTACCAGCGGTGATGTCCAGGGGCCTCCGGACAGGTGAGTATATCAATATTTTTTATTTTAATTCTTTCTTTTACACATTCATATGGATCCCAGGGCCTGAAGGAGAGTTTCCTCTCCTTCAGACCCTGGGAACCATACACTGGAAACTTCCGATTCCGATTCCCGATACCACAAAAGTATCGGATCTTGGTATCGGAATTCCGATACCGCAAGTATCGGCCGATACCCGATACTTGCGGTATCGGAATGCTCAACACTAGTAGAGGCCTGTCTGAACATCTGAAAGACGCCTTGGCACTTCACCCTCCGCCTGATTCTCTGGAGGATGCTATGACGCAGGCCGTCTGAATGGATTGCAGGCTGTGCGCGAGAGGTGTGATGCAGATTGAGACCCATTCTCCATTGGAAGGGGAGCCAGTCCTACATTGGAGTCCATGGAGATGGGAGCCATCAACCTCAAAGATAAAGAAAGGAGACGGCGGCGCTTAGCAAAGCAGTGTTTTTACTGCGGTGATCCTGGACATTGGAAAAAGCACTGTCCCTCCTGCCCACCGAATAACAAGCGGCTGAGTCTGGGTGATCATCTTGGAGGGTACTCAGACTCTCAGGTACCACTTTCTTCATTTTCTAAGATACTGTTAAAGGTGGAACTTGGTGTTAAGAACTGCTTTTTCCCTACTTCAGCTTTTGTGGACTGTGGGTCATCCTTGAACCTGATTGACTCTAAGCTCGTGGCCAGCTGTAGATTAGGGACAGTTAGGTTGGAGACTCCTATAAAAATAATGGCCATTGATTCTACACCTCTCACCAAGGACGGTCTCCATTTTGTTTCTGAAGAATTCACCCTCAGGGTGGGAGCCCTTCACCAGGAGCATATGTCATGTTTTGTTTTGGATAACCTCTCTGCTGGCCTGGTGTTAGAGTTTCCCTGGTTGCAACGGCATAACCCGATTATTGACTGGGATTCCCGGGATATTGTTAAATGGGGATCTAATTGTTCTGAAAGATGTCTTGCTACTGTGTCTGTGTCGTCCGTTGGTCTGGAAGGTATTCCGGAGTGCCTGAAGGACTATGTGGACGTTTTCTCTGAAAAAGAGGCTGAAGTTTTACCACCATACCGCCCATTTGATTGTGCCATTGAAATGGTTCCAGGTGCTAAATTGCCCAAGGCCCGCTTGTATAACCTCTCGGGTACCGAGCGGGCTGCTGTGAAAGAATACATTTCCGAAAGTCTTCGGACACATTCGTCCTTTTGTTTCTCCTATGGCGGCGGGGTTCTTTTTCGTAAAGAAAAAAGACGGTGGTTTGTGCCCATGCCTCGATTTTTGAGAGTTAAATAAGATAACTGTGAGAAATACTTACCCCCTCCCTCTTATTCCTGATTTGTACAACCAGTTGTCTGGGGCTAAGTTGTTTTCGAAATTGGATCTGCGGGGGGCATATAACCTTTTCTGGATCCGGGAGGGGGATGAGTGGAAAACTGCTTTTCTCACTACTGAAGGGTTGTTTGAGAACTTGGTCATGCCTTTCGGTCTGACCAATGCACCAGCAGTCTTCCAAAATTTCATCAATCATGTGTTCTCTGACTTTATTGGGCATTTTATGGTTGTGTGTTTGGATGACATTCTTATCTACTTGCCTGATAAACAGGCTCACATTGGTCATCTTCCAGCAGTTCCCCAAAGGCCCCAGGAGAATTGTCTCTTTGCTAAGCTAGAGAAATGTTCATTCTTTGTTCAACTGTCTTTTCTGGAGTTCATTGTGTCTGCTGAGGGATATCGCATGGATCCTAATAAGGTGCAGGCCAATGTTGATTGGGTTCAACCTCGTGATTTGAAGGCTCTGCAGCATTTCTTAGGATTCGCAACTTATTATTGCAAGTTTATAAGGGGGTTCTCACAGGTAGTTAAATCTCTCACAGATCTGACTCAAAAGGGGGCTGATGTCAAGAATTGGTCAGCTGCAGCGGTGGCGGTGTTTGAGTTTTTAAAAAAATGTTTCATGTCTGCTCCGGTTCTTATTCAACCGGACCCGTCTGAACCATTTATTGTTGAGGTGGACACTTCAGAGGTGGGGGTGGGGGCAGTGTTGCCCCAGGGACCCACCACTTTGACTAATTTGAGACACTGTGCCTTTTTCTATAAAAAGTTCTCTCCTGCGGAGAGAAACTATGATGTTGGGAATCGAGAATTTCTGGCCATGAAGTTGGCCTTTGAAGAATGGAGGCATTTTTTGGAGGGTGCTGTCCATCCTATTACTGTGGTTACGGACCACAAGAACCTAGCTTACATTGAGTCTGCGAAAAATGTTGACTCCTAGACAGGTTTTATCATCCTTTTATCATCCAGAGACTAATGGGCAGACTGAGCGGACCAATCAGTCTCTGGAGCAAATCCTGCGTTGCCTGACCTCAGCCCGACAGGATGATTGGTGTACTGCGTTTCCTTTGGCAGAGTTCGCATTTAACAACCGCATTAACCAGTCTACGGGCACATCCCCCTTTTTCTGCAATTATGGGTTTCATCCACATTTTGGGGAGTTCTCTCGTTTGGATTCTGGGTGTCCTGTGGCGGATGGGAAGATCCAGCAGTTGGGGGAGTTATGGCGGGAGGTCCAAAGGAACATTTCTAAGGTTCAGACTAAATATACGTATTTTGCCGACAAAAAACGGTCCATGGGGCCGGTGTTCCAGGTTGGGGATGAGGTATGGTTGTCTACTAGGAATATAAGGCTCAAGGTCTCCTCTGCGAAACTTGTACCTAAATTTATTGGTCCTTAGAAATTACAGAAGCAGTTAACCCAGTGGCTTTTCAGTTGCATCTCCTGCCTTCTCTATGAATTCCCAATGTTTTCCATAAGAGCCTTTTGAAACCTGTGGGGTCCTGTGGGGAGGGATCATTGTCTTCTCCACCAACGGTTTTGGTAGATGGGCAGCCTGAGTACGAGGTGGAACTAATTGTTGACTCTTGGTTTTTCCATCGTGCTCTTCAGTATCTTGTACATTGGAAAGGCTACAGTCCAGAGGACCGGTCATGGTTTCCTGCCCGATCAGTTCATGCGGATCGGTTGGTCTGGGCCTTTCATGCCAGGTATCCTGAGAAACCCAGAGGTCTGGTGGCCTACCGTTGAGAGGGGGTACTGTCATGATCCAGGATGGGGTTTTGTCTTTTTCCCATCCTGGTCAGACAGGGGTTAATTGTTTTGGCCTCTCTCTGGCAGAGAGCGGCTATTTAGTTGCCAATTGATCTAGGTCTGCTGTCAGTTATTCTCCTGCCCTCGGGTTGGTTGACCTCTTGTGTGCCTGTGCCTTGTGCCTGATATCCTGTTGGTTGTTTGGTTTTCACCTGGTCCGTCTCTTCATTGTGAGTATGTCTACTGTCTTGGTACTGTGTATTTTCTTGTTCTGGTTTTCTGACCCCTTGGCTACGTCCTGACTACCCTCTGCCTGCTTCTCTTGTACTGCGCTGCTCTCTCTGTGTATTACCCCTTGGCTACGTCCTGACTATCCATTCTGTCTAATCCCTTGGTAACTTTATCCCATAGTTACCCTTCTAGGAGTTTTCCTTCTGCTCCTACCTCTCGGATGCTTAGGCCATGCCCCCAGCAGTCAGGTGCTTCAGGTCCTATCTGACCTGAAGCAGTCTCTCTCTGCTCCTGCTTCCTCTGAGAGACCTGTGGCCGGCTCTGCCCATTGGCAGTCACGTGCTTCAGGTCCTGTTGGTCTGAAGCACGCATCTTTAAGGCCTTTGCCCCGCTCCACAGGTATCTCTGAGTACTGTCTGCCTTACTCAGGACACGTGCACTGGCTCAGTGAGCAAGTGCAGTGCGGTGTTCCTGATACAGGCCTTGCAAGAGCACTTGCAGGTCAATCCGTGCATGACCTTTTTGGAAATTGGGGCCGAAGCAAGCGTATGTGAGCAAGAAGAGAGGGTGACAGTGCTGGCGGTGAAGGTCCGGAGAAGGGAGGTATCCGCATCTCTGGCAGTTGAACTAAGTTGGGTGAGAGAGCTCCAGAAGGAAATCCAGGACCTGCAAGAGGAATGGACTGATTTGAAGAAGAAACCTTCCGTACCCCCAAATCCCTCTGGAGGCCAAACAGGTCCCAAGCCTCGCCAGGGAATGAGGCTGCCTCGCACAGAAGGGCCGCCGGTCTGTTTCAACTGCAGAAACAATGGACATTATGTCTGAGGATGCTCGCATCAGGCAAGACCCCTTCACCACTGACCATTAAACTAGAGGGACCCTGAGTCCTCTTGTTTGGGCCAAAGTGGATGGTCAGGTGTCATGGTTCTCAATGGCAAGAGAACGTAATAAAGCATACAAAAGGACTAGCTCTTGGAAGATGGGAACTCGAGCTGACCATGAGCTAAACCTACCGCACAACTAACAGTGGCCGGGTAGCGTGCCTATGTTTTATCCCTAGACGCCCAGCGCCAGCCGGAGAACTGACTGACCCTAGCAGAGGAAAATACAGACCTGGCTTACCTCTAGAGAAATTTTCCCCAAAAGGCAGACAGTAGCCCCCACATATATTGGCGGTGATTTTAGAGGAAATTGACATACGAAGTATGAAGATAGGTTTAGCAAATTGAGGTCCGCTTACTAGATAGTAGGAAGACAGAAAAGAGAACTTCACGGTCAGCTGAAAACCCTTTCAAAATACCATCCTGAAATTACTTTAAGACTCTAATATCAACTCATGACACCAGAGTGGCAATTTCAGCTCACAAGAGCTTCCAGCCTCAGAAATATTCAATCACAGAGAACTGGAACAAAAATGCAAAACAAACTTAGGACAACAAGTCCAACTTAGCTGATAGTTGTCTAGGAGCAGGAACATGCAACAGAAAGGCTTCTGGTAACATTGTTGGCCGGCATAGAAATGACTGAGGAGCAAGGCTAAATAGAAAACTCCCACATCCAGATGGAAAACAGGTGAACAGAGGAGATGAAGCACACAAGTGCAGTACCACCAGAAACCACCGGGGGAGCCCAGAAACCAAATTCACAACAGTACCCCCCCCCTCAAGGAGGGGGCACCGAACCCTCACCAGAACCACCAGGGCGATCAGGATGAGCCCTATGAAAGGCACGGACCAAATCGGAGGCATGAACATCAGAGGCTGTCACCCAAGAGTTATCCTCCTGACCGTAGCCCTTCCACTTGACCAGATACTGAAGTCTCCGTCTGGAAACACGGGAGTCCAAGATCTTCTCGACAACGTACTCCAACTCACCCTCAACCAACACCGGAGCAGGAGGCTCCACGGAAGGCACAACCGGTACCTCATACCTGTGCAACAATGACCGATGGAAGACATTATGAATAGAAAAAGATGCAGGGAGGTCCAAACGAAAGGACACAGGGTTAAGAATCTCCAATATCTTGTACGGGCCGATGAACCGAGGCTTAAACTTAGGAGAAGAAACCTTCATAGGGACAAAACGAGAAGACAACCACACCAAGTCCCCAACACAAAGACGAGGACCAACACGACGACGGCGGTTGGCAAAATGCTGAGTCTTCTCCTGGGACAACTTCAAATTGTCCACCACATGCCCCCAAATCTGATGCAACCTCTCCACCACAGCATCCACTCCAGGACAATCCGAAGACTCCACCTGACCGGAAGAGAAACGAGGATGAAACCCCGAATTACAGAAGAAAGGAGAAACCAAGGTGGCAGAACTAGCCCGATTATTGAGAGCAAACTCCGCCAAGGGCAAAAAGGCAACCCAATCATCCTGATCCGCAGACACAAAACACCTCAAATAAGTCTCCAAGGTCTGATTAGTTCGCTCGGTCTGGCCATTAGTCTGAGGATGGAAAGCAGACGAAAAAGACAAATCAATGCCCATCCTAGCACAGAACGCTCGCCAAAATCTAGACACGAATTGGGTTCCCCTGTCAGAAACGATATTCTCCGGAATACCATGCAAGCGCACCACATTTTGAAAAAACAGAGGAACCAGCTCGGATGAGGAAGGCAATTTGGGCAAGGGAACCAAATGGACCATCTTAGAGAAACGGTCACACACCACCCAGATGACAGACATCTTCTGAGAAACAGGGAGATCAGAAATAAAATCCATGGAGATGTGAGTCCAAGGCCTCTTCGGAATAGGCAAGGATAACAACAATCCACTAGCCCGAGAACAACAAGGCTTGGCCCGAGCACAAACATCACAAGACTGCACAAAACCTCGCACATCTCGCGACAGGGAAGGCCACCAGAAGGACCTAGCCACCAAATCCCTGGTACCAAAGATTCCAGGATGACCTGCTAACGCAGAAGAATGGACCTCCGAGATGACTCTACTGGTCCAATCATCAGGAACAAACATTCTACCAGGCGGACAACGATCAGGTCTATTCGCCTGAAACTCCTGCAAGACCCGTCGCAAGTCTGGGGAAACAGCAGATAATATCACTCCATCCCTAAGGATACCTGTAGGTTCAGAATTACCAGGGGAATCAGGCTCAAAACTCCTAGAAAGGGCATCCGCCTTCACATTTTTAGAACCTGGTAGGTAAGAAACCACAAAATTAAACCGAGAGAAAAATAACGACCAGCGCGCCTGTCTAGGATTCAGGCGCCTGGCAGACTCAAGATAAATCAAATTCTTGTGGTCGGTCAATACCACCACCTGATGTCTAGCCCCCTCAAGCCAATGACGCCACTCCTCAAAAGCCCACTTCATAGCCAAGAGCTCCCGATTACCAATATCATAATTTCGCTCAGCGGGCGAAAATTTACGAGAAAAGAACGCACAAGGTCTCATCACGGAGCAGTCGGAACTTTTCTGCGACAAAACCGCCCCAGCTCCGATTTCTGAAGCGTCAACCTCAACCTGAAAAGGAAGAGTAACATCAGGCTGACGCAATACAGGGGCGGAAGAAAAGCGGCGCTTAAGCTCCCGAAAGGCCTCCACAGCAGCAGGGGACCAATCAGCAACATCAGCACCCTTCTTAGTCAAATCAGTCAACGGTTTAGCAACATCAGAAAAAACAGTTATAAATCGACGATAAAAATTAGCAAAGCCCAAAAACTTCTGAAGGCTCTTAAGAGAAGAGGGTTGCGTCCAATCACAAATAGCCTGAACCTTGACAGGGTCAATCTCAATGGAAGAGGGGGAAAAAATGTACCCCAAAAACGAAATCTTTTGAACCCCAAAAACGCACTTAGAACCCTTTACACACAAGGAATTAGAGCGCAAAACCTGAAAAACCCTCCTGACCTGTTGGACATGAGAGTCCCAGTCATCCGAAAAAATCAAAATATCATCAAGATACACAATCAAAAATTTATCCAAATAATCACGGAAAATGTCATGCATAAAGGACTGAAAGACTGAAGGGGCATTTGAAAGACCAAAAGGCATTACTAAATACTCAAAATGGCCCTCAGGCGTATTAAATGCGGTTTTCCACTCATCCCCCTGCATAATTCGCACCAAATTATACGCCCCACGAAGATCAATCTTAGAGAACCACTTGGCCCCCTTTATTCGAGCAAACAAATCAGTAAGCAGTGGCAAAGGATACTGATATTTAACCGTGATTTTATTCAAAAGCCGATAATCAATACACGGCCTCAAAGAGCCATCTTTTTTAGCTACAAAGAAAAAACCGGCTCCTAAGGGAGATGACGAAGGACGAATATGTCCCTTTTCCAAGGACTCCTTAATATATTCCCGCATAGCAGCATGTTCAGGCACAGATAGATTAAATAAACGACCCTTTGGAAACTTACTGCCCGGAATCAGATCTATAGTACAATCGCAATCTCTGTGCGGAGGTAGTGAACCAAGTTTAGGCTCCTCAAAAACGTCACGATAATCAGATAAAAATTCCGGAATCTCAGAGGGAATAGATGACGAAATGGAAACCAAAGGTACGTCCCCATGAGTCCCCTGACATCCCCAGCTTAACACAGACATTGCTTTCCAGTCGAGGACTGGATTATGAGATTGCAGCCATGGCAATCCAAGCACCAACACATCATGTAGATTATACAACACAAGGAAGCGAATAATCTCCTGGTGATCCGGATTAATACGCATAGTTACTTGTGTCCAGTATTGTGGTTTGTTACTAGCCAATGGCGTGGAGTCAATACCCTTCAGAGGTATAGGAACTTCCAGAGGCTCTAAATCAAACCCACAGCGTTTGGCAAAGGACCAATCCATAAGACTCAAAGCGGCGCCAGAGTCGACATAGGCGTCCGCGGTAATAGACGATAAAGAGCAAATCAGGGTCACAGATAGAATAAACTTAGACTGTAAAGTGCCAATTGAAACAGACTTATCAACCTTCTTAGTACGTTTAGAGCATGCTGATATAACATGAGTTGAATCACCACAATAGAAGCATAACCCATTTTTTCGCCTAAAATTCTGTCGTTCGCTTCTGGACAGAATTCTATCACATTGCATAATCTCTGGCGTCTTCTCAGTAGACACCGCCAAATGGTGCACAGGTTTGCGCTCCCGCAAACGCCGATCAATCTGAATAGCCATTGTCATGGACTCATTCAGACCTGTAGGCACAGGGAACCCCACCATAACATCTTTAATGGCATCAGAGAGACCCTCTCTGAATTTCGCCGCCAGGGCGCACTCATTCCACTGAGTAAGCACAGACCACTTACGAAATTTTTGGCAGTATATTTCAGCCTCATCTTGCCCTTGAGACAGGGCCATTAAGGCTTTTTCAGCCTGAATTTCTAAATGAGGTTCCTCATAAAGCAACCCCAAAGCCAGGAAAAACGCATCCATATTGAGCAACGCAGGATCCCCTGGTGCCAAAGCAAATGCCGAATCCTGAGGGTCGCCCCGGAGCAAGGAAATTACAATCCTGACCTGCTGTGCAGGATCTCCAGCGGAGCGAGATCTCAGAGACAAAAATAATTTACAATTATGTTTGAAATTCTGGAAGCGAGATCTATCCCCAGAGAAAAATTCAGGTAAAGGAATTCTAGGTTCAGATGTAGGAGCATGAATAACGAAATCCTGTAAGCTTTGAACCTTCATAGCGAGATTATTCAAACCTGTAGCTAAACTCTGAGGATCCATATTAATCAGGTGAAATCAGAACCATTCAAGGATTAGAAGGAGAGAGAGACGAAGGCTGCAGTAAGCAGAGATGCTAGTGAATCAACTAATGAGCAAACTCAGGAAAAAAAAAAAAAATCTCTGCAGACTTCTTATCTCTCCTTTCTTCTGCCAATTATTTTAACTCTTGGCCGGCCAAACTGTCATGCTTCTCAATGGCAAGAGAACGTAATAAAGCATACAAAAGGACTAGCTCTTGGAAGATGGGAACTCAAGCTGACCATGAGCTAAACCTACCGCACAACTAACAGTGGCCGGGTAGCGTGCCTACGTTTTATCCCTAGACGCCCAGCGCCAGCCGGAGAACTGACTGACCCTAGCAGAGGAAAATACAGACCTGGCTTACCTCTAGAGAAATTTTCCCCAAAAGGCAGACAGTAGCCCCCACATATATTGGCGGTGATTTTAGAGGAAATTGACATACGAAGTATGAAGATAGGTTTAGCAAATTGAGGTCCGCTTACTAGATAGTAGGAAGACAGAAAAGAGAACTTCACGGTCAGCTGAAAACCCTTTCAAAATACCATCCTGAAATTACTTTAAGACTCTAATATCAACTCATGACACCAGAGTGGCAATTTCAGCTCACAAGAGCTTCCAGCCTCAGAAATATTCAATCACAGAGAACTGGAACAAAAATGCAAAACAAACTTAGGACAACAAGTCCAACTTAGCTGATAGTTGTCTAGGAGCAGGAACATGCAACAGAAAGGCTTCTGGTAATATTGTTGGCTGGCATAGAAATGACTGAGGAGCAAGGCTAAATAGAAAACTCCCACATCCAGATGGAAAACAGGTGAACAGAGGAGATGAAGAACACAAGTGCAGTACCACCAGAAACCACCGGGGGAGCCCAGAAACCAAATTCACAACTGTCAGGCCATTCGTTGTTTAGTTGATACCGTCTCTCAAGTAAGTACTAAGCCAGAGACTTACTTCAGATGGCATTTCCCTGAGACGATACGGGCCAAAGTGGATGGTCAGGCTATTTGCTGTTTAGTTGATACCGGCTCTCAAGTAAGTACTATGCCAGAGACTTACTTCAGATGGCATTTCCCTGAGATGATACAGCCTGAATGGTGCCCATTAATAAAATTGACGGCAGCCAACCAGTTGCCCATCTCAGTCGCAGTGGTGGCCTGGATGCTGCTGAGTGGGGTTTTTCGAGAGAGCCAGAGTCCTTGGGCTGCACCCATTGTCCTAGTATGCAAAAAGGATGGGACCCTACATTTCTGTGTAGATTATTGGAAACTGAACACCTGCATCGTGCGAGACTCGTATCCCCTACCGAGGATTTAGGAATTGCTGTCTTCCCTGGGTAAAGTAAAGTACTTCTCCTCGTTGGACCTGTTAGAATCTGTTTTGTTTTTGACCATCCTCCATCTTGTTGTGTTTTTCTGGCTGCTGGTCTTATTCCCCTGGTGCTGGATTGCCTTAGGTCAAGTGATTGTATCACCATTTATTACCCAGCACCTGCCTCCCATTCCTTGCTGGACATTAGTGCTAATCTGCTAGAGTTCTGGCTAGGTGCTTTGATAGCTTTTGTCAGGACTCTGAACATTTTTATTACCTTTTGTGCATTACTGCCCTTTTGCAAGATGGCGTCTTTGGTCTCATGTGCACTGTGTCTTCCTGCTATAAAACCCCACCCCAGCCTTCAGTCTGTGCTAGAGTGTTCTGCCTTGCATCCAGCTCCTGACCCTGGTGATTCCTTGGCTATATACCTGCTCCTGTGAACCTGTGTGGTGATCCTGCTACTCTGCTCTGAGTTCCTGCTGCATACACCAGTTTCCAGTAATCCTCCTTCATCTGCTGCTTGTGTTTTCTTCAATCTGCATTTGCTGGACATGTAAGCTGTTTGCTGCTCGGCAAAAACCTGAGACTATAACCCAGTCCTCCCTGGTTGTGCTAAGATATTATTTGAACTGCCTTATAAGCATAGCTATCTGTGTTTTGACTAAGCAAGGACTTATTCGTGTCAAGAATCCTCAAGAATAATTGTGATTCATAGACTTTCTGCGTGATTGCATTTTCCTCTGAAGTTCCCTATAGACTGCAAAGCTGCGTTTATTATTTATACCAAGTGTTGTGGACTTGAGTTTCTCTCTGCACCTGTTTGAATCACCGTGTGATAATATAGACTTTGCCACTTAAAACTGGGTCCTGTAGTTGTCTTGTTCCACGCAAAGAGTCTCCTGAGTTTTCCCCTATAATTATTACAGGATATTCTAGCCTAAAAAAACAGGAGACTGCTGGAACAATAACTGCAGAAAGCAGACTAGAGCAGGTGTTTTCCATAATTAGATCACTGCAGAAAGATGTGGAAGGTCTGCAAAAGAAGTTTGGAAGCTTTGAACACAATCAACAAGTGTTTGGACAAACTTTGCAGGACTTAAGCACCCGCATGGCAGCCCAGGAAAACAATCTTGCTGGCATAGAGTCACAGTATGGACCGGCTTTTCAGGACATAGGCACTCAAATAGCTGCACAAGCGACTTTACCCTCTGGCAACCGCCACCAGCTAGCCCACCTAAGTTGCCCCCATTCAGATTTAATGGTGATCGCGACAAATTTTGTGGCTTTGTGAATCAATGTATGCTATATTTTGATGTGCATGCTGACCGTTTTCCTAATGATAGATCCAAAGTATTGTGTGTAATAATGCTGCTGACCTCATGAGCGCTCGCCTGGGCGAATCCGAGATTGAGTCTCGTGACCCACGGTTAAATAACTTGGATGATTTCTAGGCCGCTATGGCATTAATGTTTGATGATCCTAATCGCCGTGCAACCGCGGAATCTGCTTTATTGTCTTTACGCCAGGCTAAACGTTCTGTTATTGAGTATGCTACTGAATTCAGGAGATTAGCGGTAGTAGATACCAATTGGGACAGTTATGCTCAATTGCCTATCTTTAAAAGGGGTCTGACTAGTATTGTAAAAGATGAATTAGCTCTCTTTGAGTCACCACAAGAGCTAGAAACGTTTATACAGCATTGTGTGCGCATAGACATTCGCCTTACTGAGCGTAGTCAGGAGAAGGTTGCTGCATATAACCGTATTTCTAACTTTTCCCTTCCTTCCAAAGAGCCTGCAGGTAAAATATCTCGGGAGGTGGAGGAGGTGCCCATGCAAATTGATTCCGTTCAGAGGCATGAGATTAATGAGCGCCGGGAGCATCGCCTTCGTGAAAGTCTATGTTTTTACTGCGACCAGTCTGACCACTTTCTGATCAATTGTCCTAAGTGTCCCAGATGACCTAACAAGGTGCGAGCAGCGGTAGGGGAGTATGACAACTGTGATGATGAATCTGACATCTCTGAATGTAGCCTGCCTTTAAATGCTGTATTCCATTCACTTTCTATGACTTCACCCCCCAAGGAGCTGAAGGAAAAGAACTCTCACTGTTCTCTCCTTATTAAGATCCTATGTTCAGGACAGTGGATTTCCAGTTCAGCTATGATTGACTCTGGTGCAGGTGGCAATTTCATGGATATCGCATTTGCCAAGCAACATGGTATTAAAATTCAGCAAAGAGCCTCTCCAATTACCATGGAAACAGTGGATGGGTCACCTTTAATCTCTGGGCCTGTGGATCAGGAGACCATACCCCTTGAAATTTTGTTGGAACCTAATCATCAGGAGCAACTTTCTTTCTTGCTAATTTCTTCTCCTCATTTTCCTGTGATTTTAGGCATTCCTTGGTTGCGTTCTCAGAACCCAATTATCAATTGGGAGACCAAGGAGATTATCTTTCCAACAAGGAGCAACTCAGCATTAACAGAAGCTGTCCTTGAGTCCACGGCTACGGAACCACATGTACAGGTATTTACTTTACCTTCAGCATATAAAGAGTTCTCTGATATCTGTGACAAGAAGAATGCAGATCAGCTTTCTCCACATAGGCATTATGACTGTCCCATTGAGCTGCTTCCTGGGGCAGCTATTCCTTTTGGTAACGTATACCCTTTGGCGGCACCTGAGCTTCAAGCCTTAAAGGAGTATATTGATGAAAATCTGGCCAAAGGCTTCATACGTCCTTCTTCCTCACCAGCAGGGGCACCTATATTTTTTGTAAAAAAAGAAGGATGGGACCCTGAGACCCTGTGTTGACTATCAGGAACAAGGTAACCATACGAAACCATTACCCTTTGCCTCTGATTCGCGAATTACTGGAAAGAGTCCACCATGCTAAGGTGTTCTCTAAACTGGATCTTCGTGGGGCTTATAATTTGGTGCGTATTCGTCCAGGGGATGAGTGGAAGACAGCATTCAGATGCCGGTATGGACACTTTGAATATCTTGTGATGCCCTCGAAATTTTTCTGATATTGTCTGTCCCATTACTTCCTTGACAAAGAAGGAAAAGCCCTTTAAGTGGTCATCACAGGCTCAAGAAGCTTTTGATCGGCTTAAGAGCTGTTTCACATCAGCACCGCTGTTGATACACCCAGATCCAACACTTTCATTCATTGTGGAGGTGGACGCTTCTGATAATGCTTTGGGGGCTATTCTCTCCCAAAGAACTGGAGAGAAGGGTCTGCTACATCCTTTTTTCTTTCTTTTCCCGAAGACTAACCTCAGCAGAGAAGAATTACGACGTGGGAGACAAGGAATTGTTGGCTATTATTGCCGCTTTCAAAGAATGGATGCATCATCAGCAAGGAGCTGCACAACAGATCATAGTGCTAACTGACCATTGCAATTTGGAGTTCCTTAGATCCGCTAGATGTCTTTCTCCTCGTCAGGCTCGTTGGAACTTATTTTTAAATCAATTTAACTTTGTTATCTCGTACCATCCAGGTTGTTGTAATGGGAAGGCTGATGCTTTATCCCGAATCCATGCTGCGGATTCCGTACCTGGAGCCCCGTCCAAGACTATTCTATCTGATGCCAATTTCATCGGAGATATCCATGATCAGGACTTGTGGAAGGAGTGCAGGGAGGCCTATGACGGTGATGTATTTCTGGCCAACCCACCTGTGGATATTAATCTTGTTTTTAAGGGTGGCATGTGGTTCAGAGATCGACGTATCTACGTCCCTGAGGTCGTCCGTCTGCAGATCCTCAAGTTGGTACATGACTCCAAGTTGGCTGGTCACAGGGGGGTATAGAAGACACAAGAGTTCCTGAGCTGATTCTTCCGGTGGCCAACTTGCCTGAAGGATACCAAGGACTATGTTCTCTCTTGCGAGGTATGTGCTTGTTACAAGACTCCTCATGTGGCACCTACAGGTCTTCTACAACCATTACCTTTTCCGTCCCACCCTTGGGGGTCTATATCAATGGACTTTATTGTGGAGCTGCCTACATCAGGGGGCATGAATACAATCATGGTGGTAGTTGATCGCCTGACTAAAGCTGCTCATTTTGTTCCGTGCACCGGCCTCCCCTCAGCTAAAGATACGGTGAACTTGGTTATACAGAATGTCTTCCGGTTGCATGGGGTTCCGGATGAGATCATCTCTGACTGTGGAGTGCAGTTCACTTCAAGATTCTGGAAGGGGTTTTGCTCTGCACTCAATATTAATGTCTGTCTCTCTTCCGCTTATCATCCCCAGACAAATGGTCAGACTGAGCGTACCAACCAGACGCTGGAACAATATCTAAGATGCTATGTCAGCCATCTCCAGGATGATTGGTTGGAGTTGCTACCGTTAGCCGAATTTTCATATAACATTTCCCAGAGCACCTCCACTAAATTTACACCTTTGTTTGCCAATCTGGTTTATCATCCGTGTATCTTACCTAGGTCTCCAATTAATTCTCCGGTTCTGGCAGTGGAGGAAAGGCTGACTGCGATGAGGCAAAATCTGGAGGTTCTGAAGGAATCCCTGACCACAGCTCAAGAACGTTATAAGAGATCGGCTGATAGATTCCGTAAACCTGCACCCATGTTCAAGGTAGGAGATTCCGTGTGGTTAGCAATTAAGAATCTGAAGTTAAACGTTCCTTCACAAAAACTTGGACAGAAATTCATTGGCCCTTTCAAGATCAACGGTATTGTGAGCTCTGTGGCCTGCCGGCTGAAGCTGCCTAGGACTATGAAGGTACACCCAGTTTTTCATGTATCTTTACTAAAGCCTGTATCTCCTAATACCTTTCAGGGACATGTTGTGCCACCTCCACAGCCTGTGGTGATTGATGGGCAAGAACAATTTATGGTGGAGGAAATTATTGATTCCAGGATTCGCAGGAATCGGCTCCAATATCTGATAAGATGGAAGGGATATCCCCCTGAGGTAGATTCTTGGGAACCTGTGGAAAACATCAATGCCCAACAGAAGATTTCTCATTTTCATCAGAGATTCCCTGAGAAACCAGGTCCAGGATCGTCCTGAGGCCGCTTCTAAGGAGGGAGTAATGTCAGGACTCTAAACATTTTTATTACCTTTTGTGCATTTCCGCCCTTTTCCAAGATGGCGTCCTTGGTCTCATGTGCACTGTGTCTTCCTGCTATAAAACTCCACCCCAGCCTTTAGTCTGTGCTAGAGTATACTGCCTTGCATCCAGCTCCTGACCCTGGTGACTCCTTGGCTATATACCTGCTCCTGTGAACCTGTGTGGTGATCTTGCTACTCTGCTCTGAGTTCCTGCTGCATACACCAGTTTCCAGTAATCCTCCTTCAACTGCTGCTTGTGTTTTCTTCAATCTGCATTTGCTGGACATGTAAGCTGTTTGCTGCTCGGCAAAAACCTGAGACTATAACCCAGTCCTCCCTGGTTGTGCTAAGATATTATTTGAACTGCCTTATAAGCATAGCTATCTGTGTTTTGACTAAGCAAGGACTTATTCGTGTCAAGAATCCTCAAGAATAATTGTGCTTCATAGACTTTCTGCGTGATTGCATTTTCCTCTGAAGTTCCCTATAGACTGCTAAGCTGCGTTTATAATTTACACCAAGTGTTGTGGACTTGAGTTTCTCTCTGCACCTGTTTGAATCACCGTGTGATAATATAGACTTTACCACTTATAAAATTGTGTCCTGTAGTTGTCTTGTTCCACGCAAAGAGTCTCCTGAGTTATCCCCTATAATTAATACAGCTTTCTGTGTTTGATATTGTGCAGTTCTGGTATCTCTGGTTCTGCTATCTTTAGTTTCTGTTTTCAGTTGGTTTCTGCAGCCGTCTCTCTGTTTTCTATTAGGAGGTGACCTGTTTTTATACCCAGTCCTTAGATCTTTCAGGGACCTCCTTCCCCCTATCTATAGGTCTCCGCTGAGATTAACCTAGGATCGTCTATTCGCAAGGAATGGGTCGCCCACTCCATCGTAGGGTATCAGCCTAGTCTCAGTGCAGGGTCATTTTTCCCCCTTCTATCCTAGTTCTGTGTTGCAGTTCCATAACCGCTTGTCCAGCCATACGAAAAAAAAATTATCTCCTGGATTCCTTCAATAAGTGCAGCGCCCAAGAACTTGCTCAACGCTTGCAAGGGTTAATTTTGGAAGTAGCCGACCTACAATAGCGCGTGAGTAATTACTCTGGAGCATGCTCTGAAGAACCTAAGGTAGGATTACCTGAGATTTTCTTGAAAACGGCAGGACATTTTTACATTTAAAAATGCATATTTACTATATTTTCGGCTTAGACCCAGATCCTCAGGGAGTGAATTACAGCGTGTGGGGATTATTATGTCTTCATTGTGAAATGAACCCCAAATCTGGGCATTTTCATTACATCCTGATGATCCTCGTTTGACATCAGTAAAAGCATTTTTTTCTGCTATGTGGTTGTTATATGATGATCCTGATTGGGTCACTTCAGCTGAGGCAGAGCTCAGACTGCTTAAACAGGGTTCTGTTGATGCTGAGAGGTATTGCACCCAGTTCAGGCAATGGTCCGCAGAGGTCAGGTGGAATGACTCAGCGCTCAAGAGTCAGTTTTTAGCAGGTTTGAGTGAAAGAGTTAAAGATATGCTCAATGCATATCCTGCACCTGATACTTTGGAAACTGCTATGCAGTTAGCTATCCTGGTGGATAGAAGATTGAGAGGCAGACAGAATGAAGAGAAGGCTCTTATAATGCTGAACCCTGTCTCTCAGGATAGCCCAGTCGACAGCGGGGAACCGATGCAACTTGGGGCAATGTCCTCTTGTTCCCAGGAGAGGAAGAAGAGGTTTTCTGAAGGGCTATGCTTGTATTGTGGTAAGGCTGACCATTTTATTAAGCAATGTGAGGTTTGCATAAGGAAAGAAAAAAAAAGGCAGTAGGAGAAACACTCCAGTTCGTATTGCGTTTTTACGATCCGCAGGAGTTTTTTTTTCTGGTAATACCACATATCATGGTCATTCCATTGATTTTCAGGTAATGGTGGATTGTGGTTCTGCACTTAATTTGATTGATCAACAATTCCTAGACAAATATAGTTTGATTCTGAAACATTGTCATCTCCTATTCCTGTTGTGGCTATTGATAACACTCCTCCGGAACATGGGTGTATTTCTAGAAAGGTTACCGGGTTCCCACTTACTGTGAATATGGAACATCAGGAGTGTATAGACTTGTTTGTCCTTCCTAAATTACCTTGCCCAGTCATCCTGGGTTTACCCTGGTTAAAAATGCACAATCCTTTGCTGGACTGGTTGTGTAGTACTATAAGGTCCTGGGGTCAGGGGTGTTATGGTAATTGTTGTAATGTTCACATTGCTGATGTTGTGAAGGTGATACCTGAAGCCATTCAGGATTTCTGGAGGGTGTTTTCGGAGGTTGAGTCACAAGCTCTACCACTCGATAGAGATTACAAGTGCGCTATTGAGTTCATCCCAGGTGCCACACTTCCTAAGAGTCGTTTATTTAATCTGACGATTCCTGAGAGGGAGGCTTTAAAGGAATACCTACAGACTAGATTAGCTGCAGGTCATATAAGACCCTCTAAGTCCCCTGTGGCTGTAGGATTCTTTTTTGTCAAAAAGAAGGATGGGGGTCTTAGGTCGTGTCTGAATTTTCGGGAGATTAATAAGATCACTGTAAGCAATCCTTACCCATTGCTGCTGATTCCAGATTTGTTTAACCAACTAACCAGAGCGAAGTGGTTCTCTAAGATTGACCTTTGTTGGTCATATAATTTGCTGTGGGTGAAGGAGGGCGATGAATGGAAGACAGCTTTTAATTACCCGGAAGGTCATGTTGAGTGTCTGTTGATGCCTTTTGGCCTTACTAATGCGCCTGCGTTTTTTCAAAATTTAATTAATGACATTCTGAGGTCCTTCATCCGTAGGAGTGTTATTGTTTATTTGGATGATATTTTGATCTACTTGTCCGATCTGGAGTCGCATTGGCAGAGAGTCCACGAAGTTCAAAAGATTTTGAGTGAAAACTCACTCTTTGCTAAATTAGAGATGTGCGATTTTGCAGTACCGAAAATTAGTTTTTTGGGGTACCTTGTCTCCAGTGATGGGTTTGAGATGGACCCGGTGAAGGTTCAGGCGGTATTGGAGTGGCCTAGGCCTGAATGTTTGAAGTCACTTCAGAGATTTTTAGGGTTTGCTAATTATTACAGAAAATTCATAAAGAATTTTTCTGTGATCGCTAAACCTATAACTGATCTCACCAAGAAGGGTTCTAATACTGTTCAATGGTCCTCCAAGGCTGTTAAGGCTTTTGAGCATCTCAAGGAGAGGTTTAGCTCTGCTCCTGTTTTGATCCAGACAGATGAGTCCAAGACATTTCTGGTAGAGGTTGATGCCTCTTCAGTAGGGGTGGGTGCAGTTCTATCCCAGGAGGGAGAGGATAGGGTGCATCCCTGTGCTTTCTTTTCTAAAAAAATTTCGGAGACTAAGCTCAACTATGATGTTGGGAACAGAGAGTTGCTAGCCATTAGTGTTGAGCGATACCTTCCGATATTTGAAAGTATCGGTATCGGATTGGATGGGCCAATATCCAAAAAATATTGGATATCGCCGATACCAATACCCGATACCAATACGAGTCAATGGGACACAAATATCGGAAGTGATCCTGGATGGTTCCCAGGGTCTGAAGGAGAGGAAACTCTCCTTCAGGCCCTGGGATCCATATTCTTGTAAAAAATAAAGAATAAAAATAAAAAATATGGATATACTCACCCACCGAAGGCCCCTGGCTGTCACCGCTGCAAGCGTCTACCTCCGTTCCTAAGAATGCAGAGTGAAGGACCTTCGATGACGTCGCGGTCACGTGAGCGGTCACGTGAGCGAGCGGTCATGCGACCAATCACAAGCCGCGACATCATCGCAGGTCCTACACTCACTGCATTCTTAGGAACGGAGGCTGCCGGTTGCACCGCTGCGAGCCAGGGGCCGTCGGTGGGTGAGTATATCCATATTTTTAATTTTTATTCTTTATTTTTTACATTAATATGGATCCCGATCCCGATTCCCGATATCGCAAAAATATCGGAACTCGGTATCGGAATTCCGATACAGCGAATATCGGCCGATACCCGATATTTGCAGTATCTGAATGCTCAACACTACTAGCCATTAAACTCGCGTTTGAGCATTGGCGACATTTTTTGGAGGGGGCTAGACATCCGATACAGGTTTTTACTGATCATAAGAATCTGATATATCTGGATGCTGCTAAACGTTTGAATGCCCGTAAAGCTAGGTGGGCACTGTTTTTTGCCAGGTTTCATTTCTCCGTAACATATATCCCTGGGACAAAGAATGTTAAAGCGGATGCTTTGTCTTGCAGTTTCTCTCCAGTAGTTAATTCTAAGAAGGAGGAATGCATTTTGCAGAAAGGGGTGGTGGTGGCAGCATTGGGTTCTGAGTTGGAGAGTAGCATCCTAGAGGCCCAGAATGCTGCACCAACTAACACTCCCTATGGTAAATTATTTGTGCCTAGAGCCTTGCGGAGAGCTTTGTTTGCTAAATGTCATGAGTCTCGGTTGGCGGGTCATCCAGGGATTTCGGAAACTAGAAAGTCGATTAGTCAAAGTTTCTAGTGGCCAGGGTGGCAAAGAGAAATCATCAAGTAGGTGCGTCAGTGCACTGTGTGCGCTAGGTCGAAGGCCTCACATGCCCCAGCTGCAGGGTTGCTGTGCCCTTGGGAGGTTCCTAGCTCGCCATGGTCACATCTTGCTATGGATTTTATCACCGATCTGCCAGTCTCTGAGGGTTTTTCTGTCATTTGGGTTGTTGTGGACCGGTTTAGTAAGATGTGTCATCTGGTCCCGTTCAATAAATAAATAAAAAACCCTGCGCCAATACTCTAGCTAAGGCATTTGTGAAAGAGATTGTCAGGCTTCATGGGGTTCCTACAGACATTGTTTCCGATAGAGAACCATAGTTTGTGGCTCGCTTTTGGTGTGCTTTTTGTGACAGATTAAAGGTTCTTTTGTCATTTTCGTCAGGTTGTCATCCACTGGACAGACCGAAAGGAAGAACCAGGACGTCGAGCAGTTTTTGAGATGTTTTGTAGCAGACAATCAGGAGATGTGGTCGGAATATCTACCACTAGCTGAGTTTGCTCTTAATAATTATACGTCTTCCTCGGCGGAGTGTTCTCCTTTTTTTTGCTGTACAGGGAGGCATCCATCTTTTTGTCCATTTTCAAAGATTGGGGCAGCGGTGACAGAGGAAGAGAGTTTTTCTAGAAATTTGGACAGGGTTTGGACCAATGTATGCCATAATCTGAAAGAGGCAAATAGGAGGTCAAATAAATATTTTGACAAAAAAAGTAGGGAGGCATAGTTTGGTGACATGGTCTGGTTGTCCTCTAGGAATCTGCGTTTGATGATCCCTTCTAAAAAACTGGGACCTAAGTTTGTAGGACCCTTCAAAGTGGTTCAGGTTCTCAACTCGGCAGCGGTGAGATTAGACTTCCCCTCGTCCTGGAGAATTAATTCAGTTTTTCATGTATCTTTACTGAAGAAAGTTGACACACCAGATAAGGAGGCAATGCCGACTGTTCTTCCAGCTTATAAGGACGGCGAGTTTGAGATTTCACGCATTTTAGATTCCAGGTGGCACAGAGGAAGGTTGCAGTATCTCGTGTCCTGGAAGGGTTTCGGTCCCGAGGATAATTCCTGGGTGAAAGCTGAGGATGTCTCGGCCTCAAGGCTGATTAAGGATTTTCACAGGAGATTTCTGAATAAGGCTTGGCCAAGAGGATCCGGAGGATCCTCGTAAAAGGGGAGGTACTGATAGAATCTTTTTTGTTTTTGACCATCCGCCATCTTGTCGTGGTTTTTGGCTGCTGGTCTTTTTTTCCCCTGGTGCTGGGTTGTCTTAGGTCAGGTGATTGTATCATCCTTTATTACCCAGCAACTGCCTCCCAGTCCTTGCTGGACAACCTAGTTCTGGCTAGGTGCTTTGATAGCTTTCTGTGTTTGATATTGTGCAGTTCTGGGACCTCCAGTTCTGCTATCCTTAGTTTCTGTTTTCGTTTGGTTTCTGCAGCCTTCTCTGTATTTTCTATTAGGAGGAGACCTGTTTTTATACCCAGTCCTTAGGTCTTTTAGGGACCTCTTTCCCCCTATCTATAGGTCTTCGCTTGACATTAACCTAGGATCGTCGGTGGGTTTATTCGCAAGGAATGGGTTGCTCACTCCATCATAGGGTATCAGCCTAGTCTCAGTGCAGAGTCAGTTTTCCCCTTCTATCCTAGTCCTGTGTTGCAGTTCCGTAACAACAACTGGGACAACAAACTGGATGTGGTTGCTAACTGTTGTGTCTGTGCAACTGCAGGTTGCATGAGTGCCTACTTCCTAGACAGCACTTTGGGAAGGGCATAACATAGGGGAATGACCAGTGGTTTCACAATCAAACACAGATTTTGTACCCAGGTGTTCTGCCCACCTACTGCGCATATGAGGAGTATATGGCGAATGCTAACAGAGGTATTATGTCGAATTTCAGTTTATAAAGTGATGTGTGGGTAAGATTTTCGAACTAGCAGCATATACAGCTCTGGAAAAAATAAGAGGCCACTGCAAAATGATCAGTTGGTCAGATACATGCTTAAAGAGGAAGTGAGAAGGGCAGGGCAACACAATAAAAAAAATATAATAATAGAATATATAGAGATTGAGAATAGAAATTTGACCTGTGCACACTATGCAAAGGTTTCCAAAAATTACCCAAAGGGGTCTGTATCATACACGCTGAAAGAGGCTGTGATGGGGACCTCACAATACATTTAGCAGTTATTACAAGACGTAGAGGTAGGCAGTACAAGTTTCATCATTGCATAATGTGCAAAGTTTTCCAAAAATTATCCCAAGGGGTATCATACACGCTGAAAGAGGACATGATGGGACCTCACAATACACTTAGCAGTTATTACATGAGTTAGAGATAGAAAGTACAAATTTCACCATTGTACAATGTGCAAAGTGTGTGGCACTGAGGGGGATCATATGCAAGGGTTGATATGCATCCCCCAGGGTGTGAACAGAGTCTTATAAAACCCACTGGAGTGCCTTGGGTTCACAGCAGAATGCCTGTGAATCACAAGGCAAAATAAAAGACAGTGTGGATTGGGTCCAGTGACCCAGTCAGATTCTTAGGAAAAGCCTTTAAGGGCTTTAATTTTTGGAGTGAACTACAGGATGGTAGTTGGGCGGTTCACTCTTTCCAGCTGGGTTTTGGAAGTGGCTTTATGGCCAAGATTCCATTCAAATCTGTCAGTTTTTGCCTTTGTTTTCCAGTTTTGCTAGCTGCAGAGCAAGTGCCTGTGTGCAACCCCATGACTGTGTGAAGCTAACACAGTGCCAGGGAATTCCAGGGTGCCGACGCACCCCAAAATACATGGCAGTGCCATCGTCCACAGCAATGGGTTTTGAGTTCTGCACTGTGTTTACGGAAACCTGGATGCAATCCGGAGGACAGCACTCCTATGTGTGAGTTTTTTGGACATTAAAAGACATTTGCTTTGAACTTCTCAGTGGTCCCTGCCTATCTGTCGCACTGAACCAACCCGGCTGTACTACAAAAGGTTTCAAAAAATTAGCCAAGGGGTCTCTCTCTGACCAGCTAAAAGATGCCGTGATGCAGACATCACAATACACTTAGCAGTTATTATAAAAATGGAAAGATAGAGAGTACAAGTTTCACCATTGCACAATGTTCAAAGGTTTAAAAAAAATTACAGTCTGTGATAAGGAGTGTACTGGTGGCACTTACTTCTGTGATTATCACAGCTGTGATTGAAAATCTAACTGTGTGTTAGCTGAACACCAGACAACTGTAGGAATACGGGTGCACACCAAACAGATAAATCCAATATAGTCCAAAAAAAGGAAAAAGGTGGCACTCACCATTCAATTAGAACAGTCCTTTATTTAATCCATAAAACGGGTACAGCGGAAAAACCTTCTGTGAACAATGTGCAAAGTTTTCAAAATATTAGCCAAGGGTCTCTCAGAACAAGAAAGACGCCATGATGGAGACATCACAATACACTTAGCAGCTATTACAAGAGGTAAAGATAGAGAGTACAGGTTTCACCATTGCACAATGTGCAAAGATTTCAAAAAGTACAAAACATTACCCACGTGGGATATACATAGATGAACACTAAGTACTTGTTGCAGAAGAAGGAGGAGGTGATTTCCTGAACAAAATGGTTTTGGATGGTAAGAGATGGAGGTTAAGACAACTTCCAAAAAAAAATTTGGCCTCCATTTACTTAACATTTGTGTCATTCGTAGGGCTAACTAAGTCTGAGGAAATCCAGCCCTTGTTCAATTTTCGAAGTCAGCCTGTCTGCATTTTCCATTGACAGGCGTGTACGATAGACAGGCGTGTACGATTGACATCTCTTATGATTGCACCTGCCAAACTAAAAACCCGTTCAGACAAAACACTTGCGGCAGGGCATGGCAGCACCTCCAAGGCCTACAAAGGAGAGGTCAGGCCAAGTGTGGTCAGGCCCAGCTTGGACAACCATTAGTTAAAGGGCACTAAAGAATCAGGAAGGATGCTGGTATAGTCATTTAAGCAGTCCTTCACCATCTTGGTCAACTTCTCCCTCCTCATCATAGTTACACCCAAAGATAGGCCTTGCTGATGGGATGGTCTCATGAAAATGGCCCAGTTGGTGGACATTTCCACCCCCCCCCGAGTTGCACATGGTGTGTGTGGCCCTCCCCTGTGTTACTTTTGGAGGAAAAGAGTTGGTACCCCTGCCAGCAGCATTGTCTGAGGGTAATCTTTTTAGCAAGTCTTCCACTACGGCCCTCTGGCATGCGTGCACTAAAAATGGCAATTCTGCCTCCGACATTAGAGAAGCTAATTTCTCCTTGTACCATGGGTCAAGAAAGGTATACAGCCAAAATATGTTTCACGCGAGGGTCTTGGGAAAGGCATCTGGACATGAACTCTGCCATGTGTGGCAGACTACAAAGAGACAAATATTCACTGTTCTCACCAGGAAGAACACTTACCTTCCTCTCCTCCTCACAATGCATAGCCTGCTCCTCCTCCTCCTTTTAAGGCCATCCATGCTGGACAGACATGAAGCTGGGATTGGGAGTCCCCTCTGTAGCGCAGAGCAAATCTCCTGTTGCTCCTCATCCTCCTCTTATTCTTCCTCATCATCACCCAATGTGGCCTGAGATTATTGTGTGAGGCTGGGCTGTGTGGTATCAGCCACTGTACAATCTTGCTCCATAGCCACCTGCTCAGCATTCAAAGCTTCCTCTGTCAGATTCTGGAGCAAATGTTTTAATAGGCAGAGCAGCGGGATGGATATGCTCATAATAGCGTCATCAGCACTCACCATCCTGGTGCAGTACTCAAAGTTTTGAAGAACCTCACACAGGCCAGCAATCAACACCCACTCGGCAGTTGTTATGTGTGGGGTCTGAGTGTTACTCTGATGGGTACTGAGTGCAAATTTCCCAGCTGGGGAGTGATGTGGAGGCTAGTTCCACTGAGCATGAGGAGGAGGAGGAGAGACAGGAAGTAGAATATGAGGAGACTGAAACCTTGATGGAAGTTGGACCCACTATTCATGGCGTGGGTAAGATGTGTGATGTCCCAGCCTCTGACTCTTTCCCAGACTCCAAAAAAAACTGCCATACAGGGGAACAACGCACCGTTGGCCTGTAATCTAGCTGAGTGGGGGGACTCTGTGGAACAGTTGACCGAGTTCTACCTCTGGTCAAACCACTACCTCTTCTTGCCTGTTTTCTTGCTATGGATCCATCCCTCTCTGCACTGCTGTGCTCGCTAGGTATGCCACCGTGCCAGGTTGGATCAGTGGCCTAATCATCGACCACGTCATCTTCCAATTCCTCAATCTGATCGTCCTTCTGAGTTGCAATTTGAGACTGAACTAATTGCAACTGTGTGTCATGATTATCCTCCATCCCTTCAGACATGAATTGATGTTCCCCGATGTGGCTTTCTCATGGCTGTGGGTGCTCAAATGTTTTGGTATCACTGCACTCCACCTCGTCATGACCCTCTTTAACCCCTTTCTGACATTAGACGTACTATCCCGTCGAGGTGGGGTGGGCCCGTATGACCACCGACGGGATAGTACGTCATGCTCGATCGGCCGCGCTCACGGGGGGAGCGCGGCCGATCGCGGCCGGGTGTCAGCTGCATATCGCAGCTGACATCCGGCACTATGTGCCAGGAGCGGTCACGGACCGCCCCCGGCACATTAACCCCCGGCACACCGCGATCAAACATGATCGCGGTGTACCGGCGGTATAGGGAAGCATCTAGATAAGTTCCTCAAGGGGTCTACTTTCCAAAATGGTGTCACTTGTGGGGGTTTTAAATGTTTAGGCACATCAGGGACTCTCCAAACGCAACATGGCGTCCCATCTCAATTCCAGTCAATTTTGCTTTGAAAAGTCAAATGGCGCTCCTTTCCTTCCGAGCTCTGCCCTGCGCCCAAACAATGGTTTACACCCACATATGGGGTATCAGCGTACTCAGGACAAATTGCACAACAATTTTTGGGGTCCAATTTTTTCTCCTACCCTTGGGAAAATAAAAAATTGGGGGCGAAAAATCATTTTTGTGAAAAAATATGATTTTTTATTTTTACGGCTCTGCATTATAAACTTCTGTGAAGCACTTGTTGGGTCAAAGTGCTCAACACACATCTAGGTAAGTTCCTTAAGGGGTCTACTTTCCAAAATGGTGTCACTTGTGGGGGGTTTAAATGTTTAGGCACATCAGGGGCTCTCCAAACGCAACATAGCGTCCCATCTCAATTCCAGTCAATTTTGCATTGAAAAGTCAAATGGCGCTCCTTCCCTTCCGAGCTCTGCCCTGCGCCCAAACAATGGTTTACACCCACATATGGGGTATCAGCGTACTCAGGACAAATTGCACAACAATTTTTGGGGTCCAATTTCTTCTCCTACCCTTGGGAAAATAAAAAATTGGGGGCGAAAAATCATTTTTGTGAAAAAATATGATTTTTTATTTTTACGGCTCTGCATTATAAACTTCTGTGAAGCACTTGTTGGGTCAAAGTGCTCAACACACATCTAGGTAAGTTCCTTAAGGGGTCTACTTTCCAAAATGGTGTCACTTGTGGGGGGTTTAAATGTTTAGGCACATCAGGGGCTCTCCAAACACAACATGGCGTCCCATCTCAATTCCAGTCAATTTTGCATTGAAAAGTCAAATGGCGCTCCTTCCCTTCCGAGCTCTGCCCTGCGCCCAAACAATGGTTTACACCCACATGTGGGGTATCAGCATACTTAGGACAAATTGTACAACAACTTTTGGGGTCTATTTTCTCCTGTTACCCTTGGTAAAATAAAACAAATTGGAGCTGAAATAAATTTTGTGTGAAAAAAAGTTAAATGTTCATTTTTATTTAAACATTCCAAAAATTCCTGTGAAACACCTGAAGGGTTAATAAACTTCTTGAAAGTGGTTTTGAGTACCTTGAGGGGTGCAGTTTTTAGAATGGTGTCACACTTGGGTATTTTCTATCATATAGACCCCTCAAAATGACTTCAAATGTGATGTGGTCCCTAAAAAAAATGGTATTGTAAAAATGAGAAATTGCTGGTCAACTTTTAACCCTTATAACTCCATCACAAAAAAAAAATTTTGGTTCCAAAATTGTGCTGATGTAAAGTACACATGTGGGAAATGTTACTTATTAAGTATTTTGCGTGACATATGTCTGTGATTTAAGGGCATAAAAATTCAAAGTTGGAAAATTGCAAAATTTTCAAAATTTTCGCCAAATATTCATTTTTTTCACAAATAAACGCAAGTTATATCAAAGAAATTTTACCACTATCATGAAGTACAATATATCACGAGAAAACAATGTCAGAATCGCCAAGATCCGTTGAAGCGTTCCAGAGTTATAACCTCATAAAGGGACAGTAGTCAGAATTGTAAAAATTGGCCCGGTCATTAACGTGCAAACCACCCTTGGGGGTGAAAGGGTTAATGATGCACATTGAGAGGCCTACAAGGGAATGTAAACAGTTCCTCAGAGTAGTCAGCATTGGGGTCATATGTCTCCTGGGACTCTTGATGGTGAGAGGAAGTAGGACCATTTTGAGGATTCAGAGGCCCAGCCTCTTGGCTACTGAGACTGGACTGCGTGAAAGACTTCACAGTGCTGCTTGTCAACACACTGGAGCCTTTGTCTGCCATCCAACCCACAACATCCTCACACTTGTCTGGTTGTCTGGGTTCATTAGTGGTGTAGCACCCTGACCAAATTTTGACAGGAAACTAGAATGAGATAATCACCTTCAGATTTGTCACACGGCCATGGCGGGCACCACCACATCCACGTCCCTAAATGTCACCCTTTTGAATGTGTTATGCTACACGGTAACAAAATATTATTTTGTAATTTACAGCTTATGAAACAAAAAATACTGGCTTTCTTTTTCACGAGTACCCTTACAAAGGTCTTATGTACAAATTCACTGTGTCTAATAATGTGTGGCTTTTTTGGAGATGGCAGCTTGATTATACATGGCAACAGCAGTCTGTTGTAAATTACAAGTAAATAGTCATGTTTGCATATCTCAGCAGGCTTTGCGCCAGTCGTACAACTGCTAGATAAAGATATGCTATTTTGTAAACCAATGGAAAAATTATTTTTTTTAGATCACCTTGCTGACACACTCCAAATGCGGAATAATCGAGATTATTGCCCCTGCTAAATTGTCACGTAAGATTATCTCTACACGGATTGTGCCAGTCGCACTACTGCTAGATAAAGATATGTTATTTTTTAAACCAATAGAAAATTATGATTTTTGTTTAGATCACCTTGCTGACACACTCCAAATGCGGAGTAATGAAGCTTATTGCCCCTGCTAAATTGACATGTAAGATTATCCCTGTGCAGGATTACTTCACTGCCCTGATGAGGGCAGAGCAAAGTACTGCAGTGCACAGGCAGCGGGAAAGGTCAAAGAGCCCTGGCGCATGCGCATTGCAGTACTTCACTCGCCTTAGTCAGAGCAGATAAGTGAGGAAAATGTGTGAATGATGTGGGAACGCATCATTATCATAAAGCAAGAAGGAGGATGGGATTGCAAGAAGAAGGGAGGCTCCGGAACAAGACCAGCAACAACCCTCAGACCGGACCGCCTGAGGAGTGTAATAAAAGGTCTTTCTCTTGTCTTGCAGGTCGGGTTTGGGGCATATTTACAGCATTATAGAGTGCTGTATATCAGGCCTGAAAGGTTGTGGTTGTGTCAAACCTGGTGACAGGTTCCCTTTAAAATAATATAATCTGACATTTTGAAAAAAGTAGTCAGTTTATCTTGTAATCATAAGACAGTTTTCTCCAGTTCATCAAGTTTTGAAAGTTCATGCTTAATTATCAACTGAATGAGATTACTGGACAGTTTGGATAGAATATTATTCCATTGTTGCAAAAAAAATCTCCAAACTTTGTATTTAAGATTTTTTGGAGTCCTTTACCCCAAGAGATCATATTTTTGCCCAAATAGTGTTGTAAAGTAGTGGCATCCCTCCAGGTTCACAATCTTTGTGTAAGAAATTTTTCTAAATCTCATAAAACATGTTTAAATTGTCAAAAATATTGAAAGTAAGTGACAAAGCACTGGAGTAAGATTTTCTTACTGCTTTATATTGTCCTTAATTAGGGCAGCATAGACCTGCTGATAGATTCCCTCCAGTACATCACATGGGTATTTTTCTATGCCATTTTTCTTTAACAGACTCATTAGTGAACACAAAAAGTGAATTGCTTTACATTCTGATCTACTGCTAAATCCACATGAGATAACCATGATTAAAGATAAGAAAAAGTTCTTAATCCTTAATATCTGCAATGCAAATAATGTCAGAAATCTTCAAACTGCTTCCTTAGACTTAGAGTTTCACTGGGAGTTATAAAAAAAGGTGTTCTCATTATAAATACTGAGAGAAAACACACACAAGGCACTTTGTAGGAATTCCTCTAAGGAATTATTTGGGGTTAAATTGTTACTACTTTAACATAATTTGTCTAAACACTTGTAGTTCCATGTTTTGTATTTAGAGCTCCATATTGTTATTTTTTTATTAACACCAGTAAGTGCTGTATATCAGTTTTATCGGAAAAATCAGCTGGCCCAAGGGTGAAGTCACGTCACTTTGGACAATGCGCTGGTCTCCGCTCTTCCTGCATTCCAGGTTTTCTCCATAAAAAGTGCACTAACAGTGCATTCCCTTTCCCACTCATCCTTTCTCATTTGAGTCGGTGAGCTGGAGCAGTATAGCACTTTGTTTCAGGGTCGTGGCAGTGACTGCAGCAGTGATCCTTGATGATTGCTCATATTAGTAACCCAGCATTTGAGGATTCTCAAACAAAGCATCATCAACCAGGAAGAAGGTAAAAAATAAATAAAGCAGTTAAATAATAGCATAGTGAGGGAACAATAGGGAATTTTTAATTCAGGTATACAGGTCCTTCTCAAAAAATTTGCATATAGTGTTAAATTTCATTATTTACCATAATGTAATGATTACAATTAAACTTTCATATACTATAGATTCATTATCCACCAACTGAAATTTGTCAGGTCTTTTATTGTTTTAATACTGATGATTTTGGCATACAACTCCTGATAACCCAAAAAACCTGTCTCAATAAATTAGCATATCAAGAAAAGGTTCTCTAAACGACCTATTACCCTAATCTTCTGAATCAACTAATTAACTCTAAACACATGCAAAAGATACCTGAGGCTTTTAAAAACTCCCTGCCTGGTTCATTACTCAAAACCCCCATCATGGGTAAGACTAGCGACCTGACAGATGTCAAGAAGGCCATCATTGACACCCTCAAGCAAGAGGGTAAGACCCAGAAAGAAATTTCTCAACAAATAGGCTGTTCCCAGAGTGCTGTATCAAGGCACCTCAATGGTAAGTCTGTTGGAAGGAAACAATGTGGCAGAAAACGCTGTACAACGAGAAGAGGTGACCGGAACCTGAGGAAGCAGTGGACTGAGTCTGGTGTGGAAACATCCAGAGCCACCGTGCACAGGCGTGTGCAGGAAATGGGCTACAGGTGCCGCATTCCCCAGGTAAAGCCACTTTTGAACCATAAACAGCGGCAGAAGCGCCTGACCTGGGCTACAGAGAAGCAGCACTGGACTGTTGCTAAGTGGTCCCAAGTACTTTTTTCTGATGAAAGCAAATTTTGCATGTCATTCGGAAATCAAGGTGCCAGAGTCTGGAGGAAGACTGGGGAGAAGGAAATGCCAAAATGCCTGAAGTCCAGTGTCAAGTACCCACAGTCAATGATGGTGTGGGGTGCCATGTCAGCTGCTGGTGTTGGTCCACTGTGTTTCATCAAGGGCAGGGTCAATGCAGCTAGCTATCAGGAGATTTTGGAGCACTTCATGCTTCCATCGGCTGAAATGCTTTATGGAGATGAAGATTTCATTTTTCAGCACGACCTGGCACCTGCTCACAGTGCCAAAACCACTGGTAAATGGTTTACTGACCATGGTATTACTGTGCTCAATTGGCCTGCCAACTCTCCTGACCTGAACCCCATAGAGAATCTGTGGGATATTGTAAAGAGAAAGTTGAGAGACGCAAGACCCAACACTATGGATGAGCTTAAGGCCGCTATTGAAGCATCCTGGGCCTCCATAACATCTCAGCAGTGTCACAGGCTGATTGCCTCCATGCCACGCCGCATTGAAGCAGTCATTTCTGCCAAAGGATTCCCGACCAAGTATTGAGTGCATAACTGAACATTATTATTTGATGGTTTTTTTGTTTGGTATTAAAAAACACTTTTATTTGATTGGTCGGGTGAAATATGCTAATTTATTGAGACAGGTTTTTTGGGTTATCAGGAGTTGTATGCCAAAATCATCAGTATTAAAACAATAAAAGACCTGACAAATTTCAGTTGGTGGAAAATGAATCTATAGTATATGAAAGTTTAATTGTAATCATTACATTATGGTAAATAATGAAATTTAACACTATATGCTAATTTTTTGAGAAGGACCTGTATTAGAAAAGAGATTAGATAATGACTTTCAAGAATCATTTCAATCAACATTTTTAACCTCTTAACACATTGCAGTCATCATATTATATTGCACTGTGTA
Organism: Ranitomeya variabilis; assembly: GCF_051348905.1. Lineage (NCBI taxonomy): Eukaryota > Metazoa > Chordata > Amphibia > Anura > Dendrobatidae > Ranitomeya > Ranitomeya variabilis. The sequence goes on from NC_135234.1 coordinate 246,923,130, forward strand.
CTTACAATTGCTCATTTTGCCCTTCTACCTAGTTATTTCTTTTCTTTTTTTGTTAAGGCTATGGCATCACATGATTAAAAACTGATAGAAATTAATCTTTCTAGGTTCTATGTAAGGGATCCAAGAAGTATCGTTTCTCCTTGCCGAGAGTGACATGTTAAGCATGCCGAGATGAGGAGACTTAAAGCCGCAATGCTCGTCCGGGAAATATGCAAATTGTCTCTTCAGAGAGTAAGAGGACTAGAACTCAAATGTCACCTATTGGAAGTAGCAATCCTAAAAGTCAATTTTGACCCTTTAACGAGCCTTGTCTGTTGTGAATTCCGTTCTGGAGCTCCCTCCTGTGGTTGCTAATGGTATTTTTGTGAGTTCTGCCCTTGGGCTCCCTCTGGTGGTTTCGAGTGGAACTGCTGCTCTGTTAGGTAGCTGTAGCAGCTGCCATCACTGATCGCCTTGCCTGGGTTTGTTATTTAAACCTGCTCTGGGCTTTAGTTCATGCCAGCTGTCAATGTCTTAGGTTGGATTTGGTTCTCTCCTTGGATTTCTCATTTGGCCTGTCCTTGTCAGCAAAAGATAAGTTCTGCTAGTTCTTGTTTGTCCATTTGCTTTGGACATTATTGCTTTGCAAATATGTCTCTTTTTGTCCAGCTTGTCACTATGTCATATTCAGGCTAGCTGGAAGCTCTGGGAAGCAGATTTGCCCCTCCACACCGTGAGTCGGTGTGGAGTTCATTTTTGTAAACTCTGCGTGGATTTTTGTAGTTTTTAATACTGACCGCACAGTATCCTTTTCTCTCTGTCTATCAAGTTTAGTATTGGCCTCCTTTGCTGAAAACTGATTTCATTTCTGTGTATGTCATCTCCCTCTCCACTCACAGCCAATATTTGTGGGGGGCTATCTTTCCTTTTGGGGTTTTTCTCTGAGGCAAGATAGCTTTCTATTTCCTTCTTTAGGGGTAGTTAATTCTTAGGCTGTGAAGAGGTGTCTAGGGAGAGTCAGGAACATCCCACGGCTATTACTAGTGTTGTTGTTAGGATTAGGGACTGCGGTCAGTAGAGATACCACCTCCTCAGAGCTCATCCCATGTTGCGTTTTAGCCACCAGGTCATATCGGTGTGGCCTCTTAACCACCAGGTCATAACAGTACAGCTGGCCCACAATGTGTTAAATGCATCTCAAAAGAGGGAAAAGAAAGTCCTGAGTCATTTTTTTTCCTTTGTAGCTTGTTTTGTCTTTTTTTTCCCCTTAATCTCTGGGTGGTTCAGGATTTTGGTGCTGATATGAAGGTTCAGAGTCTGTCCTTGCGTGTGGATTAACTCGCTGCAAGGGTACAGAGTATCCAAGATTATGTTGTCCAGACTCCGGTATTGGAGCCTAGAATTCCTATTCCTGATTTATTTTCTGGGGATAGATCTAAATTTCTGAACTTTAAAAATAATTGCAGATTGTTTTTCGCTCTGAGACCCCGTTCCTCTGGTGACCCCATTCAGCAGGTGAAGATTGTTATTTCTTTGCTGCATGGCGACCCGCAGGACTGGGCATTCTCCCTTGAGCCAGGAAATCCTGCATTGCTCAATGTTGAAGCATTTTTTCAAGCGCACGGATTGCTGTATGACGAACCTAATTCTGTGTATCAGGCAAAAAAAACTTTGCTGGCTCTGTGTCAGGGTCAGGAAGCAGCAGAAGTATTCTGCCAAAAATTTAGAAAGTGGTCTGTGCTCACAAAATGGAATGAGTATGCCCTGGCAGCGATTTTCAGAAAGGGTCTTTCCGAAGCCCTTAAAGATGTTATGGTGGGGTTTCCCACGCCTGCTGGTCTGAATGAGTCAAAGTCTTTGGCCATTCAGATTGATCGGCGCTTGCGCGAGCGCAAGGTTGTGCACCATATGGCAGTGTCCTCTGAGCAGAGTCCTGAGCCTATGCAATGTGATAGGATTTTGACTAGAGCAGAAAGGCAGACATTCAGACGTCAGAATGGCCTGTGTTTTTACTGTGGTGATTCTGCTCATGCTATTTCTGATTGCCCTAAGCGTACTAAGAGGGTCCCTAGGTCTGTTACCATTAGTACTGTACAGCCTAAATTTCTTTTGTCTGTTACCCTGATTTGCTCATTGTCGTCCTTTTCTGTTATGGCATTTGTGGATTCTGGTGCTGCCCTGAACTTAATGGACTTAGAATTTGCCAAGCGCTGTGGTTTTTCCTTGGAGCCTTTGCGGAGCCCTATTCCCCTAAGGGGGATTGATGCTATGCCATTGGCCAAGAATAAACCCCAGTACTGGACACAGCTGACATGTACATGGCTCCAGCACATCAGGAAAATATTCGCTTTTTGGTGTTGCATAATTTGCATGATGTTGTTGTGCTGGGTTTTCCATGGTTACAGGTACATAATCCAGTGCTGGATTGGAGATCTATGTCTGTAACTGGTTGGGGTTGTCAGGGGATACATAGTGATATTCCTTTAATGTCCATTTCCTCCTCCCCTTCTTCTGATGTTCCTGAGTTTTTGTCGGATTTCCAGGATATATTTGATGAGCCCAAGTCCAGTTCCCTGCCTCCTCATAGGGACTGCGATTGTGCCATTAATTTGATTCCTGGCTGTAAGTTCCCTAAGGGCCGACTTTTCAATCTGCCTGTGCCAGAGCATGCCGCTATGCGGAGTTATGTAAAGGAGTCCTTGGAGAAGGGGCATATTCGCCCGTCCTCATCACCATTGGGAGCGGGATTTTTTTTGTTGCCAAGAAGGATGGTTCCTTGAGACCCTATATAGATTATCGCCTTCTCAATAAGATCACGGTCAAATTCCAGTACCCTTTACCTTTGCTTTCTGATTTGTTTGCTCGGATTAAGGGTGCCAGTTGGTTTACTAAAATCGACCTTCGAGGGGCGTATAATCTCGTGCGTATTAAACAAGGTGATGAATGGAAAACAGCATTTAATACGCCCGAAGGCCATTTTGAATATCTTGTGATGCCATTCAGGCTCTCTAATGCTCCATTGGTATTTCAGTCCTTTATGCATGATATCTTCCGGAATTATCTGGATAAATTAATGATTGTGTATTTGGATGATATTTTGTTTTTTTCCGATGATTGGGAGTCTCATGTGAAGCAGGTTAGGATGGTATTTCAGGTCCTTCGTGCTAATGCGTTGTTTGTGAAAGGGTCTAAGTGCCTCTTTGGAGTTCAGAAAGTTTCTTTTTTGGGTTTCATTTTTTCTCCCTCGGCTATTGAAATGGACCCTGTTAAAGTCCAGGCCATTCATGATTGGACTCAACCCACATCTGTAAAGAGCCTTCAAAAATTTTTGGGCTTTGCTAATTTTTATCGCCGCTTTATTGCTAATTTTTCTAGTATGGTGAAGCCTCTGACCGATTTGACGAAGAAAGGCGCTGATGTGATGAATTGGTCCTCTGCGGCTGTTGAGGCCTTTCAGGAGCTTAAACGTCGTTTTACTTCTGCCCCTGTGTTGTGTCAGCCAGATGTTTCTCTCCCTTTTCAGGTTGAGGTTGATGCTTCTGAGATTGGGGCAGGGGCCGTTTTGTCTCAGAGAAATTCTGATGGCTCTTTGATGAAACCATGTACTTTCTTCTCCAGAAAGTTTTCGCCTGCTGAGCGTAATTATGATGTCGGCAATCGGGAGTTGTTGGCTATGAAGTGGGCATTTGAGGAGTGGCGACATTGGCTTGAGGGAGCCAAGCATCGCGTGGTGGTCTTGACTGATCATAAAAATTTGATTTACCTCGAGTCTGCTAAGCGGTTGAATCCTAGTCAAGCTCGGTGGTCTCTGTTTTTCTCCCGTTTTGATTTTGTGGTCTCGTATATTCCGGGATCTAAGAATGTGAAGGCTGATGCCCTTTCTAGGAGTTTTTTGCCTGATTCTCCGGGAGTTCTTGAGCCGGCTGGGATTCTCAAGGAGGGGGTGATTCTTTCTGCCATCTCCCCTGATTTGCGGCGGGTACTTCAGGAGTTTCAGGCTGATAAACCTGACCGCTGTCCAGTGGGGAAACTGTTTGTTCCTGATAGATGGACTAGCAGGGTAATTTCTGAGGTTCATTGTTCGGTGTTGGCTGGTCACCCTGGGATTTTCGGTACCAGAGATTTGGTGGCTAGGTCCTTTTGGTGGCCTTCCTTGTCACGGGATGTGCGTTCGTTTGTGCAGTCCTGTGGGACCTGTGCTCGGGCTAAGCCTTGCTGTTCCCGTGCCAGTGGGTTGCTTTTGCCTTTGCCTATTCCTGAGAGGCCCTGGACGCATATTTCCATGGATTTTATTTCTGATCTTCCTGTTTCTCAGAAGATGTCTGTCATCTGGGTGGTTTGTGACCGGTTTTCTAAGATGGTCCATTTGGTACCGTTGCCTAAGTTGCCTTCCTCCTCTGATTTGGTTCCATTATTTTTTCAGCATGTGGTTCGTTTGCATGGTATTCCGGAGAATATTGTGTCTGACAGAGGTTCCCAGTTCGTTTCTAGGTTTTGGCGGTCCTTTTGTGCTAGAATGGGCATTGATTTGTCTTTTTCTTCAGCATTCCATCCTCAGACAAATGGCCAAACGGAGCGAACCAATCAGACCTTGGAAACCTATTTGAGATGCTTCGTGTCTGCTGATCAGGATGATTGGGTGACCTTTTTGCCGTTGGCCGAGTTTGCCCTTAATAATCGGGCTAGTTCTGCTACCTTGGTTTCGCCTTTCTTTTGTAACTTTGGTTTTCATCCTCGTTTTTCTTCAGGGCAGCTTGAGCCTTCTGACTGTCCTGGTGTGGATTCTGTGGTGGACAGGTTGCAGCAAATTTGGACTCATGTGGTGGACAATTTGACGTTGTCTCAGGAAAGGGCTCAACGTTTTGCTAACCGTCGTCGGTGTGTTGGTCCCCGACTTCGTGTGGGGGATTTGGTCTGGTTGTCTTCTCGTCATGTTCCTATGAAGGTTTCTTCCCCTAAGTTCAAGCCTCGCTTTATTGGGCCCTATAAGATTTCTGAAATTATCAATCCGGTGTCTTTTCATTTGGCCCTTCCAGCTTCTTGTTCCATTCATAATGTGTTCCATAGATCCTTGTTGTGGAGATATGTGGTACCTATGGTTCCCTCTGTTGATCCTCCTGCTCCGGTGTTGGTTGAGGGGGAATTGGAATATGTGGTGGAGAAGATTTTGGATTCTCGTTTTTCGAGACGGAAGCTTCAGTATCTGGTCAAGTGGAAGGGTTATGGCCAGGAGGATAATTCTTGGGTTGTTGCCTCCGATTTTCATGCTGCCGATTTGGTTCGTGCTTTCCATTTGGCTCATCCTGATCGGCCTGGGAGCTCTGGTGAGGGTTCGGTGACCCCTCCTCAAGGTGGGTACTGTTGTGAATTCCGTTCTGGAGCTCCCTCCTGTGGTTGCTAATGGTATTTTTGTGAGTTCTGCCCTTGGGCTCCCTCTGGTGGTTTCGAGTGGAACTGCTGCTCTGTTAGGTAGCTGTAGCAGCTGCCATCACTGATCGCCTTGCCTGGGTTTGTTATTTAAACCTGCTCTGGGCTTTAGTTCATGCCAGCTGTCAATGTCTTAGGTTGGATTTGGTTCTCTCCTTGGATTTCTCATTTGGCCTGTCCTTGTCAGCAAAAGATAAGTTCTGCTAGTTCTTGTTTGTCCATTTGCTTTGGACATTATTGCTTTGCAAATATGTCTCTTTTTGTCCAGCTTGTCACTATGTCATATTCAGGCTAGCTGGAAGCTCTGGGAAGCAGATTTGCCCCTCCACACCGTGAGTCGGTGTGGAGTTCATTTTTGTAAACTCTGCGTGGATTTTTGTAGTTTTTAATACTGACCGCACAGTATCCTTTTTTCTCTGTCTATCAAGTTTAGTATTGGCCTCCTTTGCTGAAAACTGATTTCATTTCTGTGTATGTCATCTCCCTCTCCACTCACAGCCAATATTTGTGGGGGGCTATCTTTCCTTTTGGGGTTTTTCTCTGAGGAAAGATAGCTTTCTATTTCCTTCTTTAGGGGTAGTTAATTCTTAGGCTGTGAAAAGGTGTCTAGGGAGAGTCAGGAACATCCCACGGCTATTACTAGTGTTGTTGTTAGGATTAGGGACTGCGGTCAGTAGAGATACCACCTCCTCAGAGCTCATCCCATGTTGCGTTTTAGCCACCAGGTCATATCGGTGTGGCCTCTTAACCACCAGGTCATAACACTTGTCATATGACTTAGGATAAAAGCCAAACCAGAATCTCAATTTGCAGATACTGTGTTTCTTTTTTTTTTTTTTTTTTTTAAACCATTCAGGTTATAAACAATTCAATATAAGCTCATCAACTTAAACGTCGTTGTTTCAAACTCTCATCATAATGGTTCATATTTATTTTAGTATAACAAACCAAAAGGTGTAAACAAAATACATCCTATAGCTACACATCAATCAAATTCACTGATATTTGATCAGGGGCAGCCATTTTTTAAATTTCCAAACGCCCTCTGCATCAGAACCACCACCGCTGTCTAATTTATAAATCAAGAATAATCTGGAAAGGATCAGCCCAACACACTTATTCACAGATATATTCTTCTCTTTGAAAAGTCCTAAATTCCTCACATCCCACAAACTCTGCATCACACAAGTCATAATTAACCATAGTATTCTATTTTTCACACAACCACATGCACAAATTCCAAACATTGCAACACGCCAGTCAATAAAACTCACAACTGCTAACTCCTTACACAACCCACCTACACACTTCCACACACTGTACGTATAATCACAGGCCCACATAGTATGCCACACAGTCTCACATCCACCACATCCTTCTCTTGGGCACACATCCATTCTGGTCAGACCTCTTCTCTTCTGAACCTGTCGCACAGGCAAAATATTGTGCAAGGACATCCATACAATATCCCTTTGTCTATTAGACATCCCATGCGTTACCAAACTCTTCTATGCAACCGAAATTTCATTCCCTCTCAAATGCACAATATTACATTCCACCTCATACTTACATATTATTTTCAACACATTCTTAGCCATTCTAAAATCATTCATCGGCACACTCAGTAAATCATGCTTTCTCACAAACTTTTCAATCACCTCATACCAGACACTTGAAAGCAACAGGCACTCTAGCATCCCTCTTTATCCAACATAAGCCATATAACATCCAACCAGCAGAATAACATGCCATATATGCTCCCTTATTTCCTTTATTCAGCAAAATAACAACAGTTTTGATATACTGAAGCCCCAGATAAATCTCAATGTTTGGAAAGGCCATGCCACCATGGTGACAAGCCTTGAAAAGACTTTCTCTCTTAAGTTTCTCTATTTTACTGCTCCAAAAAAAAGTAAAAACTAACTTTTCCACTCTTTTTCTTTTCCTTTCAGACTGTGGATAAACTGCTGCAATAAAAAGCAAAATTGGAAGAATCGCTTTTATGATCAAAATCTTACCATTCAAGGTCAAGTGTCTCAGTTGCCAAAAATTTAACTTGCGTTCTATGCGCAACCCACACTCCTCCCAGCTCTCCTTACCTTCCAGGTCCTTATTAAATAAAACTCCCAGCACTTTGATAGCACCCCTGTCCTCACATTTACCCCCTCCATTTTAACCCCGTCATCCCCAAAACATTTAAAACTACATTTATTCCAATTCACTCTAAAGCCAGACGCACCACAGAAAAACTCCAAAAGCAACTTAACACTACTCATAGACGCAACACTTTCACTCACAGCCACAACATCATCCATATATCCAAAAACGTTGACATGCTTTCCACCACTCCCAGGTACCAACAAACCTTGCACCATTTTATCATGTCTCACCAAGCGCAGCAAAGGTTCAATCACACATACCAACAAGACAGGGGACATGGGACACCCCTGCCCTACACCAGACATAATATTCACTTTTTCACTCAACCACCCATTAACAAGAAACTCACTTGACACACCATTATACAAAGACATTATCCCATTCACATATTTTTTAGGAAATCCCATTCTCTCCAGAACTTTAAACGAAAACACAAGCAAGACCCTATCAAACGCTTTCTCAAAATCAATTGTCAGAACCATACACTTCTGTTTCCTTCCCGTGCAGTCTCCAATCAAATCCCTTAATAACATTAAGTTATCACTCATCCTCCTTCCAGGCACAGCACACACTTGATCTTCATCCACAACACTACCAACCACCGCACGCATACGATTCGCCAACAATTTGCTGTAGATTTTGTAATCTGTATTCGGCAACATAATTGGTCTCCATTTCTCTAAGCACTTCCCCTCAGCTTTCTTATACACAAGCACAACCACCCCCTCTTTCATTGATTCACACAACTTACCACTCTCTCACATATACTTATGAGTCGCCCTGTCAGGGCCATGGGGTACTCGGTACCGAGTCCGGCGGTTCACAGGGGGATGTCACGGTGGCGACCCGGTCCTTGGCCCTGGGCGCCCATGTAAAAGGGAAAGGTCTTTAAAGGGAGTAAAGTTTATGTTAGTGACGCCACCTGTGCTATTCTGTCAGTGGGGACCAACGCTGCTTTAAGGGGTCCTCTGGGGTGATACTATGGCAGCTAGATGGTATAACTTCCCACAGGTGAAATGTATCCCCAGGGCTCCTGGTGTGTAGATGGAAGATGGTGAATGGCGCAGTAAAAAATGAGGACACAGGTTTGCAGTCTCTTTACCTGGCTTACTGAAGACTTCAGGCAGCCACAGTCCAGAGTACCAGATCACAGGGCAGGCAGGGTCTGGCAGGCTTGGAGGCAAGTTAGGAGTCCTTTTATCCAGGTGGAAATCAAAGCCTTCCTCTAGTGCCGTGGTGTGGAGTCCCTTACTACCTATGGCTTCAGATAAGGTCCTCACAGTTCTCTCTCTCTCTCTGTCCCCCATATAGGATAGGACACAACCCGTATGACTGGTGACTTGAGCCGGTTTATAGGGACTGTAGCATGCCCCAGGCTCTAAGTGTGTCACCGTGCCTCCTGGGTACTAAGGCGGACAGGTAACTTGGAGTTCAGCTGTCCTGTCGGTCTCTGATGTAAGTCGTGGAGGGCCTTACAACCTCGGTGTACCGGCTACCGGTCTCTGCACCTCAGAAGGAGCCAGCCTGCTCGTGGCTGATCTCCCCCTGGTATCCTCTCCTGTACTTTGCTCTCCTTCACATTCACTGCAAGATATTCGGCTTTCTGTATGTCTCTTTCCAGGAGCTGCTGCTCTGCGGCTACACAGCTCCGTGAACCCTCTTCTGCCTCAGACTGCTCTAGTCTGTTTCCTGGCAAGAACTGTTCTCACCCTTCCCTCCTAAACTACCATATATATGGGGAGTCACCTAGTGAATAGGAACAAATGCTCCCCCTGGTGGCCTAGAGAGTGAACATGTTGCATGCTTGTGTTTACCTAGTGCCAGTTATCCATTCTTGCCTCAAAACGCAACATCACTCTCCCCCGTGAGGGAAGCAATGCTACTGTGATGACCAGGACCCTGGGGCGCCACACTCCCCCCCGTTAAATCCAGTACTCCCGGACTGGGAAAAAAAGAACAACAATATTTTAGCAAAAGGACATACAATTTTTGGAATGCTATAAACATATAAAACAAGTTAATATTATGTAAACTAGAGCTTCCCTTTATGGGAGGTGTGGACACTTGAACATTACAAGAACATATTTACATTGTAGGCCTACTTTTAGGAATAGAGTAATTTAATAGAACAGTATAATAATTAACTAACTATGAAAAAACTATTACCCACGACGGGTATACTATCCTATGGCTTCAAGTGCAAAACAAATGTTTTCTTTATTCACAGTGCATAACTTGTCTAGCAAACAACGACTACCCCTACAGGTATGCTACATCAAATCCATCTGATTCAAAAGTGCAATATTAGACATTTTCACTGCTTCCTGCACATAACACTAAGTTCAAGTTTCAATTTTATTCTTATTCAATATATTAACTCACTAATATACTAACTTTCTAGCATAAAACGTACATTTTTAACTAGCTTTGGATATTGGTTCAGCAAAGTGCAACAAATCAACATTCCCTTTAAGGGTGCAAACAGCATTCAAGTCTTTCAATACTGAGGTAGTGCAATTTGATACTCAAGTCAATCAATAACTTTATAACAGCAGCAATGATGCGAGGGACCCTTCATTAACCTCTAATGTTGGTCTTGGGCGGGCTACAAGATGTGTATCCAGACCCGCAATCCTGCCGCACCAAATGGGTTTTTCTTCAGGTCTCTGTAAAACAAAGCAACTTTCACAGCAATGTTAGAAGCAGTCTTTTTAAAGCTTCTTTGTAAAACCAGTAGGAAGCACCTTTAAGAAGGTGCAAACTATTTACAAGACAGTTTGTGAATCATTCACCATCCATGATCCAAATGTCCTTTAAACAAACAAGCTCTGCAACAGAGGATCCCTTTAAATGAGGGACCCCTTTAATTAGAAACCTGGTCAGGTTTATTTACCTGTTAAAAGGTAGCAGTCATTTTTAAACTCATAGCATCAATGAGCAAACTTTTACCTATTTACAGTCAGGTTTAAACTATTCATTTACTGTGGCAGTTTCCAGGGTAACACTTGGTATTGGGCACTTCCTAGCCTGGGGAGAGTTGTATCCAAATTTACACCTGATGCCAGATCAATGTCATGGGTTTGGTTCTCATGTACAGTCAAGTCATGGGCTGTAATTAGAGTTTGCGTCTCCTGAGTATGCATGTCTACTGGTGTAGCTGCCACGGTTGTTTCAGTGGTGGTGCTTATGCTCACAGTGGCAGTAGTGATGATCTGAGGGGTTACTGGCTCTGTGACCGGAGGAATAGTGATTGTATCGACTTTGACATTAGGTGACACTGCTGTAGATATGCATTTCTTGACATTCATGGTGTGCCAGCCTTTTTCATTTCAGTGACGGGTGTAGGTCACATGGTCCCCTCGGCACAGATCCCGGTCTGGACGTCCCTCCTGGAGATGAGATTCCACATCATGGCAGGTGACATAGACCTCTGCCAGCAGTCCCGGTTCCTTAATGAAACCCCAACCCCTTTTTGGGTGGAAGGCCACAACCATACCCCGTTTCGCTGGGCTTTTGTTACATCGTTTGGTTTTATGGGCCTGTGCTTTGCATTGAGCCTCACTCCCTTTCTCCTCCTTCCATTTGAGCACCAGACGCTGGTGATACTTCTCCCAGGTGAGGGCTTCAATATGGGACCTTTCCGGTTGGGCCTCCCCAGAGGACCCGATTGGTTCTGCTCTCAGATTGTCCCATTGGAAAACCACCCCCTCAGGGCTCACCTCCAGTGGTGTGCCTATGGGTGTAGGGAGCAGGCCTGTCAGCATCTTGTCAGTGGTGGTATTAGTCGCTGGAACAGGGCCTTCATCTGAGGCAGGAGCTGTTGTTGGAGCATGGTCAGTGACTGGGGGAGGAGCGGTCACTGGAGCGGGATAGGTCACCGGGGCAGGGTCGTTTTCTGTACCTGCATCTGATGTGGTTCTACTGATGCCGGTCTGCTCCGCTGATGAGGCTGCTGGCATCGGCTGCTGCATGGACTGCGACTCCTCCAGCGCAATCTTCTTGCAAAGGGCCGACTTCCATTTCTTCAACGCGGTCAGCTCGGTGTCCAGGAGCTGGCAGCTCAGCTCCTCCACCTGCGTCCCCAGGAAGTCCGGGTCCTCCAGCAATGGCAAGTCTGGATCCTCCTCCACTGGCCTGGGATAGTCCCGGATCGCTTCACCATCTTTCTGATACCCGCCGGTCACCATCTTCTCTTCCGGGTCTGCGGCCACATGCGCACGCTGCTCCTCTGTCTCCCGGGGGCGGTGCTTCTTCTCCTCCTTGTTCCCGCCATAGCATATCAGGAGGTGGACCTCTTTGGCAGACGGTCACATCTTCGTTGTATAATAACATTTGTAGGGGGCGTTTGTCACTGTTTGCGCCACTCTGGTAGTCTCCTCCCATACTGGCATGCCCTTCTTCTCCGGCGCTCCTTGTGGCGCTGTAATGGCAGCAATTTTTGGCGGTATTTCACAGTACACAGTCTCTCAATAAAGCACGGTTCAGGCACAGTCTTTTAGGCGCACATGACCCGATTTGCTGGGTCAGTCCATCCTGTTCGTGACGCCAAGATAAGTCGCCCTGCCAGGGCCGTGAGGTACTCGGTACTGAGTCCAGCAGTTCACAGGGGGATGTCACGGTGGCGACCTGGTCCTTGGCACTGGGCAGCCATGTAAAAGGGTAAGGTCTTTAAAGGGAATAAAGTTTATGTTCGTGGCCCCACCTGTGGTATTCGGTCAGTGGGGACTGACGCTGCTTTAAGGGGTCCTGTGGGGCGATGTTATGGCAGCTAGATAGCATAACTTCCAACAGGTGAAGTGTATCCCCAGGGCTCCCGGTGTGTAGATGTAAAATGGTGAATGGCGCAGTAAAGAATGAGAAAACAGGTTTGCAGTCTCTTTACCTGGTTTGCTGAAGACTTCAGGCAACCACAGTCCAGAGTACCAGATCACAGGGCAAGCAGGGACAGGCCGGCTTGGAGGCAAGTTAGGAGTCCCCTTATCCAGGTGGAAATCAAAGCCTTCCTCTAGCGCCGTGGTGTTGTAGTCCCTTACTGCCTATGGCTTCAGATAAGGTCCTCACAGATGTTCTCTCTCTCTCTGTCCCCCATATAGGATAAGACACAACCAGTATGACTGGTGACTTGAGCTGGTTTATAGGGACTCTAGCATGCCCCAGGCTCTAAGGGTGTCACCGTGCCTCCTGAGTACTAAGGCGTACAGGTAACTTGGAGTTCAGCTGTCCTGCCGGTCTCTGATGTAAGTCGTGGAGGGCCTTACAACCTCGGTGTACCGGCTACCGGTCTCTGTGCCTCAGAAGGAGGCAGCCTGCTCATGGCTGGTCTCCCCCTGGTATCCTCTCCTGTGCTTAGCTCTCCTTCACTCTCACTGCAAGATATTCGACTTCCTGTATGTTTCTCTCCAGGAGCTGCTGCTCTGCGGCTACACAGCTCCATAAACCCTCTTCTGCCTCAGACTGCTCTAGTCTGTTTCCTGGCAAGAACTGTTCGCACCCTTCCCTCCTAATCTACCATATATATGGGGAGTCACCTAGTGAATAGGATGGATCAAAAGCTGCCCCTGGTGGCCTGGAGTGTGAACATGTTGCATGCTTGTGTTTACCTAGTGCCAGTTATCCATTCTTGCCTCCAAACATAACATCACTCTCCCCCGTGAGGGAAGTAATGCTACTGTGATGACCAGGACCCTGGGGCGCCACACTTACATATCTCAATCAAATCAGCACCCAGAAAATCCCATGCTTTCACATAGAATTCTACCATCAATCCATCTTTACCTGGTGTCTTATTCTTTTTGGCACTCTTCATCACGTTTTCTACTTCATTCATAATCACATCCTCATTCAAAATATCACATTCTCCACTATCCAACTTGTTCTCTAAGGCTGGTTTCACACTTTCGTTTTGATCTGCAGCATTTAAAAAAAAAAACGCATGTGGTGAAAAAACGCATGTAAACGCATGCAAACGCTGCGTTATTTAGACGCATGCGTTTTTGTGCCAAAAAAACACACGGGAAAACGCTGCGTTTTCCCGCGTTTACATGCGTTTTTTCCCGCGTTTGTGTTTTTGAAACGCATGCTGAGAAGTGTGTGACAGCTGCCAATCATCAAAATCAACTAGAAAACAGACTATTAATAGAATTAGCTAGGGTTAGTGTTAGGGATAGGGTTAGGATCCCTAGGGTTAGGGTTAGGGGTAGCTTTTTATTAGAATGTCCTGGTCACCAGGTCACTGATAACCCACCCCCCACCATCAAGGTGATAAAGGGATCCAAACCCTAACCCTAACCCTACCCCTAACCCTAACCCTAAGGATCCAAACCCTAACCCTAACCCTACCCCTACCCCTAACCCTAACCCTAACCCTAGGGATCCAAACCCTAACCCTACCCCTAACCCTAACCCTACCCCTAACCCTAGGGATCCAAACCCTAACCCTAACCCTACCCCTACCCCTAACCCTAACCCTAGGGATCCAAACCCTAACCCTAACCCTACCCCTAACCCTACCCCTAACCCTAACCATAACCCTTGGGATCCTAACCCTAACCCTAACCCTAGGGATCCTAACCCTAACCCTAAGGGTTAGGATCCTAACCCTAACCCTAAGGGTTAGGGTTAGGATCCCTAGGGTTAGGGTTAGGATCCCTAGGGTTACTAGGGATCCTAACCTTAGGGTTAGGGTTAGGTTTAGTGTTAGGATCCCTAGTAACCCTAGGGTTAGGGTTTTCTTGTTTTTTCTTGTGTTTAGAGTTAGGGTTAGGGTTAGGGTTTTCTTGTTTTTTCTTGTGTTTAGGGTTAGGGTTTTCTTGATTTTTCTTGTGTTTTCTTGTGTTTTTCGGTAAAAACGCATGCATTTTTAACGCAAGCAAACGCATGTGCATAAAAACGCATGCGTTTACATAGACAGCAATGCATTTTTTTGCCGCGAATAAACGCATGCGTTTTTTTGCAGCAAAAAACGCCGCTAGAAATTACTACATGTTGCATTTCTGCAAATGAACGCACGCGTCAAAAAACGCATGCGTTGCCGAAAACGCGTCAAAACGCACGCTAAAAAACGCATGCGTTTTTTAATGTTAAGTATAGGGAAAAACGCATGCGTTTTTTAGCGCTAAAACGCTGCAGATCAAAACGCAAGTGTGAAACCAGCCTAACCCATTCAGCACTTCTGAAACAAGACCAGATTCAATCCATTTTCTATCATATAACCTACTATAGAACCTATTCACCTCCTTTATCACATTCTCACCTGACACACACAAACCGTTAGTATCCAGGACTTTATTCATCAACCTTTCTCCCATTCATTTTCTTAAAAAAGAACCTCATGCACTTTTCATCTTTCTCCAGATGTTCTATTTTGGTGAGCTAGATGATTTCTTTCCCTTTTTCATCCATAACTCCCTTTAATTCACTCTTTGTCTCAAACAGCAGATCAGACACATCCATCCCATTTTCTTCACAATTTCTTAACCATTCTAAATGCCTGTTTAAATCATTAAATCTGCTCCAATAAATAGCAGCTTTTTTATAGCCCCATTTTTTGAAGAATTTTTTGCAACACACCTTAACCCAACCCACCATTCCAGGACACACGCAAAATCCCTCTTACGTACTCTCCACTCTTTATACTTTACTTTTAATTAATTCATCACATCCTCATCATCTAACAGTCTTACATTCAGCTTCCAAACCCCACCCCCATATACACGGTCATCAGTCGCACTAAACACAGCTCTCAAACACTCATGATCAGAAAAGGGTACAGCATTTTGTTCAAAATTCATGCACAACATATTTTTGGAGAACAACTTTTTATCTATCCTGGATGCAATACCACTCCTATCAGCATGGTATGTTGGCGGTGGTGGGATGCCACATTTCAGAGCAGCAGCATCTAGAAGGGAAAAATCAGAAATAAGAATGGATAACTTTTTACCAGTTATGTCACAATTCCCTTCTGTGCTGCAATTAAAGTCTCCAACTAAAACTGTAGGCATTTTGCCTAGAAGAAACAAACTTAATTTCTCCAAAAGAGCCAGCCTCTCTTTTTTTCTGTCCTTTCCCGATGGACAGTACACATTAATAACTCTAGCCCGCCACCCCCTATAGCTGACATATGCAATTATACTTCTACCCACCTCTACCACCATGTAACTATCTAAACTAATCTCCCTGTTACCCAATGATATCCCTACCCCACCATTCCTATTAACACATAAGCCGGACAACACATGCTGTCCGTAAGGCCAGTCTTTATCACTTGGAGAGTCCTCAATCCCACATTCCTGAAGACTAAAGATATGAACATTCATCTGTTTGATATAATCTAGAATGATTGCTCTTCTGGATTTGGATTTAATTAGCCTGACATTCAGGGACGCAATGCCCCAACCAGCTTGGGGAGCCATAACATGATGGTGTTAATTACATGACGACAAACACGCCACTTCTGCTTCAGCCGTTTTCGTCTTCCATCTGGAGCTGCAACTCCTCGAATCTGTTTACGTTTGTGGGAATGCCTAAAAAAAATTGGTGGCAGGAGAGAATACATTCTGAGGGTAGCTACGTTCACTCACCGGACTTAAACAATCTTCTGCCCAATCTGTTCTGGGCTTCTTACAGGAAGTTCCAGGCTCCTCGTCCTCAGAGGACCTCTCAAGAGTGAAGTCACCTTGACCTCCACAACTGTCCAACTCCTCCTCAGTAGCTAACCAAGATACACTGGGGGAATTACCAAGAGAACCCTCCAACTCCCCCTCCCCACAGACATCAGACTGATAAGGGAGCTCACCTTCAACATCAGCAAGTTCCAAAACTGCCGCCTCTGGGCTGGGAGACTCCGTTTGGGGCAGGGCCTCCTCATGATCCAGGCCTCTAAACCTATGGAATGTCAACAACAGCAGCAGGGGGTGCAGCTGCCCAATCTGAGACCTCAGCGTAAGACTTAGAACTGATCCTGGCCTTACAATCCCGATACTTATGGCCCTCCTCTCCACAAGCATTACACATAACAGGATTTGTGCAGTCTTTTGCCATATGGCCTGAACGATTGCAATTCCTGCAAGTTGGCATCTCCCCGAAACTATCCTGGGTATGCCCAAAATTTTTACATCTCCTGCAGTACATCGGGGCATCCGGGAAAAACAAAAAAACACTATTTTTCCCAATTGAAAAATTAAGAGGGGGGGTAATGGATGCCTCCCGGGCCTTGGGGATCCATCCCAAATATCACAAAAAATTTGTACATCCCGGTCCAGTGCCCTTCTCCATTCAGGACCCTGTGGGAGTACTGAACATAAATGTAATGCCTCTTCAAAAATAAAGTAATGTCATCCAGGCAAACAAAAGGGTTGTGCATGAAAACTACAAGTGGGATATCCCCCTTAGAGTATGGCACAGTAAAGGTAAGACCTTCCAGCAAATGATTTGCAATTCCATTTTTCAGGGCAGTAAACAAATTCTGGCAAGCAGCCAAAGAAGATAACACCAGCACATACCTTCCTTCCCTCCTGAACCCCTGCAGCGTATTATATCAGACTTCCGAATCTTCAGGATGTCATAAAACACCATATTGACCAAATATTCCAGAGAAAAATGCAACTTCTTATTTTCAGCTATGTCAATCTGTAATCCATTTTTGACCTGGCTATCACCGGTCCCAGAGAATTGAAGTTGGACGCCCATCGTTCACAGCTCCTAGGATCTCCTTCCCATATCATCCTATCTCCCAAAAGCAGCGACCAGCTTAAGCCACCAAAGTGGCGATGACGGAAGGCCAAGAGGCAGAACTCAAGGTATTCAGGAATCTTTGTCCCTCGACAGTGCAAAGTGTGAGATGTAGTTTGGCTGGGTGAGAGGCATCTGACCAAGATCCAAGAAGTATCATTTCTTTTGCAGAGAGTGACATGTTAAGCATGCCGAGATGAGGAGAAGAAGCCGCAATGCTCCTGTGGAAAATATGTAAATTGTTTCTTCAGAGAAGAAGAGGACTAGAACTCTAGTGCCACCTATTCGAAGTAGAAATCCTAAAAGTCAATGTTGACTCATTAAAGAGCCTTGTCACATGACTTAGGATAAAAGCCAAACCAGGATCTCAATTTGCAGATGCTGTGTTTTGGGGTACTGCCCCTCGTTAATGCAAAGTGTGAGATCTAGCTTGGCTGTGTGAGAAGCGTCTCTTCCAATAGGTGGCACTAGAATTCTAGCCCTCGTCCTCTCTGAAGAAACAATTTGCATAAGTTCTATGTAGTAACAGGAAGTCTATTTTCCCTATTTTACAGGAGCTCTGTATATAGTGTCAGTGTACAGGTAATACAGGGATTAGAGATGAGCGAATGCTTCAAGGTTCGTTTTGGTTCAGATCAGTGAACTTCCCAATGTTTGCTGATCAGTTCATCGAACAAATACCAAACCCCGTTGAATTCAATGGAAAGCAAAACTAAATGCATAGACAACAGCTTCAGGTGGGCACAAATGCTGCAAAACAACTAAAATTAGGGTCTGACACCAGGAAAAGTGGCATCAACTGATCAACAGTAGAAATCTCATAATAGCACAGCAGCAGTCAGGGAGCCCTGATAACTCATTCAACAGCTCAAACTGCTTTTCTGCTCAGCCACAGGTGGCACATACAGTTAGGTCCATATATATTTGGACAGAGACAACATTTTTCTAATTTTGGTTATAGACATTACCACAATGAATGTTAAACAAAACAATTCAGATGCAGTTGAAGTTCAGACTTTCAGCTTTCATTTGAGGGTATTCACATTAAAATTGGATGAAGGGTTTAGGAGTTTCAGCTCCTTAACATGTGCCACCCTGTTTTTAAAGGGACCAAAAGTAATCGGACAATTGACTTCAAGGCTATTTCATGGACAGGTGTGGGCATTCGCCTTCCTTATGTCATTCTCAATTAAGCAGATAAAAGGCCTGGAGTTGATTTGAAGTGTGGTGCTTGCATTTGGAAGGTTTTGCTGTGAAGTAAACATGCGGTCAAAGGAGCTCTCCATGCAGGTGAAACAAGCCATCATTAAGCTGTGAAAACAGAAAAAAAACATCCGAGAAATTGCTACAAAATTAGGAGTGGAAAAATGTACAGTTTCGTACATCCTGAGAAAGAAAGAAAGCACTGGTGAACTCATCAATGCAAAAAGACCTGGGCGCCCATGGAAGACAACAGTGGTGGATGATTGCAGAATAATCTCCATGGTGAAGAGAAACCCCTTCACAAAAGCCAACCAAGTGAACATTACTCTCCAGGAGGTTGGCGTATCAATATCCAAATCTACCATAAAGAGAAGACTGCATGAATGTAAATACAGAGGCTTCACTGCACGGTGCAAGCCACTCATAAGCATCAAGAATAAAGAGGCTAGACTGGACTTTGCTAAAAAAAATCTAAAAAAGCCAGCACAGTTCTGGAGGAACATTCTTTGGACAGATGAAACCAAGGTCAACCTCTACCAGAATGATGGAAAGAGAAAAGTATGGCGAAGGCGTGGTACAGCTTATGATCCAAAGCATACCACATCATCTGTAAAACATGGCGGAGGCAGTGTGATGGCTTGGGCATGCATGGCTGCCAGTGGCACTGGGTCACTAGTGTTTATTGATGATGTGACACAGAACAGAAGCAGCCGAATGATTACTGAGGTATTCAGAGACATACTGTGTGCTCAGATCCACCAAATGCAGCAAAACTGATTGGTCGTCGTTTCATACTACAGATGGACAATGACCCAAAACATAAAGCCAAAGCAACCCAGGAGTATACTAAAGCAAAGAAGTGGAATATTTTTGAATGGCCAAGTCAGTCACCTGATCTCAACCCAATTGAGCATGCATTTCACTTGTTAAAGACTAAACTTCAGACAGAAAGGCCCACAAACAAACAGCAACTGAAAACCACGGCAGTGAAGGCCTGGCAGAGCATAAAAAAAGGAGGAAACACAGCGTCTGGTGATGTCCATGAGTTCAAGAAGACTTCAGGCAGTCATTGCCAACAAAGGGTTTTCAACCAAGTACTAGAAATAAACATTGTATTTAAAATTATTTAATCTGTCCAATTACTTTTGGTCCCTCTACAAACAGGGTTGCGCATGTTAAGGAGCTGAAACTCCTAAACCCTTCATCCAATTTTAATGTGGATACCCTCAAATGAAAGCTGAAAGTCTGAACTTCAACTGCATCTCAATTGTTTTGTTTAAAATTCATTGTGGTAATGTCTATAACCAAAATAAGAAAAATGTTGTCTCTGTCCAAATATATATGGACCTAACTGTATATCAGCTTCATAGACTACTATTGTTAGAAACATTTAAGGATAGTAACACAGGTAGTTTACTTAAAGTAAGTGTAGGCCTTTCGGTGTGGAAGCCCTACTGCTACAGTCAGCACACATGAAGGAGATCCAACTTGGAGTTCAAATATTTCCAAAAATTAGGGGTAGACACCGGGAAAAGTGGCATGAATTGACCCACAATAGAATTTTTATAATAGCACAGCAGCAGTTATGAATGGGCCATGCAGGAGACAGGGTCTGAGGCAACATTTACCTCTTTGAATTTAAAGGAAGTATCAAAAAACAAAAAAATTTGTCTAAGCACCAGCAGGCAGTTAATTGCAACTTACCTGCCTGTTGTGCATGGCGCTGTTCTTCTCCACTGCAGAGCGGTCACAGACCACTGCTGCAGGGGATTCAATTCCATCTACTGATGCGACAGGCTGGGACTTCCAAGATCATTCTGATTGACAGCCGATTCCCACAGTTACGCAGCGGGGATTCAGCTGTCAATGAGAATGACCTTGGAAGTCCCACTCCATCTACAGAACAGACTGGAAAGGAAGCCTCCGCTCTGTAGGTGTGATGTCAGCAGAGTCTTCTGAATCCCTGGGTGGAGTGTCTGCATTCATGTGTCGGACGCTTCTATGATGTCCAAGTCCATGGTGTTTTGGTGGCAGGGTAACACTCAAGCTTGATTCCTATGTTCCCTCCTACCAACAATGAACAACAGAGAGGGGATCATTATTTTCTTCATCTCTTGACTCTTGCACACCCATCACCTCTTCTTCCTCGTCCTCCTCCATTCATTCCTCGGTTCCTGCACCTTCAGTAACTGTCTGGTACTATAAGCCCCACTTGATCGCTGTAAAACCACCCTACCATGTCAACCATCTGTGCTACAACAGTCTGGAACGTAGAGATATTGTTATTCCTTCTGCATCCTCCTCTGCTTTCTCCTCTTCCTCTGGTACACCACCTCTTTCCTCAGTCTATTCAAAGAGTGCTCCAGCATGTAGATGACCGGAATAGTGATGCTGATAACAGCATTGTCAGCACTAGCAATCTTAGTAGCCATTTTGAAACTGAGCAGAAGGGTGCAGAGGTTCTTCATCTGTGCCCAATCCTCAAGTGTTATTTGATCCATGTCTGTACTACGTTGGTCCAGGTTATGCAAAATAACATACTGCACCAGAGCGCATAGCTGCAACATGTGTAAAGTGGAATTCCATTGTATCGGCACATCACATATCAACTGGTTAATGGGTACACCAAAAGAGCTCTGTAGCGATGCAAGTTGATGATCTGTGGGGTGCATTCGTGGGAAGTGAGCACACAGCAACAGTGCTTTCTGTAGCAGAGTATCCAGGCCAGGATAGTGAAGGAGAAATTTCTGTACCACCAGGTTGAGGACATGAGCCATGCAAGGCATGTGTGTGGGTTTGCCCCAGCGTAGGGCCACCACAGGTTCAAACCAGTATCACACACTGCCTTCCCTGGTTCCAGATTCAGTGGAGACAGCCATTGCTCAAACTTGGCTGGGATAGCTGTCAACAACTCTTGAGCTGTGTGACTGCGATCTTCAAGGCAATTAATTTAAACACTGCCTGATTGCAGTGAGTCTTGGCTGCACAATATTGAGGTGGGGGATTCTATCTGCACTATTGGAAAGAGTGTCTCTTTAAGGGAGAGGTTGAGGTCACAAGTGGAGGCCCTAGAGTAGGCTGAGAAGGCAGAAGCAGTGGAGGAAGTGTTAGATACAGAGGTTTGTCCGACAAGCCTTGGGGATTTCAAGACTTGTGGAACAGCCCCTTCTCCAACTGCCCTTGCAGTCACCACAGTCACCCAGTGCCCACTGCCCAGTCAGCGAGATGCACCACCTCTGGCCATGCTTGCTCGTCCAGGTGTCAGTGGTAAAATCCACCATGTCAGACACAGATTTTTTTTTAGGGAATGAGTAATGTTGTCTGCTACACGCTTGTTTAGCACAGGCACAGTTTTCTTAGAGAAGCAATGGTGACTGGGCAACTGGAACTGGGTGATTGCAACGGCCATCAGCTTTCGAAAACCGTCTGTATCCACAAGGCAGAAAAGCAACATTTCCATGGCCATGGTGAAGTTGAAGCTCTTAGCTTTGGCATGTGTAGGATGAACATTTTTTTAACATGACCACAACTGCAGGACCGAGGGCTGGCTGCTATGCTGAGGCAGAGTGGAGTAGGGTGTACATGACAAACTGCTGGACAGTGAGTGAGGTGCAGGTGAAGATGTTATGGTAGATAAATAAATATGTGGCGTGCTTGGTGTCTGTGATTAGTCAAAAACACTTTGTGAACCCAGATGCACACAGCTGAGTAACTCAGCAGAGGAATTGGAGAAGGAAGACGAGGAAGTTACATTGTGGTTTGCTGCACAGACACGAAGTGATGCAACCAAGAGAAGCACTGCATCCTCAGCCACAAGTCTGGCTGTGGTCAGCAGTGGTCATGGGTCTCTAAGTCATAAGGGTGCAAGAGTTGCCTAGCCTGGGTCTCACCAGGGAGTGTGCTTAGGGCGCATACTCCCTGCTTCATAAAAGGGCAACACGCATGCTTCTCAAATGGATGGGAGACATCAGGTATTTAAGAAACCTTCCCATACAGGCAAGTGCCTTAGCTACTGTTGTCCATTAGTGTTGTACAGGTCCGTCTAAATAGTAAGGTCTTTGTAGCCATGGTTCCTGATTCTGAACCTGTCCACCATGTCTGTATCTGATCCTGCCTGCCCTCCTGAATGTGATCCAGTCTATCCTGTCTGAGCCCACTCCTTATCCTGTTCTGCCCATACCAAGTACTGATCCTGATCAGCCTGGTCCACACCTGTTACGGCCTCTGTCTAGTTTGAAGTAGGTCCTGTGTTCCTGTATCTGCCCCATCTGCCACTTTAGTTCCCATCCTGTCTACCAGTCATGCAGTAACCATCCTCCTGCTATCCAGTTCCTGGCCATCCTGATGCTCCGAGTCCATCCTTGCTTCCCTACATCCCTTCAGGGATCAGCTGCTGTGGCTCAAGGGTCTGTCCTGGAGTGGTACCTGGTGCCCATCTGGGTCCATATCTAACCACACCATCAGAGGCTCTAGCGAATAACAATTTGGTTGCTTAGTTAAACCCCTCCAGGATCTCCTCAGACCATGGCACAACCATGTGAGAGATTTCAACATATAAATAGGAAAGGGTTCTTTACATGTAGAGTAGTGAGACTGTAAAATACTCTAACACAAGATGTAGTAATGACAAAATTCTATATATCAGCATTTCAAATAGTGCTGGATGCTTCTCTCACATCAAATAGCATTGTGGGTTATAAATAGTGATGGGTGAACTCAAACAGTAAAGTTTGGGGTCCGTACCCCACGGACCCTGAACATGGACTTCTCCAGGAAGTCTGTCTTACTGTTTGGGTTTGGCAGCCCGAAAATTGTGTGTTTTCCATGCTGTTATCTGTGTAACAGCGCAAGACACAATGGTAGCTCTGATCAGTGGTACGTTTCTGCTGCTTTGACCAGAGGTACAAAAAGTTTTCCACTGGTCACAGGCGTCGGCTGATGAGAGTACTACTCACATCATCCTACACCTGCTCTCGCTGATAACAGCGAGAGCAGGTGAGGCTGATGAGAGAATTCATCAGCCAGCGCCTGTGCAATAAATTATTATTTTTTTTTTTAAAATGGCGTTGGTTTCATCTTTATTTTTGATAACCAGCACAGGTAAAGTTGACAGCTGCAGTTTGCAACTGCCAGTTGTCTGCTTTATATTGTCTGGTTAGCAACAACAGAGGGGTCCTCACGCCATTTTTTTATTATTGAAATAAATAATTTAAAAAAACGGCATAAGGCCCCCCATTTTTGACAATTAGCCAAGCTAAAGCAGACAGTTGGGGGTTGGTATTCTCAGCCTAAAACAGCAGCCTGCAGCCATCCCAGAACAGGCGCATCTACTAGATACAGCAATTCTGGTGCTTTTCCCACTTACCCTGGTGTGGAGGCAGCTGAGGTAATAGTTGTTTGGTTGATGTCAGCTGTTTTATGACCGTTGACATCAAGACCACGGATTAGTTTTGCTGCTTTACAGCTCTGCTTTCCCTTGAGAAAGCAGAGCTGTAAAGCGGCGAAACGCGCGTCGGGGTGCGTCCAGTGGTGCACTTCAGCATCGGTAAGGGTAACCTCCATTCATTTTGCCACATATTTATGTTGTGACTATATGTATTTGGGTGGCAGCACGATAAAAGGATCTTTGGATCTAGGGATATCATTATTTATTAACCACTAGGTCATAATAAGTGGCGTCCTCCCTCCAAAGACTTTGGGAGTATAAGGATGGACCTGATGTTGGATTGGGTTATATATAACATATTTTTTGGATGGGTACTTGACAGGGTGCTGAATATTATCTGGGTTGGTGTCCTTGTTATCACATCTTTTAACATTTTGTCTATTTATGTGTGATTTTGCTAATAAAGATTTGTTACAATTTTTACCATAAACTCCTATGTTTCTCCTTTGTTGGTATCTACTATATAATTGTCTAAGGGTCACTTCTGTCTTTCTGTCTGTCCTTCTGTCTGTCTGTCACGGATATTCATTGGTTGCGGCCTCTGTCTGTCATGGAAACCAAGTCGCTGATTGGTCGTGGCAAAACGCCCACGACCATTGCCATGACCAGCGACGGCCATAGTCTGGCAGCGAAATGGCCATTGCTTTACTGCCCTGCAGTCAGCACTGAGCCCTTACACAGGGTTAATGCCAGCATTCACGGACCGCGGTGTAACACACTCTGTTAACGCAGCTATTAACCCTGTGTGACCAACTTTTTACTGTTGATGCTGCGTATGCAGCATCAATAGTAAAAAGATCTAATGTTACAAATAAAAATAAAAAAAGCGTTATTCTCACCCTCCGACGTCGCACGCTGTCCTCGGCAGTGCAAGCAGGCAGGTTTTGGTGCCAAGGATGCTATGCGAGAAGGACCTGCCATGACGTCACGGTCATGTGACCATGACGTCATCACAGGTCCTGCGCTCATACCAACCCTGGGACCGGAAGCTGCTGCGTGCACCGCACAGAGGCGCCAGGACTTCAAGGAGCCTTCGGAAGGTGAGTATATGTTTATTTTTTATTTTAAGTCTTTTTTAACAACGCATATAGTGCCCACATTGCTATATACTACGTGGGCCTACGTAGCTGTGCAATACACTACGTGACTGTGTTATATACTACGTGGCTGTGCAATATACTACGTGGATCTGTGCTATATACTCCGCGGCCTGTGCTATATACTCCGTGGGCTGTGCAATATACTCCGTGGGCTGTGCAATATACTCCGTGGCTGTGCAATATACTACGTGGGCTGTGCAATATACTACGTGGCTGGGCTATATACTGCATGGGCTGTGCAATATACTACGTGGCTGGGCTATATACTACGTGGCTGGGCAATATACTACGTTACTGGGCAATATACTACGTGGACATGCATATTCTAGAGTACCCGATGTGTTAGAATCAGGCCACCATCTAGTATATAAATAACCTGGTAGAGAAATCTTCAACTTGATGGATCTGTGTCTTTCTTCAACCTATATAACTGTAAAAAAAAAAGTGCTTACAATCAAGCTTTAAAGTGCTGGATGTAACGACAATGATTGAGGTTGCACTGCTGGCGGAGTGTAGTTCAGATGCTGAGGCTATATTGAAAGTGTCTGAACTACAGATCATATTATAGCTTCCTTCTAAAGGCAACCAAGTTTTAACAGCCTTTAAATGGGAATCTATCATATCATATGATCTATTTTTTATATCACATTTGTGTTACATGTATTTTTTGCAAAATATTTACCTATTTTTGTTACAATTTTTATATAAAAAAAAGATAATTATCATGGAACAGTGGCCACTAGAGCTTTTTCAGGAAAAGTTTACAGCAGTTTCCTTACATGCTGAGGCAAATTTGCAATGAAAAGTAACCCCTCTATATACAGCTGATAGCACAGGATCCACCTTTCACAATAAGTGATGTCACAGGTGCTTTATGTCACTTCACAATGACCTTCTCACATGCTTATTAGATGCTTCAGTACAAAACTATGGTCTGAGATGTTGCTTCTGCTAATGCATGTGTGCATGTCCTGAAAAATGCCCTAGTGGCCAGTATGAAAACTGCAAGATTTCTCATTTTATTTTAAATATAGAATGTGATTGGGTAAAACAAAAATTGCAAAAACGTGTTTAAAAATAGAACTCTAATGCCTATGGATAAACATATTTTTAATAACAAGTACTTTGCAATTTTACCCATTTGTGTTGATGTGACATCCCATTTAAGGATGATATAGCACAGCATACAAGCTGGTAGTTTGGAGAGTTTACTCAAAGCAGGAAAACGTTCAGTATTTTAATTTATTAGCAATTGGTCCTAACAAAACAAGAATTGAGCAATGACTCTTAAAACCAATTTTGAGTTTGTGTGTATATGTGTTCAGAACAGTATAATTAGTATGTTTTATAATTTAGTTAAATAAATATATCAATGTGATTTTTTTTTCCCAGTGGCAATTTTTCCTTCTCACAAAAAACACCATATAATTCATGTTTTTTTTAATACTATTCAATTTTTAAAATGTTATTTTGCATGGGGAAATTTTAGACAAATGATATTTTCAAATAAAAATCAATATGTCTCCTTTTCTGTAATAAAGCAGATACAATGCAATATCCAGCAAAAGGAAAGAGGTTAGGAGCAGTTTTGATATGTATGTGACAATCCTTCTGTTTGTTAAAAATGTCATTCAATAGAAGACAATGTCCTTGAAAACAGAGTAGAATGTTACATTAGTTATGCGACAGACATCAAAATCAAATGGGCAGCATGCAGTGTTTCTTGTTACCTGGCAACAGTTGTATTCACTTGGCAACGTGAAAAAAAGGAAACATTTGAAGGGTAAGCCTGTATATGTTACAGCTGAAATTAATATTTTCATATACTACTGAAAGAGAACAATTATCCTTACCCAAGAAAAATGTAACAAAAACAAAACTATATACAGCATGTGCATATCCTGTATACATTGTCTATGTTTTTGAGATGTATGAATCTGCCAATTCCTAATATATATTCAAAACACATATATAATACAAACAAAATGCATAAAAAATACAAGTAATGATGAAGCAATTTAATGAATAACAGTGTAAAGCACTAGCTTCCTAGGAGGACAGAAAATGACAGCCAAATAGAGAAAGTGCAAGTGCAACTCAAATAGGCAAGTTCCCTTATTGATATCAATCAAGAGAAAGAAATAGGACCCAACTCAATAACTTGCCTAATACTCCATAAAGATCACTAAACAGCAAATAGCTCATAGATAACAATAGAACATATGATGGGTACCAACAATCAATACCAATGAGGTCATGTAAGACCAACTGGTAAAAAAGGGTATGTATCAATTTAAGGGATCAAAAAGTGAGCTCAATGAGTCAAGAACTGTCCTTACCCATATTTTTGTCCACCGCAGGACCTTAGTGCAGCAGCCACAATGCGTGTTTCATGTAGGCTTCCTCGGGGGGCTTTTTTTTACCAGTTGGTCTTACATGACCTCATTGGTATTGATTGTTGGTACCAATCACATGTTCTATTGTTATGTATGAGCTATTTACTATTAAGTGATCTCCCCCTAGTACTTGGTACCTAGTGCTTTACACCTGTTATTCATTAAATTGCTTCATCATTACTTGTATTTTAGGGGGACGCCCCCTGAAGAAGTGGAGACGAAACGCACGTTGGGGAAGAGGTACACGGCACAGGTTCCACACACCTAGTGTAAGGATTCCGGACTTTCCTTGTGCCTGTTTGCCCTGATCCAAGATGGAGTTTTGGATCTCACCCTGTTATGGAACTTCCTGTCTGTCCTGATTTTTTAAATCCAGGGGTCATGTGTTCTCCAGTGCCTAAGTATTTTGTGCTGCTGGCTCCTGAGCTTCTGCCTGTTTGCTGGTGAACTTCCTGCTTCTGCTGCTCACTACTCGGTGGTCTGCCTCACCCCATTCAGCTGCCTCTCGCCTCTGGAAGTGCTGAGAAGGGCAGCACACCAGTGGAAGGATCTCCTTTGTTTGCAAAACTTTTCCCAGTGTTGTGTCTCTGCACAACCACACCAGGTGAGCAAGATTCAAGTTGTGCTTTTCTCTCCAAGAAAGATTTACTCATCTACTATGCTTAGATAGTGCTCTCCCTCTTTTTCCCCTCGTCCTCTCTTTCCCAGGACTTCATTCGCGCAACGCACCATCTGCAAATTATTGGACTCCTACTAACTACTAAATACTACTAACTAAATACTGTGAGCACGTGTGATCAAGTTTTGCTGGACTTCCTTACTTAAGTACTGTGTGCATTCGCACTAATAACCTTATTGGACTTCCTCGTTTAAGTGTCTTGTTTGCTTCCACGTCATTTCCTTGCTGGACTGGTTCGTATTAGGGGTCGCGCCACGCTACTCAGTTTGCTGCGATTTACTATATTGGACTGAGCACCTTGTTACTATTGCAGGAATATCTGAATTATGTTCTGTTTGCTATCCTGTTAGCTATTATTTACTATATAGAGCTGAGGACCTCGTTACAATTGCAGAAATATCTGTTCTGTTTACCTTTCTGTTTTGATTAAATATATCTTTTGCCGCAACTTTGGTCTGACTGGCTTTATCCCACGCTATCAGATTCCATAGTACCCATATAATTATTACACTTAGTAAGTATAACCGGAGAATTTTAATTTATATTTATACTATTTCGGAGGGTTTATTGCCTTAGTCAATAAGGAGTAGCGACATCACTAATTTAATTGTGATATGAGCTATGGATATTGCCAGGCTATAACATTTCATATGTGATGCAAATACTTGTAGCATTCCTGACTTTGTTGCAAATTATTTGCCCCTAATATGATTGTTTTACAATAGACTGCTTGTCTCCATTAGTGGTTGATATATTCTACCATTTTGTATATGAGGTGTGTTTAAAGGGGCTGTTAGCATTATGTGTCTCTCACTTTTTGAGGTTACCTGATTTTGTTCAAATCTTGTTTATTTTTTACTATATTAATTTAAGTTATTTTTATTTATTTCCGTTCACTCCCATTGGGCATTTTGGTGTAACAGACGGAATATGCTCTGTGTATTTGAAGGCTGACTTATAGGCCAGGATCACACTTGTGAGTGTGATGTGAGAAACTCGTGTGAGTCTTTCGCATCAATACCCGCTGCCGTCACTCTGGACCCGGAGCATTCCGCTACATGTATTTCTATGCAGCCGCACACTCCGGTTCTGAGTGCCAGCGGCAGTGCCGGGGTATTGATGCAAGAGATTCTCGCGAGTTTCTCACATCACACTTGCAAGTGTGACCCTGGCCATATACTTATATTATTGTGTAATCATAATGCCTGCTGTCAGAAAAATGTCATAAAATCCATAAAACTTTCCCAACAGTTCAAGAAATTAGAAGTTTTGTACGCAGATCATCGTGTCTGTGAAACAATTGAACATAGTTTTATACTAAAATTTATTAAGCACACAAAGTCATCTACTAAAATCTGAGGTCTAAGAGGTAACGTTTTTACTTGTGGAGAGTGACATACCGGCTCTGGCATGCCAAGGTAAGGAGGCTTATTCGCCATGCAATGCTCCTCTGAGAAATTTAATATGCAAATGGCCTCTTCAGAGAGGAAGAGGACTTGAACTCTATAGCGCCCTTGTTGGAAGCAGCAATCCTTCAAGTCACAATCAACCCTTTAACGAGTCGTGCAATATGACTTAGGATAAAAGTCAAATCAGAATCTGAATTTGCTGACAAGGTGTTTCAGGCTGTTTGCCCTCATCAGTGCAAAGCATGAGAACTAATTTGGCTAGATGAGAGGGTCTGGACTGGGGTCTAAGGGGCAACGTTTCGCCTTGTGGAGCTTGACATACCAGCTCTGGCATACCAAGGTAAGGAGGCTTATTTGACCTGCACTGCTCCTCTGGAAAATTTAATACGCAAATTGCATCTTCAGAGAGGAAGAGGACTTGAACTTTATATTTCTACCTGTTGGATGCAGCGATCCTACAAGTCACTATCGATCTTTTAACGAGTCTTGCATTATGACTTATTATAAAAGTCAAATCAGAATCTTAATTTGGTGACACAGTGTTTCAAGGTATTGGCCCTCGTCAGTGCAAAAGTATGAGAACTGATTTAGATAGATGAGAGTCTCTCGACTGAGGTCTAAGAGGCAACGTTTCTCCTCGTAGAGAGTGACATACCCGCTCTGTCATGCTAAGTTAAGGAGACTTATTTGTCATGCAATACTCCTCTTCCAAGAGGTGGCACTATAGAGTTCAAGTCCTCTTTCTCTCTGAAGAGGCAATTTGCCTACTAAAATCTTTTATTCTGTGGATCCAGAAGAAAACAAAACAACCCCCATGAGGCTGAAGCCAAGCTCCCATCTTCTAGGGTGAAAGTTCCTATCTCAATCAATCTCACGATCCAAAACCTACAACTAGTAACCTCATGCACCAACGATGGTGTGTAATAGTATTACTTTCGAGAAAAGGCATCCAGATCCCTTTTAAAATAGTTCTAAAATTTACAAATATGATTTTCTGGCAGTGACCTTCATCTATAAATTGGCAGCAACAACCTGGCACTGCTTGCTGTAATTTAGTTTGCTGTCCATTTCTATCCCTTTCTCTATATAAATGACAGTTATAATAGGAGTATTTTCATGGATTCCATAGGATCTAATAATAGTGAGTATTTGGTCTATCCAAATATAAGGAAAATGGGGAAACACGTATTTCTGTTTATATGTTTAGAGGCGACAGAATAATTGTGTAACCCATAAATATAGAGAATCAATTTTTGGGTTCCATTAATGAAAATCCTTTGCTATCTCTGAGCTAGTTATTAATACTTACTATATTTTTTGGATTATATAACGCATTTTTTTCCCCCAAAATTTGGAGGGAAAATGGGAGTGCATCTTATAATGCAGATATACCTTACCGATACCGTTGCTGCAGGCCGCAGGCTAGGATGAGGGGGTGTCCAGCGCTGCTGCGAGTGCCCGGCGGTGCATTTCCCAAGATCTTGATGCCAAGATCTCCATTTGAGCATGCGCTGCCCCCGGCGGCCATTTTCCTGGAGTCCAGCGCACAGGAAACCTTAGAACTGCGGGGTGCTCTGCTCTGGCCTTTCACAATATGTCAGCAGAGCCCCCCCAGTGCCAGACACCAGCAGCAGCACCGAACACACGCAGCGGCGCGCTGCACATTGGAACACCCCCTCATCCCTGTATGCAGCCTACAGCATCACCCCACTCCTGCATCCTCCAGTAGCGACCCAGGGACCCCACTTCACCACAGCCACCACCGCCGGTAAGCAATAAGGCGCATGAATTATAAGAAGCAGCACCATTTTATTTTTTAAAAAATTTGCTATTTTTTCTCCTCAAAATTTGGAGTTATAATTCGGAGCGCACCAAAATAAGCAATGTACAGTATTCATCCATCATTTCACTAAAGTTCAGTCTAAGTCAATATAAATTCTCATATATACTGATCAGATTGGTTTTAAAAGCAAACATGGAATATAAAAAAATATATAATTTAGATTATAGTTGACAATATAGTTAGATACAATTTCTTTTGCAGCCTTATTCCATGAAATTTTAGGTTTTCGGTACACACATTACACATGATATATTTGATGCGCTTTTGTTTGTTTTTTCTCAGATTTGTCACAAAAGTTGAAGAATTTCCTAGTACCAGCAAAGTAAATGAGATTTCTGAAGTCTAATACATATTCTTCTTATTTTTCCTTGCAGATTTGACGTACTTTCAATTCTGCAGCATGTAAGTTCTTTCAGCCTTTTTACTGCATTTTTCACCCATTTTAATGAACTTAAAAAAATAGCAAAAATGCATGCAGAAACGTAGTAAATACACAACAAAAACGCATGTATTTAGCAACATTTTTCTGGCCAACACAGACTTTTTATGCTTCAAATACTGAAGGTATGTACTGTACACATTTCTGCTTCAAATACAGTAGTATTGGAGGGAAAAACGCAACATAAAATATGCATGTCTTTGCCGTGATTTTGATGTAATATTTTGCATGCGTTGTTGTTGCCTTTTTCCCCTTCATTAGAATAAATGAAAAACGCTGTAAAAATTCAAAAAGAATATCCATGAAATTTCAGAAATCTTGTTCACTTTGTTGGTACAGTACAATGCTGCATTATTCAAGGAAATAACCAGAGAAAAATGTGACGTTATAAACATGTTACTTTATGAACATAGCCAAAAGTGGGAATTCAACAGAAAAGGAAGTCTCCAGCTACAGATAGATTTACTATTGAGTGGTACTAAATACGGGTAGACTTTTAGGCCTGTAAATTACTTTAAGTTTACAATATCAATTTGCAAACCTACTGTGATGCTAGTTACTAGTCACGGACAAGCTATGAAGCAGGGTAGTCAAAAAGTCCAGGGTCAGATTCCAAGAAAGCTTGCCATAAAATAGGGGGAAAGACAAAAGCATAGTCATGTCATGGTCTGAGGTCAGAATTCCAAGAAGGTAGTGGATCAAGGCAAAGGAGATAGGCAAATGAAATGTCAAAGGCAAGTCCAAGGTCGAGCAACAAAAATCAGAATATAAAAACTCAGAGCAGAGAACAAACACACATCACTTGAGAAAAACTGGCAACAATCAGATACAGCCAGCTACAGTGGCTTGCAAAAGTATTCACCCTTTTGGCATTTTTCATGTTTTTTTACCTCACAACCTGGAATTTCACTGTTTTTTGAGGGTTTGCATCAGTTCATGTAAAGAACATGCCTACAACTGTGAACATTTGGTTTTCCTATTTTGGTGAAGCAAACAAATAGGACAAAATTACTGACAACTTCAATGTGCATAACTTTTCACACCCTAAAGTCGGTACTTTGAATAGCCTCCACTTGCGGCAATCACAGCTGCAAGTCGCTTTGGATTAGTCTCTATGAACATTCCACATTTTGCTCGTTCCTCAATGCAAAACTGCTCCAGCACCTTCAAGTTAGATGGTTTCCTCTTGTGAATATGTGAATAGCAATCTTCAAGTCTGACCACATAGTTTCAATTGAATTAAGGTCTGGGCTTTGACTAGGCCACTCCAAAACATTTACATTTTTCTCCTTGAATCACTCAAATGTTTTAACAGTATGCTGAAACAGGTTTTGCTCAAGAATATCCCTGTTTTTCGCACCATCCACCTTCCCCTCGACTTGGACCTTTCTCCCTGTTCCGGTTGCTGAAAACATCCCCACACCATGTTTCATCTTGGGGTGATTAGCTGAGTTGGTTTGACACCAGACATAACGTTTACCTTGGTGGCCAAAAGATCAATTTTGGTCTCCTCTGAACGCAGCATCTTCCTCCATACACATGTCTTTTGGCAAACTCAAAATGAACCTTCCAATTTTTGTATGTAATTAAGGGCTTTTTTTCTTCCTACTCTTCCTTACAGGCCACCTCTAGGGAGTGTACAGCTTATTATAGTCATATAGACAGATACTTCATTCTTTGCTTGGGAACTCTGCAGCTCCTTCAGGGTTATCTTTGTGTCCCATCCTGCCTCCCTGATTAATGCCCTCCTTTCCCCAGCTGAGAGATTTGTTATGGTACCATGTTCTTTCCATTTGATGATAATGGATTTCATGAAGCTCCGGGGCTTATCAGAGATTGGGATAATTTTTTATAACCCAACCCTTACTTATACTTCTCAATAACTTTGTCCCTGACTTGTTTGGAGATCTCCTTGGTCTTCATGGTGTTGTTTGGTTAGTGATGACATTTGCTTAAAGTAGTGGACAACTTCTTCTTGTACCGCTCACATGGCCCCAATAAAATAATAAAGCTTATACTCCCCTCCCATACCGACACCATTCCCGCTGTGTCAGCACTCCAACTCTGTTGTGTCAGCTCCTGTTCTGTTGTTGTGACACGTGATGTCAGCTCCCAATTTAGAACTAGGGTCAGTGTCCCCACCTCCTGTTAAATGGAGCAGTAAAAGGAAGTCTGAGATAGCTGCAGACCGGACTTCCTCTTTATGTTTGATTTGTCTGAAAGTGGGGACAGTGACACCACTGCTGCTCGTGTCAATATCAGCAACTGCACAAGAGCCCCTGGACCGCGAGTGCTGTCACCGAGAGGTGAGTATAACCTTTATTATTTTATGGGGGTAAAACATTTAGATCAAGAAGGGGTTGTCCTAGTAGTGGACAACCTCTTTAATCGTGTTGCAGCCCCTGTGACCTTTCAGAAAAGGTGTGTATATATTGACAGACCATGTAACACTTAGATTACACACAAGTGGACTTCCTTTCAATAAGCATGTGACTTATGAAGGCAATTGCTTGCACCAGAAATTTTTAGGGGTTTCATCACAAAGCAGGTGAATACATATGCAAATGCCAATTCTTAGTTATCTAATCCCATAAATTTAATTGATGCCTATACAGTGCCTACAAGTAGTATTCAACCCCATGCAGATTTAGCAGGTTTACACATTTGGAATTAACTTGGCATTGTGACATTTGGACTGTAGATCAGCCTGGAAGTGTAAAATGCACTGCAGCAAAAAAGAATGTTATTTCTTTGTTTATTTTTTGTTTAAATTGTGAAAAGTCTTTTCAGAGGGTCATTTATTATTCAACCCCTCAACCCACCAGAATTCTGTTTGGTTCCCCTAAAGTATTAAGAAGTAGTTCAGGCACAAAGAACAATGAGCTTCACATGTTTGGATTAATTATCTATTTTTCCAGCCTTTTCTGACTATTTAAGACCCTCCTCAAACTTGTGAACAGCACTCATACATGGTCAACATGGGAAAGACAAAGGAGCATTCCAAGGCCATCAGAGACAAGATCGTGGAGGGTCACAAGGCTGGCAAGGGGTACAAAACCCTTTCCAAGGAGTTGGGCCTACCTGTCTCCACTGTTGGGAGCATCATCCGGAAGTGGAAGGCTTATGGAACTACTGTTAGCCTTTCACGGCCTGGACAGCCTTTGAAAGTTTCCTCCCGTGCCGAGGCCAGGCTTGTCCGAAGAGTCAAGGCTAACCCAAGGACAACAAGGAAGGAGCTCTGGGAAGATCTCATGGCAGTGGGGACATTGGTTTCAGTCAATACCATAAGTAACGTACTCCACCGCAATGGTCTCCGTTCCAGACGAGCCCGTAAGGTACCTTTACTTTCAAAGCGTCATGTCAAGACTCGTCTACAGTTTGCTCATGATCACTTGGAGGACTCTGAGACTGACTGGTTCAAGGTTCTCTGGTCTGATGAGACCAAGATCGAGATCTTTGGTGCCAACCACACACGTGACGTTTGGAGACTGGATGGCACTGCATACGACCCCAAGAATACCATCCCTACAGTCAAGCATGGTGGTGGCAGCATCATGCTGTGGGGCTGTTTCTCAGCCAAGGGGCCTGGCCATCTGGTCCGCATCCATGGGAAGATGGATAGCACGGCCTACCTGGAGATTTTGGCCAAGAACCTCCGCTCCTCCATCAAGGATCTTAAGATGGGTCGTCATTTCATCTTCCAACAAGACAACGACCCAAAGCACACAGTCAAGAAAACCAAGGCCTGGTTCAAGAGGCAAAAAATCAAGGTGTTGCAGTGGCCTAGTCAGTCTCCTGACCTTAACCCAATTGAAAACTTGTGGAAGGAGCTCAAGATTAAAGTCCACATGAGACACCCAAAGAACCTAGATAACTTGGAGAAGATCTGCATGGAGGAGTGGGCCAAGATAACTCCAGAGACCTGTGGCAGCCTGATCAGGTCTTATAAAAGACGATTATTAGCTGGAATTGCAAACAAAGGTTATTCCACAAAATATTAAACCTAGGGGTTGAATAATAATTGACCCACACTTTTATGTTTAAAATTTATAAAAATTGAACTGAGAATCATAACTTTTTGGTTTGTAAGATTTATGCATCTGTTA
The DNA here is from genome assembly GCF_051348905.1 of Ranitomeya variabilis. NCBI lineage: Eukaryota > Metazoa > Chordata > Amphibia > Anura > Dendrobatidae > Ranitomeya > Ranitomeya variabilis. The sequence continues at coordinate 246,959,049 of NC_135234.1, forward strand.
ATAAATCCTGCTCTTGTTTGAAGTTTGAAGGCTCTAACTTATTTGCATCTTATTAAACCTGCTAAATCTGCAGGGGGTTGAATACTACTTGTAGGCACTGTATTTTTTCACTTCACTTAACTACCTTAAACTATTTAGTGCTTATGTGTCACATACAAATCGGATAACAAAAATATTTAAACACAGGTTGTAATGTAGCAAAATAAATAAAAAGCCTTTACACCTCACACTCCATAATTACAAAAAAGGTCAGGTTCCAGTAGACTGATTGACCCAACTGTTAAAGGCAAAGTCAGCAAGAGGTAAATCTGAGGACCATTCCCCCTTGTGAGCTGCAATAAAACACCTTAAAATTTGTTCTAACAATTGATTTGCCTATTCTGTCTCACTGTGAGTTTCAGTGTGGTAGGCAGAGGAAATCGGCAAATCAATCCCCAATTTCCTACAAGACTCCAGAATTTGGAGACAAACTGCACCTCTCTATCCAATACAGTGTTCAGAGGGACTGCATGCAATCTCACCACATGATTGATAAACAACCTGGAAAGTGCTTCAGCATTTGGTAATATAGGTAAAGGAACAAAATGAGTTTACTGGATCGGTCTACCACCACCCAAATAACAGTTTTCCAACCACACAAAGGCAAATCAATGATGAAATCCATTGACAAATGGGTCCTTTCTGGATTTGGCAGTGGAGATAATTACCCAGCTGACTGGTTATGACAGACTTTGGCATGTATGAAAACTTCACGGGTGGAAACAAAATCTCTAGTATCATTATGTATTTACTAGATGGTGGCCTGATTCTAATGCATCGGGTATTCTAGAATATGTATAGTAGTATATAGCACAGCCCATGCAGTATATAAGACAGCCCATGCAGAATGTAACACAGCCCATGTAGTATATAACACAGCCCACGTACTATATAACACAGCCCATGTAGTATATAACACAGACCACATACTATATAACACAGCCCATGTAGTATATAGCACAGCCACATAGTATATTGCACAGCCACATAGTATATAGCACAGAGACGTAGAATATAACACAGGCCACGCAGTATATAACACAGCCCACGTAGTATATAATACAGCCAATGTAGTATCTAACACAGCCCACATAGTATATAGCACAGTGACATAGTATATAACACAGCCCACGCAGTGTATAGCACAGTGCACATACTATCTAACACAGCCCACGTAGTATATTGCAATGTGGGCACCATATCCGTATTAAAAAAAGAATTAAAATAAAAAATAGTTATATACTCACCTTCCGGCGGCCCCCAGATCCAGCCCAGGCATTTAGCGATGCTTCTCGTGACGCTCCGATCCCAAGAATGCATTGCGGCAATAACATGTGACGATGTAGCGGTCTCGCGAGACCGCTACGTCATCTCCGGTCATTGCCGCAATGCATTCTTGGGACCGGAGTGTCGCGAGGAGCGGGAAAGGCGCCGGAAGGTGAGAATATAATGATTTTTTATCTTTTTTAATTATTTTTAACATTAGATCTTTTTACTATTGATGCTGCATAGGCAGCATCAATAGTAAAAAGTTGGTCACACAGGGTTAATAGCAGCGCTAATGGACTGCATTATACAGCGTTATGCAGCGGTGTAACACAGTCCATTTAATGGACTGCTAAACAGCTATGGGGGCTCTGACTGGAGGGCAGTAGGGAGGGGGTACTGACTGGAGGGGAGTAGGGAAGGGCGAATCAGCGATGCGGGATTTCCGTGACAGACAAACAGAAGGAAGTGACCCTTAGACGATTATATAGATAGATGGCCAACAAAACAGTCTAGCAATGGCCTTTCACGTAGATGTGACCAATCAAAACAGAATCATGAAACTCTTGTAACAGATGAAATCTTAGGTACACCAGTGCAAATAATTTGGTCCTTGAAATAGTGGAAGGGACCAAAGACTGGACTCTATGTATCTCCACTGCCAACACCAAGAATACCATAGAAACCACAATACACTTAGGAAGAATGGAGGATAGAGGTTCTGGTGGATAAAATGAATCAAGACTGTATGATAAAGTGTCAGCCATCACATTTTTGGACCTCAGCCTGAACGTGAGAGAATAATTAAATCTAGAAAAAAATAAGGGCCATCAGGCCTGTCTTGGGGTTAACTGCTTTGCTAATTAAATATAAGCTAAATTTTGATTATACAGCACCACCGTGACTTGATGAACTGCTCCCTCCAAAAAATGTCTCCATTTTTCAAAAGCTAATTTGACAGTGCAAAGCTTGCGATTTCCAACATCATAATTTCTCTCAGCACATGAAAATTTCCTGAGAAAAAAATGAAAACTGCCACAGAGTTTTGGAACCTTAAAATAATACAGCCCCTACCCTAACTTCCGAAGCATCCACTTCCACAATGAATGGTTTCTGGAGTTCAGGTTGGAATAAAACTGGGACGGACATTAAACATTCTTTCAACATATTTAAAGCTTCAATAACATTCAGTGACGAAACTTTCATATCTGCTCTCATACATGTGAAATCCATAAGAGGTTTGATGATCTTAGAAAAACCCCTAATACATTTTCTACAGTGAGTGGCCAATCCCAGAAAACATTGCAATGCTTTAAAGTCATATAGATGAATGCAAATAAGAAGAAGGAGAGGTGACCTACAGAAAATTGTTGCCTCTATTGTGAGGGCTCTGGACATTTTGCCATTAATTGTCATTGCCGTTAATTTAGCCTTAATAAGTGTCAAAACTGCAAGTAATTTAGACCTTTCTGAATGGCTAGATAAGGTTATGCAGACCATCAGTAATGCAGGATAAGGGCAAAAAGCAATCGCCATCTTCTGATTTTATCGTTCCCATACAGATCATAATTAGGAGCCAAAAAAATACAATGCTCTGCCATGTTAGATTCTGGAGCAGGAGGGAATTTCATGGACTTACAACTCACACTTGCAAGTAGGACTAAATCCGTGCCAATCGATATGGAAACTGTGGATGGATCACCTTTATCGTCTGGACCCGTTACTCACGAGATAATTATAGTGCTTTGGAACAAAGCACTATACTGTTATTCCACCGTGGATAACTTCTTCTTATTCTTATTATTCAGTCCGCACGTAATGCGGCCCGAACCGCTAAACTCACAGACTCCAGTGAGGTGTCATTTCGAAGCCAGCGTCCCCAAGAGGTGTGCTAAGTATTTTTCGTGCCGATCGGATTTGTAGTTTTTGCGCAATTTGTGTTTGAAAAAAGTCTTTCAATGCGTTTCAATGGAGAAATTTTCCTATACGTTTATAATGGGCTGGTTTCTGAGGCAATTTCTAAAAATAACTGCCACCTGGCTGATTAGCTCATTGATATGCGCAGTCAGACACAGTTACTATGCCAACGCCTATGAAATCTACATCAGCTCACCAGGTCACAAGTTTTGTCAGATAATATCAGCTCTTAAAGTGACAGTACAGCACAATTCCAAACCACTATCTGTAGTCTTATAATTATTAGATGGTGGCCCGATTCTAACTCATCGGGTATTCTAGAATATGCATGTCCACGTAGTATATTGCACAGCCACGCAGTACACAGCGCAGAGCCGCGCAGTATAAAGCGCAGAGCCGTGCAGTACACAGCGCAGAGCCGCGCAGTACACAGCGCAGAGCCGCGCAGTACACAGCGCAAAGCCGCGCAGTATGAAGCGCAGAGCCGCGCAGTACACAGCGCAGAGCCGCGCAGTACACAGCGCAGAGCCGCGCAGTACACATTGGAGAGCCGCGCAGTACACAGCGCAGAGCCGAGCAGTACACAGCGCAGAGCCGCGCAGTACACAGCGCAGAGCCGCGCAGTACACGGCGCAGAGCCGTGCAGTACACAGCGCAGAGCCGCGCAGTATACAGCGCAGAGCCGCGCAGTACACAGCGCAGAGCCGCGCAGTACAGAGCGCAGAGCCGCACAGTATAAAGCGCAGAGCCGCGCAGTACACAGCGCAGAGCCGCGCAGTACACAGCGCAGAGCCGCGCAGTACACAGTGCAGAGCCGCACAGTACACAGCACAGAGCCGCGCAGTACACAGCGCAGAGCCACCCAGTATACAGCGCAGAGCCGCGCAGTACGCAGCGTAGAGCCACGCAGTATGCAGTGCAGAGCCGCGCAGTATACAGCGCTGAGCCGCGTAGTATACAGCGCAGAGCCCCGCAGTATACAGTGCAGAGCCCCGCAGTATACAGCGCAGAGCCGTGCAGTACACAGTGCAGAGCCGCGCAGTACACAGCGCAGAGCCGCGCAGTACACAGCGCAGAGCCGCGCAGTACACAGCACGGACACGCGCAGTACACAGCGCAGAGCCGCGTAGTATACAGCGAAGAGCCACGCAGTATATAGCGCAGAGCCGCGCAGTACAAAGCGCAGAGCTGCGCAGTATACAGCGCAGAGCCGCGCAGTATACAGCGCAGAGCCGCGCAGTATACAGCGCAGAACGCGCAGTACACAGTGCAGAGCCGCGCAGTACACAGCGCAGAGCCGTTCAGTACACAGCGCAGAGCCGCGCAGTACACAGCGCAGAGCCACGCAGTATACAGCGCAGAGCCGCGTAGTATACAGCGCAGAGCCGCGTAGTATACAGCGCAGAGCCACGCAGTATACAGCACAGAGCCACGCAGTATACAGCGCAGAGCCACGTAGTTATACTGCCCAGTCACGTAGTATATTGTCCAGTCACATAGTATACTGCATATCCCTGTTAAAAAAAAAAAAGAATTAAAATAAAAAAGTTACATACTCACCTCCTGGAGCGGCCGGTATCTGATGGTTGTTGCACCTCCTAGAGCGGCCGGTACACGATGCTTGTTGCACCTGGAGTGGCCGGTACCCGATGCTTGTTGCGCGCTCCGGTCCCAAGAGTGCATTGCGGTCTCACGAGATGATGACGTAGCGGTGTTGTGAGACAGAAAGACGGAAGTGCCCTTAGACAATTAGATAGTAGATTACCCCGCTCACCAATTCGGAACCCGAGAGGCCCGGCCCACCAAATCGGACCCCGAGGGGCCCGGCCCACCAAATCGGACCCAGAGTGACCCCGCCCCTAAATCAGACCCAGAGTGACCCCGCCCACCAAATCGGACCCAGAGTGGCTCCGCCCACCAAATCGGACCCAGAGTGACCCCTTCCACCAAATCAGACCCAGAGTGACCCCTTCCACCAAATCGGACCCAGAGTGACCCCTTCCACCAAATCGGGCCCAGAGTGACCCCGCCCACCAAATCGGACCCAGAGTGACCCCACCCACCAAATCGGACCCTGAGGTGCCCAGCCCACCAAATCAGACCCTGAGGTGCCCAGCCCACCAAATCGGACCGAGTGACCCCACCCACCAAATTGGTCCCTAAGGTGCCCCGCCCACCAAATCGGACCCAGAGTGGCTCCGCCCACCGAATCGGACCCAGAGTAGCCGCGCCCACAGAATCGGACCAAAAGTGACCCCGCCCACCGAATCGGACCTAGATTTACCCCGCCCACAAAATCAGACCCAGATTGACCCAACCCACCAAATCGGACCGCCTGAGGGGCACCCAAGTGTCAAAGTCTTGCAGGGGCAGCCCGGGCACCATTCCAAAGCACTATCTGTAGTTCCTTCAGGAAATACCCATCTAGTTATTATAGTGCTTTGGAACAAAGCACTATACTGTTATTCCATCGTGGTAAACTTATTATAGTGCTTTGGAACAAAGCACTATACTGTTATTCCATCGTGGATAACTTCTTCTTATTATTATAGTGCTTTGGAACAAAGCACTATACTGTTATTCTACCGTGGTAAACTTCTTCTTATTCTTATTATTCAGTCCGCACGTAATGCGGCCCGAACCGCTAAACTCACAGACTCCAGTGAGGTGTCATTTCGAAGCCAGCGTTCCTGAGAGGTGTGCTAAGTATTTTTCGTGTCGATCGGATTTGTAGTTTTTGCGCAATTTGTGTTTGAAAAAAGTCTTTCAATGCGTTTCAATGGAGAAATTTTCCTATACGTTTATAATGGGCTGGTTTCTGAGGCAATTTCTAAAAATAACTGCCACCTGGCTGATTAGCTCATTGATATGCGCAGTCAGACACAGTTACTATGCCAACTCCTATGAAATCTACATCAGCTCACCAGGTCACAAGTTTTGTCAGATAATATCAGCTCTTAAAGTGACAGTACAGCACAATTCCAAACCACTATCCGTAGTCTTATGATTATTAGAATGTGGCCCGATTCTAACTCATCGGGTATTCTAGAATATGCATGTCCACGTAGTATACTGCACAGCCACGCAGTATACAGTGCAGAGCCGTGCAGTACACAGCGCAGAGCCGCGCAGTACACAGCGCAGAGCCGCGCAGTACACAGCGCAGAGCCGCGCAGTATAAAGCGCAGAGCCGCGCAGTACACAGCGCAGAGCCGCGCAGTACACAGCGCAGAGCCATGCAGTACACAGCGCAGAGCCGCGCAGTATAAAGCGCAGAGCCGTGCAGTACACAGCGCAGAGCCGCGCAGTACACAGCGCAGAGCCGTGCAGTACACAGCGCAGAGCCGCGCAGTATAAAGCGCAGAGCCGTGCAGTACACAGCGCAGAGCCGCGCAGTACACAGCGCAGAGCCGCGCAGTACACAGCGCAGAGCCGCGCAGTATAAAGCGCAGAGCCGCGCAGTATAAAGCGCAGAGCCGCGCAGTACACAGCGCAGAGCCGCGCAGTACACAGCGCAGAGCCGTGCAGTACACAGCGCAGAGCCGCGCAGTATAAAGCGCAGAGCCATGCAGTACACAGCGCAGAGCCGCGCAGTACACAGCGCAGAGCCGTGCAGTACACAGCGCAGAGCCGCGCAGTATAAAGCGCAGAGCCGTGCAGTACACAGCGCAGAGCCGTGCAGTACACAGCGCAGAGCCGCGCAGTACACAGCGCAGAGCCATGCAGTACACAGCGCAAAGCCGCGCAGTATAAAGCGCAGAGCCGCGCAGTATAAAGCGGAGAGCCGCGCAGTACACAGCGCAGAGCCGAGCAGTACACAGCGCAGAGCCGCGCAGTAGACAGCGCAGAGCCGTGCAGTACAGAGCGCAGAGCCACACAGTATAAAGCGCAGAGCCGCGCAGTATACCGCGCAGAGCCGTGCAGTACACAGCGCAGAGCCGCGCAGTGCACAGCGCAGAGCCGCGCAGTACACAGCGCAGAGCCGCGCAGTACACAGCGCAGAGCCGCGCAGTACACAGCGCAGAGCCGAGCAGTACACAGCGCAGAGCCGCGCAGTACACAGCGCAGAGCCGCGCAGTACACAGCGCAGAGCCGCGCAGTATACAGCGCAGAGCTGCGCAGTACACAGCGCAGAGCCGCGCAGTACAGAGCGCAGAGCCGCACAGTATAAAGCGCAGAGCCGCGCAGTACACAGCGCAGAGCCGCGCAGTACACAGCGCAGAGCCGCGCAGTACACAGTGCAGAGCCGCACAGTACACAGCACAGAGCCGCGCAGTACACAGCGCAGAGCCACCCAGTATACAGCGCAGAGCCGCGCAGTACGCAGCGTAGAGCCACGCAGTATGCAGCGCAGAGCAGCGCAGTATACAGCGCTGAGCCGCGTAGTATACAGCGCAGAGCCCCGCAGTATACAGTGCAGAGCCCCGCAGTATACAGCGCAGACACGCGCAGTACACAGCACGGACACGCGCAGTACACAGCGCAGAGCCGCGCAGTACACAGCGCAGAGCCGCGTAGTATACAGCGAAGAGCCACGCAGTATATAGCGCAGAGCCGCGCAGTACAAAGCGCAGAGCTGCGCAGAGCTGCGCAGTATACAGCGCAGAGCCGCGCAGTATACAGCGCAGAACGCGCAGTACACAGTGCAGAGCCGCGCAGTACACAGCGCAGAGCCATGCAGTACACAGCGCAGAGCCGCGCAGTACACAGCGCAGAGCCACGCAGTATACAGCGCAGAGCCGCGTATTATACAGCGCAGAGCCGCGTAGTATACAGCGCAGAGCCACGCAGTATACAGCACAGAGCCACGCAGTATACAGCGCAGAGCCACGTAGTTATACTGCCCAGTCACGTAGTATATTGTCCAGTCACATAGTATACTGCATATCCCTGTTAAAAAAAAAAAGAATTAAAATAAAAAAGTTACATACTCACCTCCTGGAGCAGCCGGTATCTGATGGTTGTTGCACCTCCTAGAGCGGCCGGTACACGATGCTTGTTGCACCTGGAGTGGCCGGTACCCGATGCTTGTTGCACGCTCCGGTCCCAAGAGTGCATTGCGGTCTCACGAGATGATGACGTAGCGGTGTTGTGAGACAGAAAGACGGAAGTGCCCTTAGATAATTAGATAGTAGATTACCCTGCTCACCAATTCGGAACCCGAGAGGCCCGGCCCACCAAATCGGACCCCGAGGGGCCCGGCCCACCAAATCGGACCCAGAGTGACCCCGCCCCCTAAATCAGACCCAGAATGACCCCGCCCACCAAATCGGACCCAGAGTGGCTCCGCCCACCAAATCGGACCCAGAGTGACCCCTTCCACCAAATCAGACCCAGAGTGACCCCTTCCACCAAATCGGACCCAGAGTGACCCCTTCCACCAAATCGGGCCCAGAGTGACCCCGCCCACCAAATCGGACCCAGAGTGACCCCACCCACCAAATCGGACCCTGAGGTGCCCAGCCCACCAAATCAGACCCTGAGGTGCCCAGCCCACCAAATCGGACCGAGTGACCCCACCCACCAAATTGGTCCCTAAGGTGCCCCGCCCACCAAATCGGACCCAGAGTGGCTCCGCCCACCGAATCGGACCCAGAGTGGCCGCGCCCACAGAATCGGACCAAAAGTGACCCCGCCCACCGAATCGGACCTAGATTTACCCCGCCCACAAAATCAGACCCAGATTGACCCAACCCACCAAATCGGACCGCCTGAGGGGCACCCAAGTGTGAAAGTCTTGCAGGGGCAGCCCGGGCACCATTCCAAAGCACTATCTGTAGTTCCTTCAGGAAATACCCATCTAGTTGAACTTCAAATCTGTATTGAACCGTATCATCATGAAGCGATTAGATTTCCTCTTATTTCATCTCCGAAATTTCCAGTTACTAAAGAAATTCCCTTCTTTTCAGTCCATAACCCATCTATCAACTGGGCATCAAGGACCATTACCTTTCCCTCTGAGTACTGTAAGAACAATTGCCATGTTAAATTATCTGTTTACAAATTCTAGTATCTGAGATTTCTCATCAGAATGATGATAGAGTACAACCTCAGTACAAGCAGTTCTGTAAGGTCTGCAGTGAGAAGAAAGCCGAACAACTGCTTTCTCATTATTCTTACGACTGTCCCATTGAATTACTTCCTCAAGCATCCATTCCATTTGGAGGAATTTATAATTTTTCCGAGCCAGAATTGAACGTACTAAAAGAATATCTAGATGAAAATTTAGAGAAAAGCTTCATTCAACCTTCTTCTTTGCCAGCTGGAGTACCCTTGTTTTTTGTAGAAAAAAAGGACTCAACCCTGCAGCTATGTATTGATTATAGAGAAATAAATAAAACTACCATTAAAAATTGCTACCTACTCTCCTTAATTTCTAAGTTGCTTGAGAGACTGCGTTCTGCCAAGAATTTTGCCAAACTCGATCTAAGAGAGGCTTATAATGTCACATGAATTTGCCTGGGATATGAGTGGAAAACTGCCTTTAGAACTGGATACAGACATTTTGAATATCTGGTTATGCTTTTCAGCCTTAGCAACACCCCTGACACCTTTCAGCACTTCATTAATGATGTTTTTCGAGATTTTTTGGATTGATTTGTTGTTGTTTATATTAATCACATTTTTATATTTTCAGATTCCTTGTAGGAGCATCGCAGACATGTCCAGTTGGTACTGGAACATCTACAAGAGAACAATCTCTATATCAAACTTGAAAACTGTGAATTCAAACAAACCAGAAGTCAATTTCTGGGCTATATCATCTCTCCAGAAGGTCTGAGCAAAATCAGAGCTGTAGTTGACTGGCCTACCCCCCAAAATTTAAAAGACGTTCAGCGCTTTATAGGATTTGCAAATTTCTATAGAAGATTCATTAAAAACTTTTCAAAAATCATTTTACCAATTACTTCACTCACAAAGAAAACCAAAATATTTTTCTGGTCTCCAGAGGCACAAGTGTCTTTTGACAAACGAAAGACACTTTCTACTTCTGCACCGTTAGTAGTCCATCCAATTCCTTAACTGCCGTTTGTTGTAGAAGTAGATGCCTCAGACTCTGCTGTGGGAGTCGTGTTGTCACAGTGAGTTGGAGACAAGATGCAGCTTCATCCATGTGCATGTGCATTCCTTTCTCATACAGTGTCATCTGCAGAAAAGAACTATGGCATTGGAAATAAATACATTTTAGCTGTTAAAGTCGCCTTTTCTGAATGGAGACATCTTTTGGAATGGCTTAATATAATGTAGAAAATTGGATCCACAACCCCACAATAACATGGCATCTGGAAAATCTACTATATAATTGTCTAAGGGTCACTTCCGTCTGTATGTCCTTCTGTCTGTCTGTCACGGATATTCATTGGTCGCGGCCTCTGTCTGTCATGGAATCCAAGTCGCTGATTGGTCTCGCCAGCTGCCTGTCATGGCTGCCGCGACCAATCAGCGACAGCCACAGTCCTCCAGTCAGTGCCCGGCACCCGCTCCATACTCCCGGCAGTCACCGCTCACACAGGGTTAATGCCAGCAGTAATGGACCGCGTTATGCCGTGGGTAACTCACTCCGTTACCGCGGCTATTAACCCTGTGTGACCAAGTTTTTACTATTGATGCTGCCTATGCAGCGTCAATAGTAAAAACATCTAAAGTTAAAAATAATTAAAAAAATAAAAAATCATTATATACTCACCTTCCGCTGCCTTTCCCACTCCTCGCGATGCTCCGGTGACCGGTCCATGCAAGCGGCAGGTTCCAGTGGCAAGGATGGTCTGCGAGAAGGACCTGCCATGATGTCACGGTCATGTGACCGCGATGTCATCACAAGTCCTGCGCGCCTGCGTGAGAAGGACCTGCCGTGACGTCATGGTCATGTGACTGAGACACGGTCATGTGACTACGACGTCATCACAGGTCCTGCGCGCCTGCGCGAGAAGGAGGTGACAGAACTACAAGGGGCCCTCGGAAGATGAGTATATGTTTATTTTTTATTTTTTAACCTGTGACATATGTGGCTGGGCAATATACTACGTAGCTGGGCAATATACTACGTGGCTCTGTGCTGTATACTACATCGCTGTGCAATATACTATGTGGCTCTGTGCTGTATACTACGTCACTGGGCAATATACTACATCACTGGGAAATATACTACGTGGCTGGGCAATATACTACGTCACTGGGCAATAAATATACTATGTGGCTGGGCAATATACTACATCACTGGGCAATATACTGCGTAACTGGGCAATATACTACGTGGCTCTGTGCTGTATACTACGTCGCTGTGCAATATACTTCGTGGTTGGGCAATATACTACGTAGCTGGGCAATATACTATGTGACTGGCCAATATACTACGTGGTTGGGCAATATACTACGTAGCTGGGCAATATACTGTGTGACTGGCCAATATACTATGTGGCTGGGCAATATACACATGGCTCTGTGCTGTATACTACGTCGCTGTGCAATATACTACGTGGCTCTGTGCTGTATACTACGTCACTGGGCAATATACTACGTTACTGGGCAATATACTACGTGGCTGGGCAATATACTACGTGGCTGGGCAATATACAACATCACTGGGCAATATACTATGTAACTGGGCAATATACTACGTGGCTGGGCAATATACTACGTGGCTGGGCAACATACTACGTGGCTGGGCAATATACTACGTGGGCTGGGCAATATACTACGTGGGCTGGGCAATATACTACGTGGACATGCATATTCTAGAATACCCGATACATTAGAATCGGGCCACCATCTAGTAGTTGATAAAAATCTTGAAGAAAAACCTTTAGCACAAGATGCAGTCTTGCTCTAAATCATATGTTTTCATTGAAGACATGAACTTGAAACAAAATACAAAACCAATGTTTCACCTGACTTGGCCTTTATCAAGGTTATCTAAAGAAGTCATAAATGATAGACAACTTTTATAAAGGTAAAGTAACATCTGAGCAGCGTCGGACTGGAGCACATTGGGCCCACCAGAGAAAATCATTCTTGGGGCCCACTATGTAGCTGCATAGAAATAGATACAAGACCACCAATTGTGCGGTAAAAAGCGCTAATATCAGGATATAATATAAGGCAGTTCACATCTTAATTATGTAGCAAGAGTTGGGGTTGGCCCCTCACAGAATATAATTTAGCCCCCTCACAGAATATAATTTAGCCCCCTTATAAAATATAACGCAGTCCCCTCTCATAGAATATAATACCCCAGCACCCCACAAAATATAATGCAACCCCCTCAGGTATAATGCAGTCCCCACCATAGAATATAATATAGCACCCTCATAGGTTATAATGCAGCCCCCCTCATATAGTATAATGCAGCCACCACAGAATATAATGTAGTCAACTGAGAGAATGCAGCCCCACCACAGAATATAATGCAGCCCCCCATAAAGTATACTGTAGCCCCCTCACATAGTATGATGTAGCCCCCCATAATATAATGTAGTCCCCTGAGAATAATGCAGTCCCCCCACAGAATATAATGTAGCCCCCTCATAAAGTATAATGCAGCCCCTCTCCACCTCATCATTGTCCTCATCACCACCTCCATCATTGCCTTCTCCCCACCACCCCTATCATTCTCCCCCACCACCTCCATCACTGCCCATTCCACCACCTGCATCATTGCCTCCTCCCCCACTATCATTGTCTATTTCATCACCTCCATCATCACCTCCATCATTGCCTCCCCCACCACCATCATTGCCCATCACCTTCATCAATGCCCATCACCTCCATCATTGCCTCCCCTCAGCACCATTGCCCATCACCTCCATCATTGCCTGCCCCACCACCATCATTGCCCATCACCTTCATCATTGCCTCCCCACCATCATTGTCTATCACCTCTATCATTGCCTCCCATACCATCATTACCTATCACCTCCATCATTGCCTCCCCCACCATCATTGCCCATCACTTCCATCATTGCCTCCCCTCACCCTCATTGCCCATCACCTCCATCATTCCCTCCCTCACCATGATTGCCCATCACCTCCATCATTGTCTCCCCCACCATCATTCATTGCCCATCACTTCCATCATTGTCTCCCCTGACCTCCATCATTGCCTCCCCACCACCACCATCATCCATCACCTCCATCATTGTCTTCGCCCCACCATCATTGCCCATCACCTCCATCGTTGTCTCCCCCACCACCATCTTTGCCCATCACCTCCATCATTGTGTCGTCCCACCAATATCATTGTCCTTTACCACACACACAGCTCACCGCAGCAGCTCATCACACACACACACACACACACACACACTCACAGGCACACACACTCACTCACAGGCACACATACATGCAGGCACACACACACGCAGGCACACACACAGCCGCAGACACACACACACGCAGTCACACAGGACAGGTCACCTCCCTGCAGCAGCAGCACATTCCATAAGCCTCTTCCTCGCTGGATTCCTGGAAGCTTTCTGACTGAGACAGCAGCACGCTTGATGATGACGTCATCCAGCTGGGCTGTCTCAGACAGGAAGCAGGATGCCGGGAGGTCAGCTGCTCTGTGTGAGTTTGTATGTGTGCGATGCTGTGTGTGTGTGGGTGTGCTGTACTTTGTGAGTGTGTGCGGTGGTGGGGCTTTACATGCGGGTAGTGTTAGCTGCACCCTGCAGCTAATGCTGCCCACTATTAAAGAGAAATAGTATTCACGCCTCTCCATGCCCATAGGGACGTGGGGAAGCATGAATATTCATTTTGCTTTAGCAGCGGGGACAGGATCCTGTCTCCAGCTGCTGCTGCTGGCACAGGGTGGGCCCCCTTGACTCAGGGGCCCTATAGCCACTGGCAAGGGGCCCCTGGAGCAGTGGGGGCCCTAGGCAGCTGCTTGCCAGTATGCCAGCAGGTGTGAGTGCCTGGGCCCACCGGAGAATCCTCCGGTTCTCCGGTGGGCCAGTCCGAGCCTGCATCTGAGCATGTCTAATGTGATCCAAACACTTCATGTAGGACAATATAATAGGTACTGTGTCTTAGAGAATTGTGAAGGATAGAGGGTTTCTCAGACTCAATTGAACATTCACTGTGAAAAAATAAAATAAGTGGTTAATATAACATCATACATTATAGACAAATTAACATAAATGACAATCTCATTGTAGAAATATCATTTTAATCAAAAATTAAACAGGCAAAAGATTCCCTATTAGAGGATATCACAGCTGTGACTCTACATATGTGATTTATCTTATCAAATGTCCAAGAACTATGTTACCAATTCCATCACATTTTATCACCATGAGTCACAATATAGCAGAGTTATGTTTTCAAGTAATTGAATCCATTCCCATGGCCAGAAGAGGGGGTAACAGAGTGCATAAATTGAAAGAAAGGAAGGCTTTCTGGATACATAAACTCCAAATACTTGGACCCCATAGTCTTAATAGAGACTATGAGGTTTTTTTTTATTAAGATGCTTGTTTCCCTGTTCTTGTTTATACTCTGTGCCAGTTCACAATGCTTATTTCTTTTCCCCCTTTTTTCTTCATATTCCAGGTCAACTAGCGCTCTATTAGGTATCAATTTTATTTTCATACTGTCCCTTTAAATACTTTTGTTCTTTTAACCTCCCTCTCCTTCTTTTTCCTTTTTCTTCTTTCTCCTCCTTCCCCCTTCCCTTTCTTTCCTCTTCCCCTTTCCCTACAGCCCCCCTGTGGGGAAACGGGGGGGGGGGGGGGTCGGCGGGCGCCCAAGGTCCGTTAGCCTGAACCGCATGAACCAGGGATCAACCCGCCTAATGCCCGCTCTCCCATTAACGTGGACATAACGCTAATTGGGCAACGCAGAGTGAGGGTAAAACAGCATTGCAATTCTTTACTGAAGCACAAGACAGGCAAATAGCAAGTAGAACAGTCCCAGCAAAATTCCCCAAGATGGTGCACATTACAGAGTCTCACCCTTCCGCAGACCCCCCGGGTAATGGCAGATGTTACATCAGTGCTCTCAGGGTCACTACTCCACCTGTGATACACACACAGAGAAGAGGTAATGACAAGGATAAGGAGATGTCAGTCCATAGAGTCCATACAAGGTCCAAAGCCAGTTAACACAAGAGTCACAACCTGGCTTATCCGAACATCGCCATGGAGCCAGGTGACTAGCGGGTCACAATCCTGGCTTTCTCCAAATGTATCCATGGTTCAGTGATGGTCAATGGAGCAGATCTTTATCCTTCCAACCAGAGCTGAAAACTGCTAGGTTGTTTGCTATAGAATAATAGATCCGTGTACCTTGTGATGGTGCCATGATTAATTGGCTGCAGTTCTGTCTCTCGTCCGTTGGGTGTTTTGCAGAATGTCCGGCTGTGTCACTCTTTCTCCTCATCTCTCTGTCCCTGAGTCTCTTTATATCCGAGGCATGTAATCTATTTTTAGATTTACCCAGTGTCCTTTTAAAGACATTGATTTTTCTTTTAAGGAGGGGTTTTGGATGCTGAACCACCAAATATATATCCCAGAATCTGCTCAATTTGAAGTCCTCAAACTTGTCCAGGTTTCTAAAGTTGTAGGACACCCTGGAGTCATGAAAACACAAGAGCTGCTGTTTTGTTCTTTTTGGTGGCCTAATTGTAGGAAGAATGTGAAAAAATAGGTTTTCTCCTGTTTAACATGTGCACAGAACAAGACACGATGATCTTCTCCTCTAGGACACCTTCAACCTCTTACAGTTCCATCCATGCCTCAATTTCAATGGATTTTATCTTGGACCTACCTCCATCTAAAAAAATTACTGTTATCCTTGTTGTGGTGGATCAGCTCATGAAGATGGCCTATTTTATTCCAATTAAAGGGATTCCTACCACTAAACAAGCTGCAGAACTGATAGTCAAAAAGATATTTAGGCTGCATGGAATTCCTGACAAAGTAATTTTTGATAGAGGTGTTCATTGTTCACTTTATCATATCAAGATTTAGGAAAAGCATCTCTACAGCTTTAGGAGTTATTGTCAATGTATCTACTGCCTTCCACTCTCAATCCCATGACCAGACTGAAAGAACTAACCAAACAATACCTACGCTGTTTTATATCTTAAATACAGGATGGCTGGGTGGACTGCTTACCAACAGCAGAATTTGCCTATAATAATTCCAAGAACAGTTCTACATACCAAAGTCCATTTTTTCATTACGTATGGTTGGCATCTAATGTTTGCATCTGGATCCTGTCAGGTTCATCATATATCAATTCTAAGGCATCAAAAAATGCATCAATAGAAGACCATTCTCGGGCTTGTGGGGACAAGGAAAATGAGTGCTCCCTCACAGTAGAGAGAAGATTATTCCCATCCGCTTAGACTCATCCCTTATGAATGGGGTTGCAAGATAAAAAAATATTTAACAGCTCTCCCGTAACACCCTAAACTGTTTTTTCTCTCTGAAAATTTATTAGGAAGTGCTACTACTGATTAAGGAGAGAGCAACTGCAGGTCAGAAGGTACGGATGTCATGGCTAGTACTGGGAACAGAGAGCTCTGGGAACACTCATAGTCCTAGAAAACTGACTCTGCAGCTAGAATGAAGACTCGTTATATCTACTGATGCTCCCTAGTCAGATTCTGAACCATCTGGGATAGATTCGCTGCCTAATCAAAAAGTGTATGGATTGGGCCCATACTGTTGGGAAAAAAGTAAACCACCAATTTTAATATGATGCTAGTCACTAGGGTTGAGCGAAACGGGTCGATCATTTTCAAAAGTCGCCGACTTTTGGCTAAGTCGGCGTCTCATGAAACCCGATCCGACCCCTGTGCTTGTCGGCCATGCGGTACGCGACTTTCGCGCCAAAGTCGCGTTTCAATGACGCGAAAAGCGCCATTTCTCAGCCAATGAAGGTGAACGCAGAGTGTGGGCAGCGTGATGACATAGATCCTGGTCCCCACCATCTTAGAGAAGGGCATTGCAGTGATTGGCTTGCTGTCTGCGGCGTCACAGGGGCTATAAAGGGGCGTTCCCGCCGACCGCCATCTTACTGCTGCTGATCTGAGCTTAGGGACAGGTTGCTGCCGCTTCATCAGAAGCAGGGAGAGCGTTAGGCAGGGTCCACTAACCACCAAACCGCTTGTGCTGCAGCGATTTCCACTGTCCAACACCACCTTCGGTGTGCAGGGACTGTGGAAGCTATTTTTTTTTTTTTTTCCCCTCAGCGCTGTAGCTCATTGGGCTGCCCTAGAAGGCTCCGTGATAGCTGTATTGCTGTGTGTACGCCACTGTGGAAACCAACTGCTTTTTTCAAAGCACATATCCTCTTGTTCCTTCCTTTCTGCACAGCTATCTTTTCTGTTTTTCCACACTTTTTATTTAATTTGTGCATCAGTCCACTCCTATTGCTGCCTGCCATACCTGGCTTACATTACTGCAGGGAGATAGTAATTGTAGGACAGTTTTTTTTTTTTTTTTTGTTTTTTTTTTTTGTGGGAGATTAAGATTGGCATTTCTGCTACAGTGCCATCCCTGTGTGTGCCATCTCTCACTGAGTGGGCCATAGAAAGCCTATTTATTTTTTCCGTGATTTGTGTTCTAAAATCTACCTCAACACAAAAACAGTACATCAATCAGTGGGAGAAAAATATTGGCCTCAGTCAGGGCTTGTGTGCCACTGCTGTGTGTGCTATCTCTCATTCAGTGGGCTATAGCAAGCCTATTTTTTTTTTTTTTTTTTTATATTATTTGGTTTCTAATTCTCCCTGAAAAAAAAAAAAAAAACCTAAAAAAACAGTGGGAGAATAATATTGCCCTTTCAGCTTGTGTGCCAGTCTTGACTCCTGGGTGTGCCACCTCTCTCCCTCTCATTCAGTGGGCCATAGAAAGCCTATTTATTTTTTTTTTTAAATATTATTGGGTTTCTAAAGTCTCCCTGAAAAAACAAAAAATACATAAAAAAACAGTGGGAGAGTAATATTGCCCTTTCAGCTTGTGTGCCAGTCTTGACTCCTGGGTGTGCCACCTCTCTCCCTTTCATTCAGTGGGCCATAGAAAGCCTATTTATTTTTTCCGTGATTTGTGTTCTAAAATCTACCTCAACACAAAAACACTACATCAATCAGTGGGAGAAAAATATTGGCCTCAGTCAGGGCTTGTGTGCCACTGCTGTGTGTGCTATCTCTCATTCAGTGGGCTATAGCAAGCCTATTTTTTTTTTTTTTTTTTTTTTTAATATTATTTGGTTTCTAAAGTCTCCCTGAAAAAAAAAAAAAAATACATAAAAAAACAGTGGGAGAGTAATATTGCCCTTTCAGCTTGTGTGCCAGTCTTGACTCCTGGGTGTGCCACCTCTCTCCCTTTCATTCAGTGGGCCATAGAAAGCCTATTTATTTTTTGGTTTTTTTAATATTATTTGGTTTCTAAAGTCTCCCTGAAAATAAAAAAAAAAATACATAAAAAAACAGTGGGAGAGTAATATTGCCATTTCAGCTTGTGTGCCAGTCTTGACTCCTGGGTGTGCCACCTCTCTCCCTCTCATTCAGTGGGCCATAGAAAGCCTTGTTTTTTTGTTTTTTTTTTAATATTATTTGGTTTCTAAAGTCTCCCTGAAAATAAAAAAAAAAAACATAAAAAAACAGTGGGAGAGTAATATTGCCATTTCAGCTTGTGTGCCAGTCTTGACTCCTGGGTGTGCCACCTCTCTCTCTAATTGTGGGCCATAGAAAGCCTATTTATTTTTTGGTTTTTTTAATATTATTTGGTTTCTAAAGTCTCCCTGAAAATAAAAAAAAAAAATACATAAAAAAACAGTGGGAGAGTAATATTGCCCTTTCAGCTTGTGTGCCAGTCTTGACTCCTGGGTGTGCCACCTCTCTCCCTTTCATTCAGTGGGCCATAGAAAGCCTATTTATTTTTTGGTTTTTTTAATATTATTTGGTTTCTAAAGTCTCCCTGAAAATAAAAAAAAAAAATACATAAAAAAACAGTGGGAGAGTAATATTGCCATTTCAGCTTGTGTGCCAGTCTTGACTCCTGGGTGTGCCACCTCTCTCCCTCTCATTCAGTGGGCCATAGAAAGCCTTGTTTTTTTGTTTTTTTTTTAATATTATTTGGTTTCTAAAGTCTCCCTGAAAATAAAAAAAAAAAACATAAAAAAACAGTGGGAGAGTAATATTGCCATTTCAGCTTGTGTGCCAGTCTTGACTCCTGGGTGTGCCACCTCTCTCTCTAATTGTGGGCCATAGAAAGCCTATTTATTTTTTGGTTTTTTTAATATTATTTGGTTTCTAAAGTCTCCCTGAAAATAAAAAAAAAAAATACATAAAAAAACAGTGGGAGAGTAATATTGCCCTTTCAGCTTGTGTGCCAGTCTTGACTCCTGGGTGTGCCACCTCTCTCCCTTTCATTCAGTGGGCCATAGAAAGCCTATTTATTTTTTGGTTTTTTTAATATTATTTGGTTTCTAAAGTCTCCCTGAAAATAAAAAAAAAAAATACATAAAAAAACAGTGGGAGAGTAATATTGCCATTTCAGCTTGTGTGCCAGTCTTGACTCCTGGGTGTGCCACCTCTGTCCCTCTCATTCAGTGGGCCATAGAAAGCCTTGTTTTTTTTTTTTTTTTTAAATATTATTTGGTTTCTAAAGTCTCCCTGAAAATAAAAAAAAAATACATAAAAAAACAGTGGGAGAGTAATATTGCCATTTCAGCTTGTGTGCCAGTCTTGACTCCTGGGTGTGCCACCTCTCTCTCTAATTGTGGGCCATAGAAAGCCTTTTTATTTTTTTCCTTCATTTGTGTTTTAAAATCAACCTCAACACAAAAACACTACATCAATCAGTGGGAGAAAAATATTGGCCTCAGTCAGGGCTTGTGTGCCACTCCTGTGCGTGCCATCTCTCATTCAGTGGGCCATAGAAAGCCTTGTTTTTTTGTTTTTTTTTTAAATATTATTTGGTTTCTAAAGTCTCACAGAGAAAAAAAAAAAAATAAATTAGGTGGGAGATTAATATTGACATTAGTGCTTGAGTGACAGTCCTGCGTGTGTGTCATCTCTGTGATTTGGTGTCACAGAAAACAGAGTGTGTAACATTGTGCCTGATTTTCCTTGTGGTCTCACCAACCTGTTAAGGGATATTGAAATCATACTGAAGTTATAGCTCACCGTGTAAGTTGTTTGACAGCAACAAATAAAGTTAGTTTGGTTACGATTTTTAAACAATGAGGAAGTCTGGTGCAAGAGGTCGTCGTGGGCGTTCATTGTCAGCTGGTAATGATGGTAGTGGTAGTGGAGCATCAGGTGGTCGTGGGGATAAAAATATTCCACCTAAGTCTGGAGCTGTGGAGCCAGTTTCGTCGTCAGGCTACACAAGGCCTCGAACGCTCTCTTTTCTGGGAGTAGGAAAACCGCTTTTAAAGGCTGAGCAGCAACAGCAAGTTTTGGCTTACATTGCAGACTCAGCCTCTAGCTCTTTTGCCTCCTCTTCCGAAACTGGTAAATGTAAAAGCAGCGCGTCGCTTGTGGATGTTCACGGTCAGGGACAAGTCGCTTCCTTGTCCTCCTCAGCAAAAACTACAACAAGAGAGAAGGATGCAGCAGGCGACACAACGGGTCACTCCATGGAGCTCTTTACACATACCGTCCCTGGCTTAGAAAGTGAAACATTTAACAGGCCATGCCCATTACAAGTAGATTCTGACATGGAGTGCACTGATGCACAGCCACAGCCAGAGTACTATGCTGCTCCTTTGACTCAGACCACCACATTGCCCTCTCAGGGTACAGATCCACAATCAGACCCTGATGAGACTATGTTGCCCCGCCACGAACGCTATACCACCGACCGACACAGTGACACAGACGAAGTTGCACACGAGCTCGAAGAGGAGGTAATAGATGACCCAGTTATTGACCCCGATTGGCAGCCATTGGGGGAACAGGGTGCAGGCGGCAGTAGTTCAGAAGCGGAGGTGGAGGAGGGGCCGCAGCAGGCATCAACATCGCAACAGGTTCCATCTGCCGGGCCCGTATCTGGCCCAAAACGCGTGTCAAAGCCAAAACCTGTTGGAGGACAGCGTGGCCATCCGGTTAAAGCTCAGTCTGCAATCCCTGAAAAGGGATCCGAGTCTAGGAAGAGTGCAGTCTGGCATTTTTTTAAACAACATCCAACTGATCAGCGCAAAGTCATCTGTCAAAAATGTTCAACTAGCTTAAGCAGAGGTCAGAATCTGAAAAGTCTAAATACTAGTTGCATGCATAGACACTTAACCACCATGCATTTTCAAGCCTGGACTAACTACCAAACGTCCCTTAAGGTTGTAGCACCCTCGGCCAATGAAGCTAGTCAGCAACGCAACATCCCTTCCGTCACTGTAAGGCCACCATTTTCCGCACCACCGGCAGTATCTGTGCAGGTTTCTTTGCCAGCCAAAAGCAGTCAGGGTCAGGGAATCACCAGTTTAGTAGGAGGAAATATTGCATCTAGGGCACCGGCGGAAACAATACCGTCTCCAACCGTCTCTCAGTCTGCCATGTACACCGGCACACCCGAAAGTTCCACGATCTCCTGCTCTCCAGTCCAGCTCACCCTACATGAGACTCTGGTTAGAAAAAGGAAGTACTTATCCTCGCATCCGCGTACACAGGGTTTTAACGCCCACATAGCTAGACTAATCTCGTTAGAGATGATGCCCTACCGTTTAGTTGAAAGCGAAGCTTTTAAAGCCCTGATGGAGTACGCTGAACCACGATACGAGCTACCTAGTCGACACTTTTTTTCCAGAAAAGCCATCCCAGCCCTGCACCAGCATGTTAAACAGCGCATCGTCCATGCACTTAGGCAATCTGTGAGTACAAAGGTGCACCTGACTACAGATGCATGGACCAGTAGGCATGGCCAGGGACGTTATGTGTCCATCACGGCACACTGGGTGAATGTGGTGGATGCAGGGTCCACAGGCGACATCAATTTAGGGACAGTTGTGCCTAGCCCACGGTCTAGGAAACAGTTGGCTGTAGGCGTTCGCACCCCCTCCTCCTCCTCCTCGTCCTCCTGCAGAAGCTACAGCTCTTCCACAGAACGCAGTCGGCCAACCACTCCATCGGCAGATGACACTGTTGCACACCAGTTGTCCCATTATGGGCCAGCTACTGCCAAGCGTCAGCAGGCTGTATTGGCTATGAAGTGTTTGGGCGACAACAGACACACCGCGGAAGTTCTGTCCGAGTTCTTGCAACAAGAAACGCAGTCGTGGCTGGGCACAGTAGATCTTGAGGCAGGCAAGGTAGTGAGTGATAACGGAAGGAATTTCATGGCTGCCATCTCCCTTTCCCAACTGAAACACATTCCTTGCCTGGCTCACACCTTAAACCTGGTGGTGCAGTGCTTATTGAAAACTTATCCTGGGTTCTCCGACCTGCTCCTCAAAGTGCGTGCACTTTGCTCACATATCCGACGTTCGCCTGTACACGCCAGCCGTATGCAGACCTATCAGCGGTCTTTGAACCTTCCCCAGCATCGCCTAATCATAGACGTTGCAACAAGGTGGAACTCAACACTGCACATGCTTCAGAGACTGTGCGAACAGAGGCGTGCTGTTATTTATTTGTGGGAGGATACACGGGCAGGCAGTAGGATGGCAGACATGGAGTTGTCAGGTGTGCAGTGGTCGAAGATACAAGACATGTGTCAAGTCCTTCAGTGTTTTGAGGAATGCACACGGCTGGTTAGTGCAGACAACGCCGTAATAAGCATGAGCATCCCCCTAATGCGTCTGCTGATGCAAAGTTTGACGCACATAAAGGAGCAGGCGTCTGCACCAGAGGAAGAGGGAAGCCTTGATGACAGTCAGCCATTGTCTGGTCAGGGCAGTGTACAGGACGAGGTAGCGGGCGAAGAGGAGGTGGAGGACGAGGAGGATGATGGGGATGAGTATATTTTTAATGCGGAAACTTTCACGGGGGCACAGGAAATTGGTTGCGTGTCACGGCCGGGTTCTGGTTTTTTGAGGGACACAAGTGACGTAGATTTGCCTGCAACTGCCCCTCAACCAATCACAACCGGAGATTTGACAACTGGAACTTTGGCCCACATGGCGGATTATGCCTTACGTATCCTAAAAAGGGACACACGCATTACGAAAATGATGAACGATGACGATTACTGGTTGGCCTGCCTCCTTGATCCACGCTATAAAGGCAAATTGCAAAATATTATGCCACATGAGAACTTGGAACTAATATTAGCAACCAAACAATCAACTCTTGTTGACCGTTTGCTTCAGGCATTCCCAGCACACAGCGCACGTGATCGTTCTCACACAAGCTCCAGGGGGCAGCAGACTAGGAGTGTTAGGGGTGCACACATCAGAAGTGGCGTTGGACAGAGGGGTTTTCTGACCAGGTTGTGGAGTGATTTTGCTATGACCGCAGACAGGACAGGTACTGCTGCATCAATTGAAAGTGACAGGAGACAACATTTGTCCAGTATGGTTACTAACTATTTTTCATCCCTTATCGATGTTCTCCCTCAACCGTCATTCCCATTTGATTACTGGGCCTCCAAATTAGACACCTGGCCAGAATTGGCAGAATATGCATTGCAGGAGCTTGCTTGCCCGGCAGCAAGTGTCCTATCAGAAAGAGTATTCAGTGCTGCAGGTTCAATATTAACCGAAAAAAGGACTCGTCTGGCTACCCAAAATGTTGACGATCTAACATTCATTAAAATGAACCACAACTGGATTTCGAAATCTTTTGCCCCACCTTGCCCGGCCGACACCTAGCTTTCCTATGAAAAGCTCTTGCCTGTGAATTACTTTTCTAATGTCTAATTTGCTGCAGCTGATTGTACAGCATACGACATGTTTACACCTCCCTAAATGGCAAAACTCCCCACACGGGGCCGTGGTATCGCGACTTGGCGCAAGCACCCGTGAGACTGCTGTTTGTCTGAAGAGGTGGGTGTGCTCGCTTTTGGTTGACGGCATTGCTACTGGGTCCCTCATAGTACAATGTAGTGTCTCTGGCGGTGGTGGTGCGCACCCAACGTCAGACACACCGTTGTAACATGAGGGGCCCTGGGGCGGTCCCGCCGGCCTCAAGAGAGTTCCCCCCTACCCCAGCTCAAAATGTGCTCTACCACGTGCAAAATTATGTCGCACAGCTCCACCAATCTTTAGTCTATTCGCTGACATCATTCAATGTCTGGCACTGACAATACAAATTTGTAGACATCTATGATGCAACTTAAAGTAGTCTGTGTCTGTGTCCTATATTGGCACCATTAAATAGTTACTGCCAAATTACAATGTCAGAAACTCAGTAGATGAGCCCACCCCTGTACCTAAGTATGCCACCTTTTTTTTTTGTTTTGGTTGTTTTGCGAGACATTAACATCTATTTATATTTTGGGAGTACTGGGACAGACACTCCTTGCACTACTCCTCCACTCACCACCAAGCTGCCTGTGTATCCATGTAACCGCTGTAAAACTGCCATGAGCCTATTGTTTGTTATTTTAGGCCTTTGATAGCCTGTCTGCGGTCCCTACTTTAAATACTCCTCCACTCACCACCAAGCTGCCTGCCCGTGTATCCATGTAACCGCTGTGAAACTGCCATCATGAGCCTATTGTTTGTTATGTTAGGCCTTTGATAGCCTGTCTGCGGTCCCTACTTTAAATACTCCTCCACTGACCAGACCACTGCTGCCCGTGTACCCCTGGAACCAATTATAAAGTGCCTACAGCCAGCCCATTTTCTTATGTTAGGCCTTTGAAGCCTGTCTGCGGTCCCTACTTTAAATACTCCTCCACTGACCAGACCACTGCTGCCCGTGTACCCCTGGAACCAATTATAAAGTGCCTACAGCCAGCCCATTTTCTTATGTTAGGCCTTTGAAGCCTGTCTGCGGTCCCTACTTTAAATACTCCTCCACTGACCACCACCAAGCTGCCTGCCCGTGTATCCATGTAACCGCTGTGAAACTGCCATGAGCCTATTGTTTGTTATTTTAGGCCTTTGATAGCCTGTGTGCGGTCCCTACTTTAAATACTCCTCCACTCACCACCAAGCTGCCTGCCCGTGTATCCATGTAACCGCTGTGAAACTGCCATGAGCCTATTGTTTGTTATTTTAGGCCTTTGATAGCCTGTGTGCGGTCCCTACTTTAAATACTCCTCCACTCACCACCAAGCTGCCTGCCCGTGTATCCATGTAACCGCTGTGAAACTGCCATGAGCCTATTGTTTGTTATGTTAGGCCTTTGATAGCCTGTCTGCGGTCCCTACTTTAAATACTCCTCCACTGACCAGACCACTGCTGCCCGTGTACCCCTGGAACCAATTATAAAGTGCCTACAGCCAGCCCATTTTCTTATGTTAGGCCTTTGAAGCCTGTCTGCGGTCCCTACTTTAAATACTCCTCCACTGACCAGACCACTGCTGCCCGTGTACCCCTGGAACCAATTATAAAGTGCCTACAGCCAGCCCATTTTCTTATGTTAGGCCTTTGATAGCCTGTCTGCGGTCCCTACTTTAAATACTCCTCCACTCACCACCAAGCTGCCTGCCCGTGTATCCATGTAACCGCTGTGAAACTGCCATCATGAGCCTATTGTTTGTTATGTTAGGCCTTTGATAGCCTGTCTGCGGTCCCTACTTTAAATACTCCTCCACTGACCAGACCACTGCTGCCCGTGTACCCCTGGAACCAATTATAAAGTGCCTACAGCCAGCCCATTTTCTTATGTTAGGCCTTTGAAGCCTGTCTGCGGTCCCTACTTTAAATACTCCTCCACTCACCACCACCAAGCTGCCTGCCCGTGTATCCATGTAACCGCTGTGAAACTGCCATGAGCCTATTGTTTGTTATTTTAGGCCTTTGATAGCCTGTGTGCGGTCCCTACTTTAAATACTCCTCCACTCACCACCAAGCTGCCTGCCCGTGTATCCATGTAACCGCTGTGAAACTGCCATGAGCCTATTGTTTGTTATTTTAGGCCTTTGATAGCCTGTGTGCGGTCCCTACTTTAAATACTCCTCCACTCACCACCAAGCTGCCTGCCCGTGTATCCATGTAACCGCTGTGAAACTGCCATGAGCCTATTGTTTGTTATGTTAGGCCTTTGATAGCCTGTCTGCGGTCCCTACTTTAAATACTCCTCCACTGACCAGACCACTGCTGCCCGTGTACCCCTGGAACCAATTATAAAGTGCCTACAGCCAGCCCATTTTCTTATGTTAGGCCTTTGAAGCCTGTCTGCGGTCCCTACTTTAAATACTCCTCCACTGACCAGACCACTGCTGCCCGTGTACCCCTGGAACCAATTATAAAGTGCCTACAGCCAGCCCATTTTCTTATGTTAGGCCTTTGAAGCCTGTCTGCGGTCCCTACTTTAAATACTCCTCCACTCACCACCACCAAGCTGCCTGCCCGTGTATCCATGTAACCGCTGTGAAACTGCCATGAGCCTATTGTTTGTTATTTTAGGCCTTTGATAGCCTGTCTGCGGTCCCTACTTTAAATACTCCTCCACTCACCACCAAGCTGCCTGCCCGTGTATCCATGTAACCGCTGTGAAACTGCCATCATGAGCCTATTGTTTGTTATGTTAGGCCTTTGATAGCCTGTCTGCGGTCCCTACTTTAAATACTCCTCCACTGACCAGACCACTGCTGCCCGTGTACCCCTGGAACCAATTATAAAGTGCCTACAGCCAGCCCATTTTCTTATGTTAGGCCTTTGAAGCCTGTCTGCGGTCCCTACTTTAAATACTCCTCCACTGACCAGACCACTGCTGCCCGTGTACCCCTGGAACCAATTATAAAGTGCCTACAGCCAGCCCATTTTCTTATGTTAGGCCTTTGAAGCCTGTCTGCGGTCCCTACTTTAAATACTCCTCCACTCACCACCACCAAGCTGCCTGCCCGTCTATCCATGTAACCGCTGTAAAACTGCAATGAGCCTATTGTTTGTTATTTTAGGCCTTTGATAGCCTGTCTGCGGCCCCTACTTGCAATACTCCTCCACTGACCACAATGCTGCCTGGAGTGCCTGCCTGTGTATCCATGTAACCGATGTAAAACTGCCATGACTGCCTACTGTTTGTTATTTTAGGCCTTTGATAGCCTGTCTGCAGCCCCTACTTGCAATACTCCTCCACTGACCACACCAATGCTGCCCGTGTACCCCTGGAACCTATTTAAAAGTTCATAGAGCCTAGTTATATATTTTATTTACTATTAATAAGGCCATGATGGACTACGCTGTACCACGCTACAAGCTAACCAGTCGACACTTCTTTTGCGAGAAAAGCCATCCCAACCCTCCACCAGCATGTAGAAGACCGCATTGTCCATGCACTCTGGCAATCTGTGAGTACAAAGGTGCACCTGACAACAGACGCATGGACCTGTAGGCATGGCCACGGAAGATTACGTGTCCATTACGGCGCAATGGGTTAATGTGGTGGATGCATGGTCCACAGGGGACAGCCTACTAAGTCTGTCTGCAGTCCCTAATTCAAATTGTGCTCCACTGTCTAAATCGGAACTTCCACCTTCTGGCTTTCGGCCTATAGTATCAGAAATTAAACTGCATTTGGCCTTCAACTTTGGTTAGGGCCTACTAACGGCTTCTGCCCCTCCCTGGTGTTGCCCTCAACTAAATAAAGCTGAGCTTCAACCTTCTGCTCCAAATTACCATTTTGAAAAATGCAATAGGCTTTTCAGGCCTACTAAAGGAGTCTGTCTGTGTGCCCCTCCCTGGTGTTGTCCTCAACTAAATAAAGCTGAGCTTCAACCTTCCGGCTCTCATTATGTGGTTTTAAAAAAAAAAAAGGTGGTTAGGGCCTACTAACGGCTTCTGCCCCTCCCTGGTGTTGTCCTCAACTAAATAAAGCTGAGCTTCAACCTTCCGGCTCTCATTATGTGGTTTTAAAAAAAAAAAAGGTGGTTAGGGCCTACTAACGGCTTCTGCCCCTCCCTGGTGTTGTCCTCAACTAAATAAAGCTGAGCTTCAACCTTCCGGCTCTCATTATGTGGTTTTAAAAAAAAAAAAGGTGGTTAGGGCCTACTAACGGCTTCTGCCCCTCCCTGGTGTTGTCCTCAACTAAATAAAGCTGAGCTTCAACCTTCCGGCTCTCATTATGTGGTTTTAAAAAAAAAAAAGGTGGTTAGGGCCTACTAACGGCTTCTGCCCCTCCCTGGTGTTGTCCTCAACTAAATAAAGCTGAGCTTCAACCTTCCGGCTCTCATTATGTGGTTTTAAAAAAAAAAATGGTGGTTAGGGCCTACTAACGGCTTCTGCCCCTCCCTGGTGTTGTCCTCAACTAAATAAAGCTGAGCTTCAACCTTCCGGCTCTCATTATGTGGTTTTAAAAAAAAAAAAGGTGGTTAGGGCCTACTAACGGCTTCTGCCCCTCCCTGGTGTTGTCCTCAACTAAATAAAGCTGAGCTTCAACCTTCCGGCTCTCATTATGTGGTTTTAAAAAAAAAAATGGTGGTTAGGGCCTACTAACGGCTTCTGCCCCTCCCTGGTGTTGTCCTCAACTAAATAAAGCTGAGCTTCAACCTTCCGGCTCTCATTATGTGGTTTTAAAAAAAAAAATGGTGGTTAGGGCCTACTAACGGCTTCTGCCCCTCCCTGGTGTTGTCCTCAACTAAATAAAGCTGAGCTTCAACCTTCCGGCTCTCATTATGTGGTTTTAAAAAAAAAAATGGTGGTTAGGGCCTACTAACGGCTTCTGCCCCTCCCTGGTGTTGTCCTCAACTAAATAAAGCTGAGCTTCAACCTTCCGGCTCTCATTATGTGGTTTTAAAAAAAAAAAAGGTGGTTAGGGCCTACTAACGGCTTCTGCCCCTCCCTGGTGTTGTCCTCAACTAAATAAAGCTGAGCTTCAACCTTCCGGCTCTCATTATGTGGTTTTAAAAAAAAAAATGGTGGTTAGGGCCTACTAACGGCTTCTGCCCCTCCCTGGTGTTGTCCTCAACTAAATAAAGCTGAGCTTCAACCTTCCGGCTCTCATTATGTGGTTTTAAAAAAAAAAATGGTGGTTAGGGCCTACTAACGGCTTCTGCCCCTCCCTGGTGTTGTCCTCAACTAAATAAAGCTGAGCTTCAACCTTCCGGCTCTCATTATGTGGTTTTAAAAAAAAAAAAGGTGGTTAGGGCCTACTAACGGCTTCTGCCCCTCCCTGGTGTTGTCCTCAACTAAATAAAGCTGAGCTTCAACCTTCCGGCTCTCATTATGTGGTTTTAAAAAAAAAAAAGGTGGTTAGGGCCTACTAACGGCTTCTGCCCCTCCCTGGTGTTGTCCTCAACTAAATAAAGCTGAGCTTCAACCTTCCGGCTCTCATTATGTGGTTTTAAAAAAAAAAATGGTGGTTAGGGCCTACTAACGGCTTCTGCCCCTCCCTGGTGTTGTCCTCAACTAAATAAAGCTGAGCTTCAACCTTCCGGCTCTCATTATGTGGTTTTAAAAAAAAAAAAGGTGGTTAGGGCCTACTAACGGCTTCTGCCCCTCCCTGGTGTTGTCCTCAACTAAATAAAGCTGAGCTTCAACCTTCCGGCTCTCATTATGTGGTTTTAAAAAAAAAAAGGTGGTTAGGGCCTACTAACGGCTTCTGCCCCTCCCTGGTGTTGTCCTCAACTAAATAAAGCTGAGCTTCAACCTTCCGGCTCTCATTATGTGGTTTTAAAAAAAAAAAATGGTGGTTAGGGCCTACTAACGGCTTCTGCCCCTCCCTGGTGTTGTCCTCAACTAAATAAAGCTGAGCTTCAACCTTCCGGCTCTCATTAAGTGGTTTTAAAAAAAAAATGGTGGTTAGGGCCTACTAACGGCTTCTGCCCCTCCCTGGTGTTGCCCTCAACTAAATAAAGCTGAGCTTCAACCTTCTGCTCCAAATTACCATTTTAAAAAATGCAATAGGCTTTTCCGGCCTACTAAAGGTGTCTGCCCCTCCCTGGTGTTGTCCTCAACTGAACAAAGCTGAGCTTCCACATTCTGGCTTTCGCCCTATACTATCAGATATTAAACTGCATTTGGCCTACTAGTGTGGTTAGGCCCTTGAAACAGTGTCTGCTGCTCTTGGGTTTGCTACTCCACTGAACAAAGCAATGCCGCCTGTTTAGTCCTGTTACCAATTTTGAACTGCATGTAGCCTACTTTATTCTTTGGCCCTATATCTGTTTCCTCCTCATCCTGCCCATTGCCCAGCCACTGCTAAATGAGTCTGCTGGTACATTGACCGAGACCACTACATTCCCCTTGTACTCTACACAGCCAGAATCTGTCCCTGCTGAAAGTAAGGTTCCCCTTCCCGCATGTTATACCACCTTACACAGGGACAAAGAGGAAGGTGCAGATGAAAGTGCAGGTTCCTTCATCAGGTGGGGGGGCATACTCGTTGGCGACGTCACTGGCACAGGGCCCCTCAGAGTACGCAAAAGTGTCGCTGCTGGTGGGAGGCGCCCCCGCCATGCAAACACACCGCCGTACTTTGAGGGGCCCTGTGCCAGTGGCAATGCGAACGAGTGGGCCCCCCCCCTGCTTGCTCAGGATCACAGCACTTGCAACTTTTAAATAATTACCTTTCCCTGCAACACCGCCGTGACGTAGTCCGCATTTCCTGGGCCCACGAAAAACTTGAGCCGGCCCTACTCCCCCCACAACTTTTGCCAAATGACCCCCAATTCCCTATGCCCAACTATTATTATAAAGTTAATTAAGATTGACAAGCTTCAGAAACAAGAATGGATGTTTTTGGCATTAAAATGGGCACTGTAGGTGTTTTCCTGGCCTCCACTCACTGCCGACTATGCTTCCCCATTGACTTGCATTGGGTTTCGTGTTTCGGTCGATCCCCGACTTTTAGCGATAATCGGCCGACTGCACTCGACTCGACTCTGGACAAAATCGGGTTTCCCAAAACCCTACTCGATCTTAAAAAAATGAAAGTCGCTCAACCCTACTAGTCACTACTCACGGACAAGCCGTGAGGCAGGTTAGTCAAAAGGTCAGATACCAAGAGAATTTTTCACAAACTAAGGGGAAAGACAGAGGCATAGTCAGATCACAGTCCGAGGTCAGAATTTCAGGAAGGTAGAATACAAGAACTCAGATCACAGAGCAAACACATACTACTTAAGCAAATCTACAACTAGCATCAATCAGATAAAGCTAGATGAGCTATTAATCACAATACCAACAGCTCAGCATGGCCCTGAACCAGATTGAATAGTTGAACTGTCACTTACTAACTAATAATAACCATATTCCCTCTATCAAAAAAAAAAACACAGAAAACTGGAAACAGGTTTTCTGACAAACTAGGGGGTGGGAGATTGGTGCTACTTTGCTTTCAATACTATTACCAGTCATTGGACTATGCACATTGGTGCTCTACTGCAACAGCATGTTTAGAATGTTTTGTAGTGGGCCAAGATCACCTATTTAAACTTTGTATAAAAATCATGCTTTGTCAGGTACTACCAAAAAGAAGCTCCCGAGGTGCCTACTGGAAAGTGGAAATGTGTTACACATATCCTGAGAATATAGACTATTTTGAGAGCACATCATCTTACAAGGAAAAACAACCTTATTTTAGGAAGAAAATTTTGTTCTACACTAGTAAGAAATTGCCATGGACAGTACATGGCCAAAATTGAACTTTTTTAGCATAGTATTTGTTGCCAACAAGTGCAGCTTTGCTAAGGGTCATCTTACATGGGTAGATTGCTAGGAATAAGTGCTGATCAAAGCATACAGAGGGTGAAATAAGTATTGAATACGTAACAAATATATTTCTAAAGGTGCTATTGAAATGAAATTTTCACCAATTATTGGTAACTTGCCATTCAATCCCAACAAGCAAAGATATAAAACAAATATCTCATGATGGTCAACACCAGTGAACTGTCTCAAGGCATTTGCAACCTTATTATTGCAAAATATATTGATGACATTGCTTACAGAAGAATTTCTAAACTCCTGAAGGCTCCAGTGTGCACTGTTGGGTCCATAATTCAGAAATAGAAAGAACACCATTTCACCATGAACTTTGTTGCCCCCAACATTTCAGACAGAGAAGTGAAAAGAATTATAAGAAGTGTTGTCTAAGAGCCAAGGACCACCTGTTGGTCGCCTCAGACAGGCCTTTTTTGAATCAGGGCTGCCATCCAAGAACAATTCAAAACCAAATTACAAGCGCAACTAGAATATCAAGGAATTACCTGCTACATTACAAAGCTAAAGAAGAAAATAATCGGGTGCCTCTAGTAGTCACCTAAAATCCAAATCTTGAGGTGCTAAGGGGAGCTGCACGGAAATTACAACCTTTACTACAAAAAAATTCCCGCTTACAATCCATTTTTCCAGACCTCCATTACTGTGTTTTAGGCAGCCCCCAAATCTAAGAAGCATTATTGTCAGAAGCTTTCTGTCCTCTCCAACAGCAGCAGGAATATTTCCTTGCAACCAGAAAAAATTTAAAACTTGTCCATTTATAATGACCATGGACAAGATAAAGATCCCTAATTCACATCAGGACTACAAGATACCAGGAACTTTCAGCTCTGTCACTTCTAATGAGGTGTACTTAATTATTTGTACTAAATGTCCAACTGGGGGTCTGTATGTAGGGGAGGCAGGGCAGAAACTGAGAACAAGGATAAACTCTCATCACCATTCAATATGAAGAAAATAGAATGGATCTACAGTACCTGTGGCAATACATTTTTGTCTACCCGATCATAGCATTATGGACATGAAATTACTTGTATTAAAAGGTAACTTCAAATCTCAGCGAGACAGAAGGATCTCGGAATATAAGCTGATGATGACCTTTGACACTCGGTGCAGGAATGAATGTGTCACATGGATTTATGTATTTTTACATCAACTAAGGAATTTGATCCTCAGACCATGTAGGGTCACCATAACATAGAACCAGGCCCCAATCAGAGGACAATAAAACATTCACACTCCTTATCTATGAACTGTTCCAATATTTATGGACATAACTGTTAATCACTCACATAATCGTAATTCTGCTAAGCGTCACCTGTCTTATTTAAGGCATTTTTCTGTGCTGTGTTGTGCATAAATCTGTGATTCTTCAGAATTTCTATTAGTCTATGCCTGATGAAGAGACCTGAGTAGTCTCGAAAGCTTGCAATTTGTTACCATCTTTTCAGTTAGCTATTAAACAGTATCAACCACTGAGAACTCTCAATTCTAAATATTTTACTCATTTACAAACGTCTTGAGCTTTTTGTGAACAATTGTTTTCTGAACAATTGCTCATTGAATTGTTCTTCCTCCTCAACAAAACAGTTTATATTATTGTTAGCAGTACATTCCATGCTTACATTTACAAAGATTTTGCAGTTAATGAAAAGTGGATTGTTGGACTTGTTTACACTGAGCAATGATTTTTCTGATAACTATTGCCACATCCAAAATTATTAGAATGACACTTATATTCATCTCCTGTTCTGGCGCCCTTCCAGTGGTATTAGCACGAGTTCTCTCGGGGGTTACATGACATTGCTATGCCACATGATCCCTGTGGCCAATCAGCACTGACTTCATTCTCCTACTCTTCAGACAAATCAAGATATCCGGAGTAAGTGATAGAGTAACTGCAATGCTCACTTCCTCTGAATATCAATTAAGTCTATGCGGTAGGAGAGTGAAGCCAGAGCTGATTGGCTGCAGGGATATATATACGGCCAGTTTAACATGCTCAAACTGGTGAAAGGTTCTTTTTAAAGTACTGACTTTTACAAACAATCATCTTTCTAAAATACTTTTAATACCTGAGCTGCTTCTATGATTGTATCTCTATGTGGGTCACAGAACCCTTTGTTGTCATGTAGTCACTGATTCCTGCTCTGTTAATTCTGATCTGGGCACTGGAATAGAGTAGAATGACAGGACATCACAGATGGAGATGGAGCTGTATTTCAATCACTGACCAGTCTGAGCATGCATGAACTTCACTGTCTTCTTCTGCAGGTATACTGCCAAAACTTCGGAGCGCTGGCCTCTTCTATATTACAAACACTGTGATGCGCTGCTTATCTTTAGAAAGCATATCACAGCATTTTACAGCTAAGGGGGCAGACAATGCAAAGCATCATGCATGATGCATCACCAAGCTAAGATCAGGTATCAGTGTCCTCTACATCGATTTGCCAATACTTTGTAGCTTCAACCGCTTCAGCTGACAAGCGATGTGATATTCTTTCTAATGACAAGCAGCACATAACAGCACTTGTCATGATGAAGGGACTGGAGCTTCAAAGCATCAGCAGGATCCACGCAGAGGAGGACAGTTAGACCGGAGACACACTTGCGTGTGCAATGCGAGAAACTCGCACAAGTCTCTCGCATCAATACCCGGCACTGCTGCCAGCACTCAGGGCCGGAGTCTGTGGCTGCATGTATTTCTATGCAGCTGAACACTCCGGTCCCGAGTTCAGGTGACAGTGCCGGGTATTGATGCGAGAGACTCGCGCAAAATTCTCGCATTGAACTCGCAAGTGTGACCCTGGCCTTAAGTGAATGCTCAGACTCCTGTCAATCATTGAAAGGGCATCTCTGCCCCATCAGTTATTTTGTCAGATTCAGTTGCCCAGATCAGAAGTAGCAAAGCAGAAAGCAGTGGTTACATGACTATAGAGGGTTCTGTGACCCACAATGAGATTTGCTCATAGAAGCAGCTCAGTTAATAAAAGTATATTAGAAAAGTAATTGTTAGAAAGAGATAATGTATGCAGGTATGCATTGCTTTTCCATAGCAATATTCTGCCAGAAATTACATTGTTCATGCTGCTACATATTTGTTAGCAAAAGAGAACTAAAAAACATTGAAGCATTCTGGTTACAGCGCTTGATAATGTTTGATGGCTGAAAATGGTTACACAAGCAAGATAAACCTTTTTACCAGCGGGGATTTGATTCCTCGATCTACCACCTTAACAAGTGCCTCCACACGAAAGGCCATTATGTTAAAAATAGATTGGAAATGTGTTCACATCAGCCAGCTCAATGTAAGCCATTCAATGGAACTTGATTATATATCAAAAATAAATAGCAGGGGGGTATTCTTTTTTATTTTTCCTTGTGTACAGTATTGAGGAAAAAGAACATGTGATATGTTAACAATTTGATAGGTGCGTTTTCCAAAAGACAATGAGCACAGGTACAAACAAGTATAATCTAAAACTGATATTTTACGGCAAAACATTTCGACTTATCAGTCTACTTATGGGGAAAATTTCTATGGAAGCTTTTATGTGCCGAAGGTGCTAACTTATGATTTAGAGTAAGAGCAATGAAAACTAGTAAGTCTACAGCATTTTAGTGGAGCATAATGGTTACTCGGCATATGATGAACATTCCATATATCAAGCGTTCATGCGTAGTGCCATCACTAGTCTGAGTTTCTTTCTTGTTTACAGTCTAGGAAATTTATGGGAGGTAAGACAATTAGAAATAACATATAAATCATATTGCATATCTGTTTAAACCCTTAGTGACACAGACAATTTTGTGTTTAAATAGGTTTAATTTTTGTTTTTTTTACTGATTTTTGTTATTGTCGCAAAAAGATGGCAGAATAGTAACTTACGAACAAAGGAAATCGGTTACTATTTCAAGCAAGAAGGGCTGGTTTTGGTTTATCTTCAGTGACTAAATCCTCTGCAATAAGGTTCTAGAATAGATAGTGCTTAGAGCATACTTAGCCTAAGCTCACGCTAGGCGTTTTTTGCAGCTTTTTTTAATGCCTTCTTTAATGCAAATTTTCAGTTGCGTTTTACAGTACCAGCAAAGTCTATGAGATTTCAGAAATCTCATGCACACAGCTTAGTTTTTTGTCATCAGGACTTTTTTTTTTGCATTGTTTTTTGGATAATAGAGTATGTCACTTCTTTCAGTGTTTTTTCAGTGTTTTTCATCCATTGAAATGAATGGGCGGTGAAAAAATGCTTGAAAAACACACCAAAAACGCAAGTATCAGGTGTTGCTACAGTTTTTGTGGCAAAGCCTGATTCTATGGCATAGGACTTTTTTTTCAACACGAAACTTTATAAGCATGCACAAGAGACAAATATAGCATCCAGTGAGTTTCCTTATCTGCATTATCACTTTCGACGCTTTATGAATTGTTGACTGGCGGTTTTGCTTTTTTTCCTGTTTTTTTCAGTGCTCTTTTTGCAGCGTGAAGATAGACGTCTGTTTGAAACCTGCAGGCTGATTGTAATTCATTGAAGGCTTGGTTGCGTTTCTGAGTGGCTTTCAACGCAAGTGTAAATTCCACATTCCTCCTTAGTTATCGCTTCCCCCTGATATATTCCCCGAACAGAAGTCCTTTTTTCAGATCTTTTTTTTCTTTCCTTTGTATTCTATGTATAAGTAGAGTGACTTCTTGAATGGTAATTTAGTACTTTACCTCTGTTTTAATATTGTGCACACATTTCTGGTTAGCAAGAGATTACAACAGTTTATAGGTTGCTTGGTTTTGTCTTATAGTAATGGGCTTTTTTAATTGTTTTGGTGATCCCTATATTTGCATACTTTTCTTTCGTTTGGTTCAACTTGTGGAAATGGGGGCTGATGTGGCGTACCTTGACCATAAGCTCTGGCAAATCTGGGTAGGTTTTCAGAAACCTCTGAACAGCCAAGTTTAGCATGTGGGCCAAGCATGGTACATATGCAGCGCCCCAGAGTCCTGGTTGTCAGTCATACGGGTTTGTCCTATCCACACCATCTGGGGGACAGAGAGGAAGAAATAACATCTAGAACATCTACAAGATTTGTGAGGACCTTACCGGGAAGCTCAGCAGGTTGGTACTACAACACATAGGCGCTAGTAGGAAGGCTACTGATTTCCACCTGGATAAGGGGACTCTGGATTTGCCTTCGGACCGGCCGGACTCTGCCTATCCTGTGGTCTGTACCCTGGACTGTGGATGCTGAAGCCTCCAGTAAAGGTAAAGAGACTGAAACCTTGTGTCCTCATTATTCTCCGCGCCTTACATCTTCCACCATCACCATCTACACATCTGGGAAGCCCTGGGGAAACACTTCACCTGTGGGAAGGTATACCATCTAGCTGCCATCACATCACCCCAGTGGACCCCTAAGCAGCGTCGGTCACCCTGACCGAATACCACAGGTGGCGTCACGAACTATCCCTTTAAAGACCTTTCCCAAAACCATAAAAACACTCTTTCATTGGATGCCCCTCAAAAGGGCCACGGACCAGGTCGGGCCACCGTGACATTCCCCGAACCGAAGGACCCGGTACCGAGTACCCTATTGCCCTTGCTGTGGGGGCGCTTCATGTGTATGAGCTTGCCAAGCTTCACAGCCGCCACCAGGTTATGGCCATTATCACACATGACCATTCCTGGTCAGAGGTTCAGCGGCGAAAGCCACAGATCTGTCTGGTCTGTTATGCCTTTCAATAACTGCCGTGTTGTGTAGTTTACCTCCTAGACAAATTAGCTTCAGAAGAACCTGTTGCCGCTTCGCTGAGGCAGTGTAGCAGAGCTTCCAGGTTCTGGCTGATATGAATTACGTGCTCTGAGATAACAATTCAGAGAGCAGTATGAGGTGCATGAAATGGTGTAGGAGGTAGAGGAAACCCTGATAGAAATAGGGCCAGCAATCCTTTGCATCGGTAGCACGTGTCAGAGTGGGACTTGGCTCCAGAGTTCACAATGTTAACCCAGTGTGCAGTCAAGGAAATGTAGGATCCCTGGTCACAAGTGCATGTTCACGTGTTGTTAATTAAGTGTATAATACCAGTAACTGCATTGGTGAGGGCATGGGTTATGTTCATGGACACATGCTGGTACCACACCGGGAGAAATAGTGGTGGCTGGGGTCCGAGTACCGAGGGACGGCTGCCCCCATGAGTTGGCAGAAATCCTCGGTGTCTACAAGCCTAAAAAGCAACATTTCCACTGCAAGCAGCCTGAAAATGTGCCCGTTTAGTGTTTGGGCCTGTGGGTGGATGGCGGGAAATCTGCATTTTGTTCCAAGTCCTGGTTTAGGGATAGCAGAACGCTGTGCTGCAACAAGTTTTTGAAAGTGCCTGATCATGGTGCCTCAGAATTTGCAAAGGCAGGTACAGGGTGGGAGGCATTTGTGCCAGTTTCATGGAAAGGGGATTGGGAAGCACCTACCACAGTGTAAGAGGTATTGGTGTCACACGCTGGTACCAATCGTGGACCCAGGCGTTAGGTTCACCGTGTTGGGTGCTTAGATGACATATGCCTGATCATGCTGGTGCTGGTTAGGCTCTTAGTGGTCAGGCCCCTGCTGATCTTGACATGGCAAAGGTTGCAAATGACCTTTTTTCGTCTCAGAACTGACTAGGGAACACTAGTGTTGAGCATTCCGATACCGCAAGTACCGGGTATCGGCCGATATTTGCTGTATCGGAATTCCGATACCGAGATCCGATACTTTTGTGATATCGGGAATCAGTATCGGGATCGATATTAATGTGTAAAATAAAGAATAAAAATATAAAATATTGATATACTCACCTCTCCGATGCAGCCTGGACCTTACCGATGTAACCGGCAGCTTCCGTTGCTAAGAATGAGTGCTTGAAAGACCTTAGATGACGTCGCGGCCTGTGATTGGTCGCGTGAGCGGTCACGTGACCGCCACGCGACCAATCACAAGCCGTGACGTCATCTAAGGTCTTTCAAGCGCTCATTCTTAGGAACGGAAGCTGCAGGTTACATCGGTAAGGTCCAGGCTGCGTCGGAGAGGTGAGTATATCAATATTTTTTTTTTTATTCTTTATTTTACACATTAATATGGATCCCAGGGCCTGAAGGAGAGTTTCCTCTCCTTCAGACCCTGGGAACCATACAGGATACCTTCCGATACTTGGTGTCCCATTGACTTGTATTGGTATCGGGTATCGGTATCGGCGATATCCGATACTTTTCGGGTATCGGCCGATACTATCCGATACCGATACTTTCAAGAATCGGACGGTATCGCTTAACACTAGGGAACACCTAAATCTTTGACGGAGAAATTCACGAGTTTTGGTGCTCTGCAGAATAGTTGTCCGCCTTCTCCATCTGGTCACCACACTGCCTCTTCTTGCCTGTTTCAGTGCTGCTGATACCTCACCC
Source organism: Ranitomeya variabilis (assembly GCF_051348905.1). Taxonomy (NCBI): domain Eukaryota; kingdom Metazoa; phylum Chordata; class Amphibia; order Anura; family Dendrobatidae; genus Ranitomeya; species Ranitomeya variabilis. Next base: position 246,998,411 of record NC_135234.1, read on the forward strand.
TCAGCACTTCTGGCCTCATTCTGCATGCTAGCTTCCCAGGTTGGGTAAGTGACTTCATCATCCTCCACCTCATCTTCCACCACACACCCTGGTCCTCCTGAGTTGGTGAATTAACAACCTAACTTATTGGCAACACTGTCTGATCAGCTTTTACCTCCATAGACAAAATTTGCCATTCCCCACTGCCATTTTCTTGTGACTATGACTGCTCAAAGTTTTGTGCATAACTACATAGCATCTCTTTCTGTTCTTCTGGGAACATGCAGAATGAGAGGCCACAATCAAGAAATTATGAACCTAAAGAGCTCCTCGGAGTGTCCTATTGTGAGAACACTGGTCTCCTGTGACTCAACATGGTGGGGGGAAGGAGAATCAAGGTGGTCTAGTATCACCAGGCATTTTAAAATGCGCGCGTGTCCAGCCTCCCGGCTTGTGATTGGTTGATCGCGAAGCAACCAATCACAAGCCGGGACGTCACGGGAGGTTGGACAAGCGCGCATTTTAAAATGCGCGCGTGTCCAGCCTCCCGGCTTGTGATTAGTTGATCGCGAAGCAACCAATCACAAGCCGGGACGTCACGGGAGGTTGGACAAGCGCGCATTTTAAAATGCGCGCGTGTCCAGCCTCCCGGCTTGTGATTGGTTGATCGCGACGCAACCAATCACAAGCCGGGACGTCACGGGAGGCTGGACAAGCGCGCATTTTAAAATGCGCGCGTGTCCAGCCTCCCGTGACGTCACGGCTTGTGATTGGTTGCGTCGCCCATGTGACTGCGACGCAACCAATCACAAAGCCGGGACGTAATTTTAAAATCCTTAAGGACCTGAAATTACATCACGGCTTGCTGTGATTGGTTGCGTCGCCTATGTGACTGCGACGCAACCAATCACAAAGCCGGGACTTCACGTAAGGAAAGAAAAGCGCGAATTTTAAACAAAGAACGCTGCCGCTTCCCTCGGTAAGGTGCAGGCTGCGTCGGAGAGGTGAGTATAGCAATATTTTTTATTTTAATTCTCTCTTTTACACATTTTTACATTAATGTTGTTTCGATACCGATACCCGATACCACAAAAGTATCGGATCTCGGTATCGGAATTCCGATACAGCAAATATCGGCCGATACCCGATACTTGCGGTATCGGAATGCTCAACACTAGTTATATACCACGTTAAACTTTATGGATGACTAATTGAATTCAGAAAAAAATGTTGAACTTTTTTTAGAGTTTCATATACGATAATGTAATATTAAGCACGTTAAACTGTATGGATGACAATATAGTCAATTTTTTCACCTAAAAAAAATTGTGATTACATGCAGCAGCTATATATTTAGCAACGGACTGCAATGCTTTAAGCCCCACCTAGAGGCTGTATTTTGCCACTCTCTCTGCTTCTGCAACTGTCCCTACGCTAAATTCAGAATGTATCTGATATGAACAGCAAAGCACAGGATTAGCCCCAGTATCAATAGTAGAGGACTTTGATTAACTAAACTGTGCACACATAGGCCTAGATAATTGCTCTCTCCCTCCTATCAGAACTGCACTGAGCTGTGCAATGGCATCAGTGAGCTGAATGTGGTGGTGCCTGTTCTTTTATAACCTCTAATTAGGTAATGGCAAATTCTCCTGTCCCAAGTGCTAAGGAGAAGACAGCCGTGTCTACACCTGATGGTTGCTTTTAGTATACCCGGATGCCACCTGGACTACAAGGAGCCCCAGCTACCTTCCAGCTACCTTCAAGATGGCCATGGACTGGATCCTTGCCCCTCACAAAAAGTACACCACATTTTGATAACATCGTGATCTTCTGCCTGGATTGGGGAAGTCACCTGCAGAAGGTCCAGGCGGTACTGGATACACTGAGGAAGTCAGGGTTTACCATAAACCCAAAGAAGTGCGTCCTAGGGAAAGAAGAGGCAAAATACTTGGGCTACATCATTGAAAGATGTAAGATAAATCCACAAATAGTCAAGGTGAAGGCAATTCAAAAGTGGCCACAGCCATCTCCTAAAAGCAGGTTAGGTCATTTCTGGGAATTGTGGGATACTATTGGTGATTTATCCTGAATTTTGCCATGATAGCTGCCCCCCTGACAGATCTTCTCAAGGGCACAAAGACATCAATGAAAGCTGGGATGGCATTCCAGGATATGAAGCTCACCCAATCCAAACAGCCGGTCTTGATCACAGCTAACTTCACCAAGAAGTTTGTGCTCCAGACGGAAGCCTCAAAAGTCAGCTTGGGAGCGGTGTTGTCCCAGGAAATAGATGGGGAAGAACATCCAGTACTATATCTGACTAGGAAACTCCAGTGAGAAGAACTATGCAATCTAAAAAAGAGTGCTTGGTCATCACCCTGAGATACTACCTATTAGGCAGGAAGTTCAGGCTAGTATCAGATCATGGACCCCTAAGATGAATGAGGGGAAAGAACGAGAAGAATGCCTGGGTGACTAGGTGATTTCTAGTGCTCCAGGACTTTAGTTTTCATGTGGAGCACAGGCCCAGAAAGTTACTTGAGAACGCAGATCCCCTGTCCGGTCTCACCTGCTTAGCAAATGAAGTTACCCAACCCTCTTACTTGGGCAGCAAGGGGAGGTATGTGACAAAGTCACTGGTAAAGTGCTATAAGGGAGATATGTTTCACAATACTTAATGGGGTCAGTGATATAAAACCCATAGTTTTTCCTCCAGCGCACTAAGTGCGGTGAGGGGTTACGTTAATTTGTATAATGGGCTGGTTTTTATGTGGACATCCATAGAGCAGGTAGGAGGATGTCCAACTTATCTCCACCCCAGGGTGTGGTCTGGGGCTTAAGTAGCTGGCCTCCAAAGGCAGCAGGGGCAGTGTCTGGAGAAGAACACTCCAGAGAAGTGTTTGTATTATTTTCTTATGCCTGAACCCTGGGTATTGCCAACCCTGGGCAGGGTGATGCCAGCTAATACAAGAACTGTGCCTTCTGCTACCATTTTGTTTTGTTCTGCTGCTTTGCCCATTGGGCTGTGTTTATGGAAAGCCCGCCAGGGCTGTGGGGTACCCGGTACCGGGTCCAGTACTCACAGGGGGATGTCACGGTGGGGGCGACCCGGTCCTTGGCCCTGCGCGCCCATGTTAAAGGGAATGTCCTTAAAGGGGTTTTGAATAAAGTTTGTGTTCGTGACACCACCTGTGGTATTCGGTCAGTGGGGAACAACGCTGCTTAATGGGGTCCACTGGGGTGATGTTAAGGCAGCTGAGATGGTATAACTTCCCACAGGTGAAGTATGTACCCAGGACTCCCGGTGTATGGATATGGATGGTGAGTTGTGCAGTAAAGAATGGAGGACACAGGTTTGCAGTCTCTTTACCTGGTTTACTGAAGACTTCAGGCAGCCACAGTCCAGGGCACCAGATCACAGGTATAGGCAGGGTCCGGCTGGCTTGGAAGCGAATTCAGAGTCCCCCTTACCAGGTGGAGTTAAAAGCCTTCCTCATAACGCGGTGGTATTGTCGTCCCTTACTGCCTATGGCTTCTGGCAAGGTCCTCACAATTCTCTCTGTCCTCCATAAAGGTGGTGCACAATCCCATATGACAGGTGGCTCGAGTCTTTTTACAGGGTCTCTATCATGACTCGGGCTCTATGTGTCACTGTGTCACCTGGATATTAGGGCAGACAGGTGATGTGTAATCCAGCTGTCCTGCCGGTTTCTGCTGTAAGTCTTAAGGTACCGTTACACTAAACGATTTACCAACGATCACGACCAGCGACATGACCTGGCCGTGATCGTGGTAAGTCGTTGTGTGGTCGCTGGAGCGGCCCTGCGCTTAGTAACCCGATGTTTACCCTGGTTACCAGTGAAGACATCGCTGAATAGGTGTCACACACGCCGATTCATCGATGTCTGTGGGAGTCCAGCGACGAAATAAAGTTCTGGACTTTCTGCTCCGACCAACAATGGCACAGCAGGATCCTGATCGCTGCTGCGTGTCAAACTCAACGATATCGCTATCCAGGACGCTGCAACATCACAGATCTCTAGCGATATCGTTCAGTGTGAAGGTACCTTTAGAGTTCCTCACAACCTCGGTCTTCCAGCTACCGGTAATCTGCGCTTCACAGTGACATAGCTCAATCGTAGCTGTCTTGCTCAAATGTCACTCTCTTGTGCTTCGCTCTCCTGCACGCTCACTAAACGCTGTTCCTACTTCAGTATACTATTCAGGAGCTTCAACACCTATGGCTGCACGGCCCCTCACAAGTCTCTATTCTTACCTCTTTCCGCCAGGAGCTGCAACGTTTCAATGCTTGAAAAATACCTCTATGGTTGAAACGTTGCATTTGGCACAATAAAGGATTTTTTATGCTTCACCTGGATTGGATGCTGTCCTTCACTTTGCTGTGGTATGTACTTTTCCAGTTTGGTCCAGTGGAACTAGGACAGGCATCCCCACATCAGTTGTGCTGTCTTTTATTTTCTAATGTTTGCTCCAGTCTGCTGTCTGGCCCTCTCACTCACTCTGCTCTCACCTCTGACAGACTTCCTTCTCTCTTGGTCTCCCTGGACCGACTGACTGACTTTCCCTCCAAACCAGAATATATCAACAAGGGAGTTCCCCTGAAAACAAGGTTCCGAGCTCCCCCTTCTGGCCTGGAGTGCAAACATGTTGTGTGCATTGTGATTACCTGATAGAAGAGATCCTTCATTGCTTCCAAGCATGATATCGCTCTTCCCATGAGGAAAGCAATGCCACTGTGACAACCAAGACCCTGGGGCGTCAGATTTACTTGGTACATCACCTTGGTTTATGCCACATCTAAACAAACCAAGTGCATTCTTAAAGCCGCATTGTTCCCGTGTCTGCCTCCATGTACAGCTGAGTGAGTTGATCTACCATACAGGCAATCCATGCATGTGTTGTGGCTGTCAAACAGCCACGAGACATGCACGTGCGGGGACTCAAACATATTATTCGAGCACACATGATCGGATAGCACCTTATCTGAGAATGTTTGGTCATCAGTAACGAACACATCCGAGCACCCAGATATTCAAGTGATATCCGATTATCACTGAGCATGTTCTCTGTTATGGACTGGTGATTTAGGAACGACATGCGACTAGCTCTGTGCAGGTGGTAACTATACGGACCGCAGTTCCTGATCTTAACACAACACTAGCAGTAGCCGTGGGATGTTCCTGTCACTCCCTGGACACCTCATCACAGCCGGAGAACTAGCTACCCCTAAAGGTAGAAACAGGAAAGCTATCTTGCCTCAGAGAGAATCCCCAAAGGATAGACAGCCCCCCACAAATAATGACTGTGAGTGGAGAAGGAAATGACATACATAGAATGAAACAAGATTTAGCAAAGGAGGCCACTTCTAGCTTGATAGATAGTACAGGACAGAACACTGTGCGGTCCGTAATAAAAACTAGAAAAAGTCCACCGCAGAGAAATGCAAAAATCTCCACACCTGACTAAGGTGTGGAGGGCAAAATCTGCTGCCCAGAGCTTCCAGCTTAGCTGAATAGATCCATACTGATAAGCTGGACAAATGAGCAAAACATAGAATGTGCTGAACAATAAAGTCCACAACAAGAGGACTGCAAAAGGACAAGCAAGGACTTATCTTTGCTGAACAGGTCAGAGTGTCAGGGAAATCCAAAAGAGCCGTGACTCCAAGCAGGAACAATTGACAACTGGCATTGATTGAGGGATAAGGCCAGACTAAAATAGCCGAGCCAGAAAGACGATCTGTGGAAGCAGCTGCTGATGCTAAATCCAAGAAGCAGCCATACCACTCAAAACCACCGGAGGGAGCCCAAGAGCAGAACTCACAAAAGTGCTACTTACAACCACCGGAGGGAGCCCAAGAGTGGAATTCACAACAGTACCCCCCCCTTGAGGAGGGGTCACCGAACCCTCACCAGAGCCCTCAGGCTGATGAGGACGAGCCAAGTGAAAAGCACGAACCAAATCGGCGGCATGAACATCGGAGGCAACCACCCAAGAATTATCCTCCTGGCCATAACCCTTCCACTTGACAAGATACTGAAGCCTCCGCCTCGAGAAACGAGAATCCAACATTTTCTCAACCACATATTCCAACTCCCCCTCAACCAACACCGGGGCAGGAGGATCAACAGAGGGAACAACGGGTACCACATATCTCCGCAACAAAGATCTATGGAAAACATTGTGGATGGCAAAAGAGGCTGGAAGGGCCAAACGAAAAGACACTGGATTGATAATCTCAGAAATCTTATAAGGACCAATAAACCGAGGCTTGAACTTAGGGGAAGAAACCTTCATAGGAACATGACGAGAAGATAACCAAACTAAATCCCCCACCCGAAGCCGAGGACCAACACACCGACGGCGGTTAGCAAAACGCTGAGCCTTTTCCTGAGACAACGTCAAATTGTCTACCACATCAGTCCAAATCTGCTGTAACCTGTCCATCACAGAATCTACACCAGGACAATCAGAAGGCTCAACCTGCCCTGAAGAAAAACGAGGATGGAAACCAAAATTAAAAAAAAAAGGCGAAACCAAAGTAGCCGAACTGGCCCGATTATTAAGAGCAAACTCGGCCAACGGCAAGAAAGCCACCCAATCACCCTGATCAGCAGACACAAAGCATCTCAAATAGGTTTCCAAGGTTTGATTAGTTCGCTCAGTGTGGCCATTTGTCTGAGGATGGAACGCCGAAGAAAAAGACAAATTAATGCCCATCCTAGCACAAAAGGCCCGCCAAAACCTGGAAACAAATTGGGAACCTCTGTCAGGCACAATATTTTCCGGAATGCCATGCAAACGAACCACATGCTGAAAGAACAATGGAACCAAATCAGAGGAGGAAGGCAATTTAGGCAAAGGTACCAAATGGACCATTTTAGAGAACCGGTCACCAACCACCCAGATAACAGACATCCTCTGGGACACAGGAAGATCCAAAATAAAATCCATGGAAATATGCGTCCAGGGCCTCTCAGGGACAGGCAAAGGCAAAAGCAACCCACTAGCGCGGGAACAGCAAGGCTTAGCCCGGGCACAAGTCCCACAGGACTGCACAAAAGAACGCACATCCCGCGACAAGGAAGGCCACCAAAAGGACCTAGCAACCAAATCTCTGGTACCAAAAATCCCAGGATGACCGGCCAACACCGAACAATGGACCTGAGAAATTACCTTATTTGTCCATCTATCAGGAACAAACAGCTTCCCCATAGGACAGCGGTCAGGTTTATCAGCCTGAAATTCCTGAAGCACCCGCCGTAAATCAGGGGAGATGGCAGAAAGAACCACCCCTTCCCTAAGAATGCTAACCGGCTCAAGAACTCCAGGAGAATCAGGCAAAAAACTCCTAGAGAGGGCATCCGCCTTAACATTCTTAGATCCTGGAAGATATGAGACCACAAAATCGAAACGGGAGAAAAACAGGGACCATCGAGCCTGTCTAGGGTTCAGCCGCTTGGCCGACTCGAGGTAAATCAGATTCTTATGATCGGTCAAGACCACAACGCGGTGCCTGGCTCCCTCAAGCCAATGTCGCCACTCCTCAAATGCCCACTTCATAGCCAGCAACTCCCGATTACCGACATCATAATTGCGTTCCGCAGGCGAAAACTTTTGGGAAAAGAAGGCACATGGTTTCATCAAGGAACCATCAGAATTCCTCTGTGACAAAACGGCCCCTGCCCCAATCTCAGAAGCGTCAACCTCAACATGAAAAGGAAGAGAAACATCCGGCTGACGCAACACAGGGGCAGAAGTAAATCGGCGTTTAAGCTCCTGAAAGGCCTCAACAGCCGCAGAGGACCAATTTGTCACAGCGCCTTTCTTCGTCAAATCAGTCAGGGATTTAACCACACTGGAGAAGTTGGCAATGAAACGGCGATAAAAATTAGCAAAGCCCAGAAATTTCTGAAGGCTCTTCACAGATGTGCGCTGAATCCAGTCATGAATGGCTTGGACCTTAAAGGATCCATTTCTATAGACGAAGGAGAAAAAATAAACCCCAAAAAAGAGACCTTCTGAACTCCAAATAGGCACTTAGACCCCTTCACAAATAGGGCATTATAACGAAGGATCGGGAACACCATCCTGACCTGCTTCACATGAGACTCCCAATCATCAGAAAAAATCAAAACATCATCCAAATACACAATCAAGAATTTACCAAGATAATTGCGGAAAATATCATGCATGAAGGACTGAAATACAGAAGGAGCATTAGAAAGCCCGAAAGGCATCACAAGGTATTCAAAATGGCCTTCGGGCGTATTAAATGCAGTTTTCCATTCGTCACAGTGTTTAATACGAACAAGATTATATGCCCCTCGAAGGTCAATCTTGGTAAACCAACTAGCCCCCTTAATCCGAGCAAACAAATCTGAAAGCAAAGGTAAAGGGTATTGGAATTTGACCGTGATCTTATTAAGAAGGCGATAATCAATACATGGTCTCAAGGAGCCATCCTTCTTGGCAACAAAAAAGAATCCCGCTCCCAATGGTGACAAAGACGGCCGAATATGCCCCTTCTCCAAAGACTCCTTCACATAGCTCCGCATGGCAGCATGCTCTGGCACAGATAGGTTGAAAAAACTTGCAGCCAGGAATCAATTCATTAGCACAATCACAGTCCCTATGTGGAGGAAGGGAACTGGACTTGGGCTCATCGAATACATCCTGGAAATCTGACAAAAATTCAGGAACATCAGAAGAGGGGGAAGAGGAAATTGACATCAAAGGAACGTCACTATGTACCCCTTGACAATCCCAACTAGTCACAGACATAGATTTCCAATCCAGCACTGGATTGTGTACTTGTAACCATGGAAAACCCAATACAACAACATCATGTAAATTATGCAACACCAGAAAATGGCAATCTTCCTGATGTGCTGGAGCCATGCACATAGTCAGCTGAGTCCAATACTGAGGTTTATTCTTGGCCAACGGTGTAGCATCAATACCCCTCAAAGGAATAGGGCTCTGCAAAGGCTGCAAAGAAAAACCACAGCACCTGGCGAATTCTAAGTCCATTAAGTTCAGGGCAGCACCTGAATCCACAAATGCCATGACAGAAAAGGATGACAATGAGCAAATTAGGGTTACTGACAGGAGAAATTTAGGCTGTACAGTACTGATGGTAACAGATCTAGCTACCCTCTTAATATGCTTAGGGCAAACAGAAATAGCATGAGCAGAATCACCACAGTAAAAACACAGCCCATTCTGACGTCTGTATCCCCTCTGTTCTGCTCTAGTCAAAATCCTATCACATTGCACAGGCTCAGGACTCTGTTCAGAGGACGCTGCCATATGGTGCACCACTTTGCGCTCGCGCAGGCACCGATCAATCTGAATGGCTAGAGACATAGATTCGCTCAAACCAACCGGCGTGGGGAACTGTTGTGAACTCCGTTTTCAGGCTCCCTCTTGTGGTCACAGATGGTATTGTGTGACTTTGGTTTTTTGGCTCCCCCTGGTGGTTTGGTTTATTATCCTGCGGGTCTGCTGGATCAGCTGCCTCGTTATTCACCAGGGAGGCTCCTATTTAGCTCTGCTTCACTTCCACTTGTTGCCGGCTGTCAATGTATTCAGTGCTATTCTGATTACTCCTGATTATCTCGTTTTCTGCCTCTTCAGGATAAGCTAAGTTCTGTTTGAATATTTTTTGCTCATCTGCCTGCAATATGATTTCTGTGTATGATGAGTCTAGTCCAGCTTGCTAACATGTGATTTCTTTTTGCTGGTAAGCTCTGGAGTATGGAGTTGCTTCCCCCGCACCGTTAGTTGGTGCGGGGGCTCGAGCAATCTCTGCGTGGATATTTTGAATAGGGTTTTTTATTGACCGCACAGTTTCCTTCCTATTTTCTGCTATCTAGTATTAGCGGGCCTCATTTGCTAAATCTGATTTCATCTCTGCGTTTGTGCTTTCCCCTTAACTCACCGTTAATATTTGTGGGGGGCTATTCTATATCTTTGGGGTCTTCCACTGAGGCAAGTGAGGACTTACTTTCCCTCCAGGAATAGTCAGTTTCTCAGGCCGTGACGAGACGTCTAGGATTTTTTAGGTAACGTTCCACGGCTGCCTATAGTTGTTTGCCGATAGGATCAGGTTGCGGTCAATCTAGTTACCACTTCCCCAAAGCTAGTAGTCTGTTCAGTTACTTAGCTAGTCCGACCTGCGATCCTTGCCACTAGGATCATAACAGGGAACCCCACCATAACATCTTTAAGGGCTTCAGAAAGACCCTTTCTGAAAATTGCTGCCAGAGCGTCCTCATTCCATTTAGTGAGCACAGACCATTTTCTAAATTTCTGGCAGTATAATTCTGCCGCTTCCTGACCCTGACACAGGGCCAACAAGGTTTTTTCCGCATGATCCACAAAGTTAGGTTCGTCATACAATAATCCGAGCGATTGAAAAAATGCATCTACATTAAGCAATGCCGGATCCCCTGACTCAAGGGAGAATGCCCAGTCCTGAGGGTCACCATGCAGCAAAGAAATAACTATTTTAACTTGCTGAATGGGATCACCAGAGGAACGGGGTTTCAGAGCAAAAAACAATTTGCAGTTATTTTTAAAGTTCAAAAACTTGGATCTATCCCCATAAAACAAATCTGGAGTAGGAATTCTAGGCTCTAAAACCAGAGTCTGAACAACATAATCTTGGATACTCTGTACTCTTGCAGCAAGCTGATCCACACGAGAAAACAAACCCTGAACATGCATGCCCATGACAAAACAGACTAAAGAAAAAAAAAATGGCTCAGAACTCTTTTTCTTTTCCTTCTTTTGAGATGCATTCAACTCATTTTTGGCCAGTTGTACTGTTATGGACTGGTGATTTAGGAACGACATGCGACTAGCTCTGAGCAGGTGGTAACTATACGGACCGCAGTTCCTGATCTTAACACAACACTAGCAGTAGCCGTGGGATGTTCCTGTCACTCCCTGGACACCTCGTCACAGCCGGAGAACTAGCTACCCCTAAAGGTAGAAACAGGAAAGCTATCTTGCCTCAGAGAGAATCCCCAAAGGATAGACAGCCCCCCACAAATAATGATTGTGAGTGGAGAGGGAAATGACATACATTGAATGAAACAAGATTTAGCAAAGGAGGCCACTTCTAGCTAGATAGATAGTACAGGACAGAACACTTTGCGGTCCGTAATAAAAACTAGAAAAAGTCCACCGCAGAGAAATGCAAAATCTACACACCTGACTAAGGTGTGGAGGGCAAAATCTGCTGCCCAGAGCTTCCAGCTTAGCTGAATAGATCCATACTAATAAGCTGGACAAATGAGCAAAACATAGAATGTGCTGAACAATAAAGTCCACAACAAGAGGACTGCAAAAGGACAAGCAAGGACTTATCTTTGCTGAACAGGTCAGAGTGTCAGGGAAATCCAAAAGAGCCGTGACTCCAAGCAGGAACAATTGACAACTGGCATTGATTGAGGGATAAGGCCAGACTAAAATAGCCGAGCCAGAAAGATGATCTGTGGAAGCAGCTGCTGATGCTAAATCCAAGAAGCAGCCATACCACTCAAAACCACCGGAGGGAGCCCAAGAGCAGAACTCACAAAAGTGCTACTTACAACCACCGGAGGGAGCCCAAGAGCGGAATTCACAACAGTTCTCTCATCCATATCAATGATGACACTTCCCCTTTAAGTGACAGCAGACATGCTCCTAGCTAATAACACTCAACCAAGTAATGGCTGCAGCAATGCCAGTTATACAGTCCAATGATGTGGCACAGTTGCTGCAGATGTTGGCGCACGTACAGAAACCATTTGTGCACTTTAATATCACAACAGAAACAAAATCTCTTCAGCAACAGTTATCTTAATATACTCCTCAATATTGGAACCACAAGTCCCAGCAATAGTTACTCACTAGTGATGAACAAACGTGCTTGGATATGGTGTTATCCAAGCATGCTTGGGTGCTAACTGAGTATATAATCCATAATAATCCGTCCCTAGTCACATAGACCCAGGTCAGATGGACGGATTATTACGTCTAATGTCAGAAAGGAGTTAAACAGAGCTTAAACTCTATTTTTGTGGTCTCTAAGATAATCTAGTCATGAGATCATGAAATTTTTGATGAGGTATTTGAAAGTATTTTAATTAAATTAATATTATATTTTCATTTTAATTTCTACAATAATTTGAAGTATTTTACCGCAGAGGGCCCATGCAATAGTTCAATGCGTCCTTGCTCTTTAGAGCACATCATACGTAAAACACCCTGTATCAAGTATTTGTGACACACTATCTCAGTCACTTTTATTATAATATATAGTAAAAACATGAGGGCCTCAAAGCTAGTGAGTGTCTCTGCCACATGTAATATATCCCCTCTATGCTTTTAAACTTCTTTCTACTGTCATAAAAGAAACCTGCATGATCATAGCTGGAAGTCTTTCTCTTCAAATTATTTCATTTATCACATTTATCATTGCCTTGCATTTTCTCTGGCTCTCAAAAAGCACAAGCTGTACCTTTAGACTACATAGCCAATGACAGTAAATCTATATTAAACTAATATTGTCTGTGCTGTGGCAAAAAAAACTTTTGTAAACTTAGTGTAAAAACTCAAGCAAAGTCAGGAGAGAATAATAGCAATCCTTCTTGACCAATGGCAGCAACGCCTTTTACATAATATCAGTATAATTCAAAATGTCATACTTTTTCAGTTTTACAATATCCCATTAGAAACAAATTGTGGACCTTGCTTACATGGCAAACTGAGAGCCAGGATTTTAACTTTAACATTCCTCCATGGAAGAATTTGACTTCCGGCATGGAAATGTGATGCTTTAAATAGATAATCCATTCTAAACAAGTTATCGCCACTGTATAGGTAATAACATAACAAATTCTGTTCTTCCCAGGTTCTCCCCTGGCCACAAGATTACGGCCAAAAGGGGAAGAGTAGTGAGAGGGATTGTGCATGCATCTTGAAACTCCATTCAAAAATTGAGTGATAAAAGGATGAGGGATAACAGGTGATGTTGAAATCAGACAATTAAAATAGAAATTCTAAAGACTAACATTGAACTTTTGCATTCAACTTACTTGCATTCAGTTTAACATGGCATGAAGCTTACACTCATATCTCTTCTCTTCATACAGGTATACACTGATCTGCTTGTGTAATATCTGCCAAGTGTGAACATCTCCCCTTGATAATGCAAAATTTCATGTTTGGTGTATACTCACTGATCTGCTTGTGTAACATCTGTCATGTGTGAACATCTCCCCTTGGTATTGCAAGATTTTTTGGTATATGTTCTTGTGTCTGGTTGTAAATGCTTAAAGTTTTCTTTCTTTCAGTCACTTTACAGTCTTTTCAGTCCAGCATGGCTGTATGTTTATCTTTGCACAGTATTGCCTGTTCTGGTCTTTAACCCCTTCCCGACCTGTGACACAGCGTATGCGTCATGAAAGTCGGTGCCTTCCCGACCTGTGACGCATATGCTGTGTCACAGAATGATCGCGTCCCTGCAGATCGGGTGAAGGGGTTAACTCCGATTTCACCCGATCTGCAGAGACAGGGGGAGTAGTGCTTCAGCCCAGGGGGGGTGGCTTCACCCCCCCGTGGCTACGATCGCTCTGATTGGCTGTTGAAAGTGAAACTGCCAATCAGAGCGATTTGTAATATTTCACCCAAAAAAACGGTGAAATATTACAATCCAGCCATGGCCGATGCTGCAATATCATCGGCCATGGCTGGAAAACCTAATCTGCCCCCACCCCACCCCACCGATCGCCCCCCCAGTGCTCCGGTGCGCGGTCCGCCCCCCTAATTTGTTCTGTCCGCTCCTCCGTCCTCCTGTCCGCTCCCCCCGTGCTCCGGTGCCCCATCCCTGTGCTCCGGTCCCCCCCCCCTGTGCTCCGGTCCCCCCCCCGTGATCCGATCACCCCCCCTTCATACTTACCGGGCCTCCCGATGTCCGTCCGGCTTCTCCATGGGCGCCGCCATCTTCCAATATGGCGGGCGCATGCGCACTGCGCCCGCAGAGTCTTGCCGGCTGGCAGATTCATTTCAGAAGTATTTTGATCACTGCGATATAGCCTATCGCAGTGATCAAAATGAAAAAAAAGTAAATGACCCCCTTTATCACCCCCATAGGGACAATAATAAAAATAAATAAAATATTTTTTTTTTTTTCTGCTAGGGTTAGGGTTAGAACTAGGGTTAGAATTAGGGTTAGAATTAGGGGTAGGGTTAGGGGTAGGGTTAGGGCATGTGCACACAGTGCGGATTTGGCTGCGAATCCGCAGCGGATTGCCGCGGATCCGCAGCGGATCGGCCGCGGATCCGCAGCGGATCCGCCGCGGATCCGCAGCGGATTGGCCGCTGCGAATTCGTAGCAGTTTTCCATCAGGTTTACAGTACCATGTACACCTATGGAAAACCAAATCTGCTGTGCCCATGGTGCGGAAAATACAGTGCGGAAACGCTGTGTATTTTCCGCAGCATGTCAATTTTGTGCGGATTCCGCAGCGTTTTACACCTGTTCCTCAATAGGAATCCGCAGGTGAAATCCGCACAAAAAAACACTGGAAATCCGCTGTAAATCCGTAGGTAAAACGCAGTGCCTTTTACCTGCGGATTTTTCAAAAATGGTGCGGAAAAATCTCACACGAATCCGCAAAGTGGGCACATAGCCTTAGGGTTAGGGTTGGAATTAGAGTTAGGGTACCGTCTCACAGTGGCACTTTGATCGCTACGACGGTACTATCTGTGACGCTCCAGGGATATCCATACGATATCGCTGTGTCTGACACGCAGCAGCGATCAGGGACCCTGCTGAGAATCGTACGTCGTAGCAGATCGTTTGGAACTTTCTTTCGTCGCTGGATCTCCCACTGTCATCGCTGGATCGTTGTGTGTGACAGCTATCCAGCGATGCGTTCACTTGTAACCAGGGTAAACATCGGGTTACTAAGCGCAGGGCCGCGCTTAGTAACCCGATGTTTACCGTGGTTACCAGCGTAAAAGTAAAAAAAAAAAAAAAACGTACATACTCACATTTCGGTGTCCTTCAGGTCCCTTGCCGTCTGCTTCCCGCTCTGACTGTCTGCCGGCCGGAAAGTGAGAGCACAGCACAGCAGTGACGTCACCGCTGCGCTCTGCTCTCACTGTACGGCGTCACTCAGTCAGAGCGGGAAGCAGACGGCAAGGGACCTGAAGGACACCAAAATGTGAGTATGTACGTTTTTTTTTTTACTTTTACACTGGTAACCACGGTAAACATCGGGTTACTAAGCGCGGCCCTGCGCTTAGTAACCCGATGTTTACCCTGGTTACCCGGGACCTTGGCATCGTTGGTCGCTGGAGAGCGGTCTGTGTGACAGCTCCCCAGCGACCACACAATGACTTTCCAACGATCACGGCCAGGTCGTATCGCTGGTCGTGATCGTTGGTAAATCGTTATGTGAGACGGTACCCTTAGGGTTGGAATTAGGGCTAGGGTTGGAAATAGGGTTAAGATTAGGCTTGTGGTTAGGGTTAAGGATAGGGTTAGGGTTGTGTTGGGGTTACAGTTGTCGGTAGGGTTGGGATTAGGGTTAGGATTAGGGTTGGATTTAGGGTTACGGGTGTGTTGGGGTTAGGGTTGTGGTTAGGGGTGTGTTGGGGTTAGGGTTGTGATTAGGGTTATGGCTACAGTTGGGATTAGGGTTAGGGGTGTGTTGGGGTTAGTGTTGAAGTTAGAATTGAGGGGTTTCCACTGTTTAGGCACATCAGGGGTCTCCAAACGCAACATGGCGCCACCAATGATTCCAGCCAATCTTGCGTTCAAAAAGTCAAATGGTGCGCCCTCCCTTCCAAGCCCCGACGTGCGCCCAAACAGTGGTTTACCCCCACATATGGGATACCAGCATACTCAGGACAAACTGGGCAACAACTATTGAGGTCCAATTTCTCCTGTTACCCTTGCAAAAATAAAAAAATACTTGCTAAAACATAATTTTGAGGAAAGAACAATTATTTTTTATTTTCACGGCTCTACGTTATAAACTTATGTGAAACACTTGGGGGTTGAAAGTGCTCACCACACATCTAGATAAGATCCTTTTGGGGTCTAGTTTCCAAAATGGGGTCACTTGTGGGGTGTTTCTACTGTTTAGGCACATCAGGGGCTCTGCAAATGCAACGTGACGCCCGCAGACCATTCCATCAAAGTCTGCATTTCAAATGTCACTACTTCCCTTCCGAGCCCTGACGTGCGCCCAAACAGTGGTTTACCCCCACATATGGGGTACCAGCGTACTCACAACAAACTGGGCAACAAATATTGGGGTCCAATTTCTCCTGTTACCCTTGTGAAAATAAACAATTGCTTGCTAAAACATCTTTTTTGAGGAAAGAAAAATGATTTTTTATTTTCACGGCTCTGCGTTGTAAACTTCTGTGAAGCACTTGGGGGTTGAACGTGCTCACCACACATCTAGATAAGTTCCTTGGGGGATCTAGTTTCCAAAATGGGGTCACTTGTGGGGGGTTTCTACTGTTTAGGCACATCAGGGGCTCTGCAAACATAACATGATTCCCGCAGACCATTCCATCAAAGTCTGCATTCCAAATCGTCACTACTTCCCTTCCGAGCCCCGCCATGTGCCCAAACAGTGGTTTACCCCCACATATGGGGTATCAGCGTACTCAGGAGAAACTGGACAACAACTTTTGGCGTCAAATTTTTCCTGTTACCCTTGGGAAAATTAAAAAATTCTGGGCTTAAAAAATATTTCTGAGGAAAGAAAACACATTTTTTATTTTCACGTCTCTGCGTTATAAACTTCTGTGAAGCACTTGGGGGTTCAAAGTGCTCACCACACATCTAGATAAGTTCCCTTGGGGGTCTAGTTTCCAAAGTGGGGTCAATTGTGTGGAGTTCCTACTGTTTAGGCACATCAGGGGCTCTGCAAACGCAACGTGACGCCCGCAGAGCATTCCATTAAAGTCTGCATTTCAAAACGTCACTACTTCCCTTCCGCTCCCCGACGTGTGCCAAAACAGTGGTTTACCCCCACATATGGGGTATCAGCGTACTCAGGAGAAACTGCACAACAACTTTTGGGGTCCAATTTCTCCTGTTACCCTTGGGAAAATAAAAAATTGTGGGTTAAAAAATCATTTTTGAGGAAAGAAAAATAATTTTATATTTTCATGGCTCTGCGTTATAAACTTCTGTGAAGCACTTGAGGGTTCAAAGTGCTCACCACACATCTAGATTAGTTCCTTGGGAGGTCTAGTTTCCAAAATGGGGTCACTTGTGTGGGAGCTCCAATGTTTAGGCACACAGGGGCTCTCCAAACGCGACATGGTGTCCGCTAATGATTGGAGCTAATTTTCCATTCAAAAAGCCAAATGGCGTGCCTTCCCTTCCGAGCCCTGCCGTGCGCCCAAACAGTGGTTTACCCCCACATATGGGGTATCATCGTACTCAGGACAAACTGGACAACAACATTTGGGGTCCAATTTCTCCTATTATCCTTGGGAAAATAAAAAACTCCGGGCTAAAAATCATTTTTGAGGAAAGAAAAATATTTTTTTATTTTCATGGCTCTGCGTTATAAACTTCTGTGAAGCACCTGGGGGTTTTAAGTGCTCACTATACATCTAGATTAGTTCCTTGGGGGGTCTAGTTTCCAAAATGGGGTCAATTGTAGGGGAGCTCTAATGTTTAGGCACACAGGGGCTCTCCGAACGCAACATGGTGTCCACTAACGATTGGAGCTAATTTTCCATTGAAAAAGTCAAATGGCGCGCCTTCCCTTCCAAGCCTTGCCGTGCACCCAGTGGTTTACCCCCACATATGAGGTATCGGCGTACTCAGGAGAAATTGCCCAACAAATTTTAGGATCCATTTTATCCTGTTGCCCATGTGAAAATGAAAAAATTGAGGCTAAAAAAATTTTTTTTGTGAAAAAAAAGTACTTTTTCATTTTTTACGGATCAATTTGTGAAGCACCTGAGAGTTTAAAGTGCTCACTATGCATCTAGATAAGTTCCTTGGGGGGTCTAGTTTCCAAAATGGGGTCACATGTGGGGGAGCTTCAATGTTTAGGCACACAGGGTCTCTCCAAACGCGACATGGTGTCCGCTAACGATGGAGATAATTTTTCATTCAAAAAGTCAAATGGCGCGCCTTCCCTTCCGAGCCTTGCCGTGCACCCAAACAGTGGTTTACCCCCACATATGAGGTATCGGCGTACTCAGGAGAAATTGCCCAACAAATTTTAGGATCCATTTTATCCTGTTGCCCATGTGAAAATGAAAAAATTGAGGCTAAAAAAATTTTTTGTGAAAAAAAAGTACTTTTTCATTTTTACGGATCAATTTGTGAAGCACCTGGGGGATTAAAGTGCTCACTATGCATCTAGATAAGTTCCTTGGGGCGTCTAGTTTCCAAAATGGGGTCACTTGTGGGGGAGCTCCAATGTTTAGGCACACGGGGGCTCTCCAAACGCGACATGGTGTCCGCTAAAGATTGGAGCCAATTTTTCATTGAAAAAGTCAAATGGCGCTCCTTCGCTTCCGAGCCCTGCCGTGCCCACAAACAGTGGTTTACCCCCACATATGAGGTATCAACGTACTCAGGACAAATTGGACAACAACTTTTGTGGTCCAGTTTCTCCTTTTACCCTTGGGAAAATAAAAAAATTGTTGCTAAAAGATCATTTTTGTGACTAAAAAGTTAAATGTTCACTTTTTCCTTCCATGTTGCTTCTGCTGTTGTGAAACACCTGAAGGGTTAATAAACTTCTTGAATGTGGTTTTGAGCACCTTGAGGGGTGCAGTTTTTAGAATGGTGTCACTTTTGGGTATTTTCAGCCATATAGAACCCTCAAACTGACTTCAAATGTGAGGTGGTCCCTAAAAAAAATGGTTTTGTAAATTTTGTTGTAAAAATGAGAAATCACTGGTCAAATTTTAACCCTTATAACTTCCTAGCAAAAAAAGAATTTCTTTCCAAAATTGTGCTGATGTAAAGTAGACATGTGGGAAATGTTATTTATTAACTATTTTGTGTCACATAACTCTCTGGTTTAACAGAATAAAAATTCAAAATGTGAAAATTGCGAAATTTTCAAAATTTTTGCCAAATTTCCGTTTTTTTCACAAATAAACTCAGAAATTATCGACCTAAATTTACCACTAACATGAAGCCCAATATGTCACGAAAAAACAATCTCAGAACCGCAAGGATCCGTTGAAGCGTTCCTGAGTTATTACCTCATAAAGGGACACTGGTCAGAATTGCAAAAAATGGCAAGGTCATTAAGGCCAAAATAGGCTGGGTCATGAAGGGGTTAAATAGTTTATTAATTGTTTAACTAGGAAAGGCCTCATATATGTCCAGAGCCTGCCTTAGGGAGAATACGGGTGCTCTGGGTCACTTGTGCAATATCATCAAAGTACATGCAGTTTAATATGGCAGTTCGACAGATTAGAAGACAGGTAAGCCAGCTATTCAAACAAACATGCTTCTTGTCCAGTTGTACTACATTATTTATTTTTCATATCTGTTTGATTCATCTATGTCCTAGCTGCTGCTTTCTTTCACATGCAATGCCCTTTTATACATTCTGTGCACTCTCTCCACATCAGTCCCTCTCTCCTCCAATGTACAATGCTAAGGCTCTACTCACATTTCTAAGACACTCAATACCAACCACTACCACCATACAGTGCACAAATTGCTCACATAATACATTGGATCACTTGCTCTTACTCTTCTTTTCTCCTTCTCCTAATCACTTGTGACATTTTCCCTAACCTACGGCCCTCCTTCCACTAGAATATATAACTGACTTCCTGCTGCACATAGAAACCCTGCCAATCTTATCAACATTCAGTGAATGCCTTCTCTTGTCTCTTTCAGTTGTGTCCTCTGGTATGCACGTTCAGTGTGTAACAAACTCGGCTATATCCAAGACTTCTTCCTTTCTAATTCCCTTAACCTTCTGACTCTCATTGGAACCAGCAGTCTGAGACTACTGTCGCTGCTGCTCTCGTATGGTGGGCTAAAATTTTCACATATCTCCAGACCTAAGAACAGACAAGGTGGAGGTGTTGGTGTGCTCCTTTCAGCACAATGGGCTTTCTAGTTTATCCCCCAGGTACCCTAACTTGTGTTTTCTTCCTTTAAAATCCACACCATTAGATTCTTCAAACCCTTCTCTCTGTGAGTGGCAGTTGTGTATCCTACTCCAGACAAAACCAACCAGTTTATAAATCGCTTTTCCACTTGTCTTCCACACATTCTATCCTTTCATAATCTCACTCTCATGACAGGAGACTTTAACATCCCCGTTGATGATCCGCTCTCCCCAACTGCCACTCATCTTCTTTCTCTAAGGCTGGTTTCACACTTGCGTTTTTATCTGCATGCGTTTTTTTAAAAAAACGCATGTGTGAAAAAACGCATGTAAATGCGGTAAAATGCATGCATTTTTAGACGCATGCGTTTTTATAGAAAAACACAAGAAAACAAGAAAAAAACAAAAAACCCTAACCCTACCCCTAACCCTACCCCTAACCCTACCCCTACCCCTACCCCTAACCCTAACCCTAACCCTAACCTGAAATGCGTGGCACTGAAATACGTTTATATACGTATATACGTATATACGTATATAAGTGCCACGATATTTAAGTGGCCACGTATATAAGTGCTACGTATTTAAGTGCCATGTATTTAAGTGCCACGTATTTAAGTGCCACGTATATAAGTGCCACGTATTTAAGTGCCACGTATATAAGTGCCACGTATTTAAGTGCCACGTATATAAGTGCCACGTATTTTAGTGCCACGTATTTCACGTAAATGCCACGATATTTCAGTGCCACGTATTTCAGTGCCACGCATTTAAGTGCCACGATATTTCAGTGCCACTGAAATATCGTGGCACTGAAAGACGTGGCACTTAAATACGTGGCACTTAAATACGTGGCACTGAAATACGTGATACGTGGCACTGAAACACATGATACGTGGCACTGAAATACGTGATACGTGGCACTTAAATACGTGGCACTTAAATACGTGGCACTGAAATACGTGATACGTGGCACTTAAATACGTGGCACTATGAATGTCAGAAAATGTTCATTAAACGGTTAGGGGTGAGGTTAGGGGTAGAGTTAGGGTTAGGGTTTGGATCCCTTTATCACCTTGGTGGTGGGTGGCTTTTCAGTGTGTTTTCTGTTTTTTTTTCTACAAAAACGCATGCGTTTTTAACGCAAACAAACGCATGTGCTTAAAAACGCATGCGTTTACATAGACAGCAATGCATTTTTTTGCCGCGAAAAAAATGCATGCGTTTTTTCGCGGCAAAAAAACGCGCAAAAAAATACTACAGGTTGCATTTTTTAAAATGAACGCATGCGTTTACAAACGCGACCAAACGCGTACAAAAAAACGCATGCGTTTTCAATGTTAAATATAGGGAAAAAAACACATGCGTTTTTTGTGCAAAAAACGCTGCAGACAAAAATGCAAGTGTGAAACCACCCTAACCTCCTCCTTTGGCCCTTCTCAGCTTACTAAATCTACAAAACCAGGGATTGAAGCTTGAAGAGGACAATTTGCATATTCCAGGTGCCTTCTGAGAAAAGTGAAGAGTCTCCCTCAGCAAGACGATTGTTGGGTACAGCCGGGACCAGCTTCTTGGAAAGCATGAGCAAACTGCGCACCTTACGAATCTTTGTCTCTAAGACAGGGGTCCCTGTTGTGGATTCTGTTTTTGGGCTCCCTCTGGTGGTTACAACTGGTACTGGGTGACTTTGGTGGGTTGCGGTCTCTGGTTTCCACCTGTCCATCAGAGGCTGGGTGTTTCCTATTTAACCTGGCTTTCCTGTCATTCCCTTGCCGGCTATCAATGTATCAGTGTGTCTCTGTTACCTTTGCTACCTGCTCCTAAAGCCTTCAAGACAAGCTAAGTCTGGATTTCCCTGTTTCATGTTTGCTTTCATGTTTTTAGTCCAGCTCGCAGATATGTAATTCTCTGCTGCTGGTTGCTCTAGTGGTCTGAAATTACCACTCATGTACCATGAGTTGGCACATGAGTTCAAGTAATTTCAGGATGGTATTTTGAAGGGTTTTTAAGCTGACCGTGCAGTTCACCTTTTGTATCCTCTGCTATCTAGCTTAAGCGGGCCTCATTTTGCTGAATCTGTTTTCATAACTACGTTTGTGCCTTCCTCTCATTTCACCGTCATTATATGTGGGGGGCTGCTATTTCTGTGGGAATATTTCTCTGGAGGCAAGATAAGTCTGTGATTCTTCTGATAGGGGAAGCTAGATCTCCGGCTGGCGCGAGACGTCTAGGGGCCCCCCAGGAACGTTCCCCGGCTACTGTTAGTTGAGTGTTGAGGTTCAGGATCGCGGTCAGCTCAGGTTCCATCACCCTAGAGCTCGTCCTGTTTTTGCCCGTGTTATGTTGACAAATTCCCTGCCATTGGGATCATGACAGTATAGCCGGCCCACAAAGTGTTAATTGTTTGGGCTGAAGCAGGAGAAAAAGAAGTGTTGAAGGGAATTTTTTTTTTTTTTCCCTCAGAGTTTTGCTGCCTAGCCCTTAATTGCTGTCTAGCTGCTTCTTACCTCCTCTTAACCCTTGAATGGCTCTGACCTTAGCTGTTTAACATGGATGTCCAGAGTTTAGCTTCCAGCCTGAATAATCTTGCTGCAAGAGTTCAAAACATACAGGATTTTGTTGTTCACACTCCTATGTCTGAACCTAGAATTCCTATTCCAGAGTTTTTTTCTGGAGATAGATCTACCTTCCTGAATTTCAGGAACAATTGCAAATTGTTTCTTTCTTTGAAATCTCGCTCCTCTGGAGACCCTGCTCAGCAGGTCAAGATTGTAATATCTTTCCTGCGGGGCGACCCTCAGAATTGGGCATTTGCATTGGCACCAGGGGATCCTGCATTGCTCAGTGTGGATGCATTTTTTCTGGCACTGGGATTGCTCTATGAGGAACCTAACCTAGAGATTCAGGGTGAAAAGGCTTTATTAGCCCTCTCTCAGGGGCATGATGAAGCGGAAGTATATTGTCAAAAATTTCGGAAATGGTCGGTGCTTACTCAGTGGAATGAGTGCGCCCTGGCTGCAAACTTCAGAGATGGTCTTTCTGAGGCCATTAAGGATATTATGGTGGGGTTCCCTGCGCCTACAGGTCTGAATGAGTCTATGACTATGGCCATTCAGATTGATCGGCGTTTACGGGAGCGCAAACCTGTGCACCAGTTGGCGGTGTCTTCTGAACAGGCACCTGAGACTATGCAATGTGATAGAATTCAGTCCAGAAGTGAACGGCAAAATTATAGGCGGAAAAATGGATTGTGTTTTTATTGTGGTGATTCAGCTCATGTTATATCAGCATGCTCTAAACGCACAAAAAAGGTTGATAAATCTTTTGCCATTAGTACTCTGCAGTCTAAGTTCATTTTGTCTGTAACTCTGATTTGTTCACTGTCATCCATTTCCGTTGATGCCTATGTGGATTCGGGCGCTGCCCTGAGTCTTATGGATTGGTCATTTGCCAAACGCTGCGGTTTTAGTCTGGAGCCTCTGGAAGTTCCTATTCCTTTGAAGGGAATTGACTCTACACCATTGGCTATGAATAAACCGCAGTACTGGACACAAGTGACCATGCGCATGACTCCCGTTCATCAGGAGGTGATTCGCTTCCTTGTACTGTATAATTTACATGATGTACTAGTGCTTGGTCTGCCATGGTTACAAACTCATAATCCAGTCCTTGATTGGAAAACAATGTCTGTGTTAAGCTGGGGATGTCAGGGGGTTCATGATGATGCACCTCTGATTTCAATCGCTTCATCTACTCCTTCTGAGGTCCCTGTGTTTTTGTCTGACTATCGGGATGTTTTTGAGGAGCCTAAGCTCAATTCGCTCCCTCCTCATAGGGATTGTGACTGTGCTATAGAATTAATTCCTGGCAGTAAATTCCCTAAGGGTCGTTTATTTAATCTGTCAGTGCCAGAGCATACTGCTATGCGGAATTATATTAAGGAGTCCTTGGAAAAGGGACATATTCGTCCATCTTCGTCCCCTCTGGGAGCAGGTTTTTTTTTCGTGGCTAAAAAAGATGGTTCCCTGAGGCCTTGTATAGATTATCGCCTTCTGAATAAGATTACAGTCAAATATCAGTATCCATTGCCATTATTGACTGATTTGTTTGCTCGCATTAAGGGGGCTAGGTGGTTCACTAAGATAGATCTTCGCGGTGCGTATAATCTTGTGCGGATAAAGCAGGGTGATGAGTGGAAAACCACATTTAATACGCCTGAGGGCCATTTTGAGTATTTGGTAATGCCTTTTGGACTTTCTAATGCTCCTTCAGTCTTTCAGTCCTTTATGCACAATATTTTCCGTGAATATCTGGATAAGTTTATGATTGTGTATTTGGATGATATTTTGGTGTTTTCTGATGACTGGGAGTCTCATGTTCTACAGGTCAGAAAGGTGTTTCAAGTCCTGCGGGCCAATTCTCTGTTTGTGAAGGGCTCAAAATGTCTCTTCGGAGTCCAGAAGATTTCTTTTTTGGGGTACATTTTTTCTCCTTCTACTATTGAGATGGATCCCGTCAAGGTTCCGGCGATTTGTGACTGGACACAACCTACATCTGTTAAGAGTCTTCAGAAGTTCTTGGGTTTTGCTAATTTTTATCGTCGGTTCATTTCTAATTTTTCCAGTGTTGTTAAACCTTTGACTGATTTGACTAAAAAGGGTGCTGATGTTGCTGATTGGTCTCCTGTGGCTGTGGAGGCCTTTCAGGAACTTAAGCGCCGGTTTTCTTCTGCTCCTGTGTTATGTCAACCAGATGTTTCTCTTCCTTTTCAGGTTGAGGTTGATGCTTCCGAGATTGGAGCGGGGGCGGTTTTGTCACAGAGAAGTTCCGATGGCTCGGTGATGAAGCCATGTGCGTTCTTTTCTAGAAAATTCTCGCCCGCCGAGCGCAATTATGATGTGGGTAATCGGGAGCTTTTGGCCATGAAGTGGGCATTTGAGGAGTGGCGTCATTGGCTTGAGGGTGCTAGACATCGTGTGGTGGTCTTGACTGATCACAAAAATCTGATTTACCTTGAGTCTGCCAGGCGTCTGAATCCTAGACAGGCCTGTTGGTCGTTGTTTTTTTCTCGTTTCAATTTTGTGGTTTCATACCTGCCAGGTTCAAAGAATGTGAAGGCAGATGCTCTTTCCAGGAGTTTTGTGCCTGACTCTCCTGGAGATTCTGGGCCTACTGGTATCCTTAGGGATGGGGTAATATTGTCCGCCGTCTCCCCAGACTTGCGACGTGCATTGCAGGAGTTTCAGGCGGATAAACCTGATCGTTGTCCACCAGAAAGACTGTTTGTTCCGGATGATTGGACCAGTAGAGTCATCTCCGAGGTCCATTCTTCTGTGTTGGCTGGTCATCCTGGAATATTTGGTACTAGAGACTTGGTGGCCAGGTCTTTTTGGTGGCCTTCCTTGTCAAGGGATGTGCGCACCTTTGTGCAGTCTTGTGAAGTGTGTGCTCGGGCTAAGCCTTGCTGTTCTCGGGCCAGTGGGTTGTTGTTATCCTTGCCTATCCCGAAGAGGCCTTGGACGCACATTTCCATGGATTTTATTTCAGATCTCCCTGTCTCACAGAAAATGTCCGTTATCTGGGTTGTGTGTGACCGCTTTTCTAAGATGGTTCATTTGGTACCCTTGCCTAAGTTGCCTTCCTCCTCTGAATTGGTCCCTTTGTTTTTTCAGAACGTGGTTCGTTTGCATGGGATTCCGGAGAATATCGTTTCTGACAGGGGATCCCAGTTTGTGTCTAGATTTTGGCGGACGTTTTGTGCTAAGATGGGCATTAATTTGTCTTTCTCGTCTGCATTCCATCCTCAGACGAATGGCCAGACGGAGCGAACTAATCAGACCTTGGAAACTTATTTAAGGTGTTTTGTTTCTGCTGATCAAGATGACTGGGTTGCCTTTTTGCCACTGGCCGAATATGCCCTTAATAATCGGGCTAGTTCTGCTACTTTGGTTTCTCCTTTCTTTTGTAATTCGGGGTTTCATCCTCGTTTTTCCTCTGGTCAGGTGGAGCCTTCGGATTGTCCTGGAGTGGACGTGGTGGTGGACAGGCTACATCAGATTTGGAATCAGGTGGTGGACAATTTGAAGTTGTCTCAGGAGAAGGCTCAGCAGTTTGCTAATCGCCGTCGCCGCGTGGGTCCCCGACTTCATGTTGGGGACTTGGTGTGGTTGTCTTCTCGTTTTGTCCCTATGAAGGTCTCTTCTCCCAAGTTCAAGCCTCGGTTCATCAGTCCTTATAAGATCTTGGAGATTCTTAACCCTGTATCTTTTCGTTTGGATCTCCCAGCATCGTTTGCTATTCATAATGTGTTCCATCGGTCGTTATTGCGGAGGTATGAGGTGCCCGTTGTTCCTTCGGTTGAGCCTCCTGCTCCGGTGCTGGTGGAGGGAGAATTGGAGTATGTTGTTGAGAAGATCTTGGATTCTCGTGTTTCCAGACGTAAACTCCAGTATTTGGTTAAGTGGAAGGGTTATGGTTAGGAGGATAATTCCTGGGTGGTCGCCTCTGATGTTCATGCGACTGATTTGGTCCGCGCCTTCCATAGAGCTCATCCTGATCGCCCTGGGGGTTCTCGTGAGGGTTCGGTGACCCCTCCTCAAGGGGGGGGTACTGTTGTGGATTCTGTTTTTGGGCTCCCTCTGGTGGTTACAACTAGTACTGGGTGACTTTGGTGGGTTGCGGTCTCTGGTTTCCACCTGTCCATCAGAGGCTGGGTGTTTCCTATTTAACCTGGCTTTCCTGTCATTCCCTTGCCGGCTATCAATGTATCAGTGTGTCTCTGTTACCTTTGCTACCTGCTCCTAAAGCCTTCAAGACAAGCTAAGTCTGGATTTCCCTGTTTCATGTTTGCTTTCATGTTTTTAGTCCAGCTCGCAGATATGTAATTCTCTGCTGCTGGTTGCTCTAGTGGTCTGAAATTACCACTCATGTACCATGAGTTGGCACATGAGTTCAAGTAATTTCAGGATGGTATTTTGAAGGGTTTTTAAGCTGACCGCGCAGTTCACCTTTTGTATCCTCTGCTATCTAGCTTAAGCGGGCCTCATTTTGCTGAATCTGTTTTCATAACTACGTTTGTGCCTTCCTCTCATTTCACCGTCATTATATGTGGGGGGCTGCTATTTCTGTGGGAATATTTCTCTGGAGGCAAGATAGGTCTGTGATTCTTCTGATAGGGGAAGCTAGATCTCCGGCTGGCGCGAGACGTCTAGGGGCCCCCCAGGAACGTTCCCCGGCTACTGTTAGTTGAGTGTTGAGGTTCAGGATCGCGGTCAGCTCAGGTTCCATCACCCTAGAGCTCGTCCTGTTTTTGCCCGTGTTATGTTGACAAATTCCCTGCCATTGGGATCATGACAGGTCCCCAACCTTTCTTACCTTGAGAGCCACATTCTGCTTTGAAAGTTGGTCGAGAGCCACATTGTAGTACAGTAGTGTCAGTGTACAGGTAACACACTGAGTCACCAGTGACTTCTGTACGTGAAGTCCTACATCTTTGCTTTTCATCTTCATCCAGCACAGACAACAAATACTTCTTCCAGCCAGGGTGTCAGGACTCTGAACATTTTTTATTACCTTTTGTGCATTACTGCCCTTTTCCAAGATGGCGTCTTTGGTCTCATGTGCACTGTGTCTTCCTGCTATAAAACTCCACCCCAGCCTTCAGTCTGTGCTAGAGTATTCTGCCTTGCATCCAGCTCCTGACCCTGATGACTCCCTGGCTATATTCCTGCTCCTGTGAACTTGTGTGGTGATCCTGCTACTCTGCTCTAAGATCCTGCTGCATACACCAGTTTCCAGTAATCCTCCTTCATCTGCTGCTCGTGTTTACTTCCATCTGCATTTGCTGGACATGTAAGCTGTTGCTGCTCTGCAAAAACCAGAGACTATTACCAGGCCTCCCTGGTTGAGCTAAGATATTATTTGAACTGCCTTATAAGCATAGCTACAGTTATATGAAAAAGTTTGGGCACCCCTATTAATCTTAAGCTTAATGTATTATAAAAATTGGGTTTTTTGCAACAGCTATTTCAGTTTCATATATCTAATAACTGTTGGACACAGTAATGTTTCTGCCTTGAAATGAGGTTTATTGTACTAACAGAAAATGTGCAATCTGCATTCAAACAAAATTTGACAGGTGCATAAGTATGGGCACCTCACCAGAAAAGTGACATTAATATTTAGTAGATCCTCCTTTTGCAAAAATAACAGCCTCTAGTCGCTTCCTGTAGCTTTTAATGAGTTCCTGGATCCTGGATGAAGGTATTTTTGACCATTCCTCTTTACAAAACAATTCCAGTTCAGTTAAGTTTGATGGTCGCTGAGCATGGACAGCCCTCTTCAAATGATCCCACAGATGTTCAATGATATTCAGGTTTGGGGACTGGGATGGCCATTCCAGAACAGTGTAATTGTTCCTCTGCATGAATGCCTGAGTAGATTTGGAGCAGTGTTTTGGATCATTGTCTTGCTGAAAGATCCACCCTCTGCGTAACTTCAACTTTGTCACTGATTCATGAACATTATTGTCAAGAATCTGCTGATACTGAGAGGAATCCATGCGTCCCTCAACTTTAGCAAGATTCCCGGTGCCGGCATTGGCCACACAGCCCCAAAGCATGATGGAACCTCCACCAAATTTTACTGTGGGTAGCAAGTGTTTTTCTTGGAATGCTGTGTTTTTTTGCCGCCATGCATAACACCTTTTTGTATGACCAAACAACTCAATCTTGGTTTCATCAGTCCACAGGACCTTCTTCAAAAAGAAATTAGCTTCTCCAAATGTGCTTTTGCATACCTCAGCCGACTCTGTTTGTGGCGTGCTTGCAGAAACGGCGTCTTTCGCATCACTCTCCCATACAGCTTCTCCTTGTGCAAAGTGCGTTGTATAGTTGACCGATGCACAGTGACACCATCTGCAGCAAGTTGATGCTGCAGCTCTCTGGAGGTGGTCTGAGGATTGTCCTTGACTGATCTCACCATTCTTCTCTGCCTTTCTGATGTTTTTCTTGGCCTGCCACTTCTGGACTTAACAAGAACTGTACCTGTGTTCTTCCATTTCCTTACTATGTTCCTCACAGTGGAAATTGACAGGTTAAATCTCTTAGACAGCTTTTTGTATCCTTCCCATGAACAACTATGTTGAATAATCTTTGCTTTCAGATCATTTGACAGTTGTTTTGAGGAGTCCATGATGCCACTCTTCAGAGGAGATTCAAACAGGAGAACAACTTGCAAGTGGCCACTTTAAGTAGCTTTTCTCATGATTGCATACACCTGGCTATGAAGTTCAAAGCTCAATGGGGTTACAAAACCAAAAAAAGTGCTTTAGTAAGTCAGTAAAAAGTAGGTAGGAGTATCTAAAACAAGAAAATAATAAGGAAGCGACTAGAGGCTGTTATTTTTGCAAAAGGAGGATCTACTAAATATTAATGTCACTTTTCTGGTGAGGTGCCCATACTTATGCATCTGTCAAATTTTGTTTGAATGCAAATTGCACATTTTCTGTTAGTACAATAAACCTCATTTCAAGGCAGAAACATTACTGTGTCCAACAGTTATTAGATATATGAAACTGAATGTTGTTGGAGCATAATTATGACATGGTGGGGATATCTGAGACGTGGCTGGATGAGAGCCATGACTGGGCTGTTAACTTGCAGGGCTATAGCCTGTTCAGAAATGACCGTACAGATAAGCGAGGGGGAGGGGTGTGTCTATATGTAAAATCTTCCTTAAAACCCATCCTGCGTGATAATATAGGTGAATTTAATGAAAATGTGGAGTCCCTGTGGGTGGAGATAAGGGGAGGGGGAAAAAATAATAAATTACTGATAGGGGTTTGTTATAAATCTCCAAAAATAATGGAAGCAATGGAGAATATCCTCGTAAAGCAAATAGATGAAGCTGCGACTCAAGGAGAAGTCATTATTATGGGGGACTTCAACTACCCTGAAATAGATTGGGGAACAGAAACCTGCAGTTCCAGCAAAGGTAATCGGTTTTTGACAACTATGAGAGACAATTACCTTTCACAGCTGGTTCAGGACCCAACAAGGAGGGGGGCACTGCTAGACCTAATATTAACCAACAGGCCAGACCGCATATCAAATATAAGGGTTGGGGGTCACTTGGGGAATAGTGATCATAAAATAATAAGTTTTCATGTAACCTTTAATAAGATGGGTAGTAGGGGGGTGACAAGGACACTAAACTTCAGGAGGGCAAATTTCCAACGGATGAGAGAGGATCTTGGTGCAATTAACTGGGACGATATCCTGAGACACAAAAATACACAAAGAAAATGGGAGACATTTATTAGCATCCTGGATAGGACCTGTGCACAGTATATACCGTATGGGAATAAACATACTAGAAATAGGAGGAAACCAATATGGCTAAATAGAGCTGTTAGGGGCGCAATAAGGAACAAAAAGAAAGCATTTAGAGAATTAAAGGAAGAAGGTAGTGATGAGGCATTAAATAAATACAGAAAATTAAATAAATTCTGTAAAAAGCAAATCAAGGCAGCAAAGATTGAGACAGAGAGACTCATTGCCAGAGAGAGTAAAAATAATCCCAAAATATTCTTTAACTATATAAATAGTAAGAAACTAAAAAATGACAGTGTTGGCCCCCTTAAAAATAGTCTGGGTGAAATGGTGGATGAGGATGAGGAAAAAGCCAATCTGCTAAATGACTTTTTTTCATCAGTATTTACAAAAGAAAATCCCATGGCAGACAATATGACTAGTGATAAAAATTCCCCATTAAATGTCACCTGCTTAACCCAGCAGGAAGTACAGCGGCGTCTAAAAATCACTAAAATTGACAAATCTCCGGGCCCGGATGGGATACACCCCCGAGTACTGCAGGAACTAAGTACAGTCATTGATAGACCATTATTTTTAATCTTTAAAGAGTCCATAATAACAGGGTCTGTACCACAGGACTGGCGTATAGCAAATGTGGTGCCAATATTCAAAAAAGGGGCAAAAACTGAACTCGGTAATTATAGGCCAGTAAGTTTAACCTCTACTGTGGGTAAAATCCTGGAGGGCATTCTAAGGGATGCTATACTGGAGTATCTGAAGAGGAATAACCTCATGACCCAGTATCAGCACGGGTTTACTAGGGACCGCTCATGTCAGACTAATTTGATCAGCTTCTATGAAGAGGTAAGTTCCGGACTGGACCAAGGGAACCCAGTGGACGTAGTGTATATGGACTTTTCCAAAGCTTTTGATACGGTGCCACACAAAAGGTTGATACATAAAATGAGAGTAATGGGGATAGGGGAAAATATGTGTAAGTGGGTTGAGAGCTGGCTCAGGGATAGGAAACAAAGGGTGGTTATTAATGGAGCACACTCGGACTGGGTCGCGGTTAGCAGTGGGGTACCACAGGGGTCAGTATTGGGCCCTCTTCTTTTTAACATATTTATTAATGACCTTGTAGGGGGCATTCAGAGTAGAATTTCAATATTTGCAGATGACACTAAACTCTGTAGGGTAATCAGTACAGGGGAGGACAATTTTATATTACAGGATGATTTATGTAAACTAGAAGCTTGGGCTGATAAATGGCAAATGAGCTTTAATGGGGATAAATGTAAGGTCATGCACTTGGGTAGAAGTAATAAGATGTATATCTATGTGCTTAATTCTAAAACTCTGGGCAAAACCATCAATGAAAAAGACCTGGGTGTATGGGTGGATGACAGACTCATATTCAGTGGCCAGTGTCAGGCAGCTGCTACAAAGGCAAATAAAATAATGGGATGTATTAAAAGAGGCATAGATGCTCATGAGGAGAACATAATTTTACCTCTATACAAGTCACTAGTTCGACCACACTTAGAATACTGTGCACAGTTCTGGTCTCCGGTGTATAAGAAAGACATAGCTGAACTAGAGCGGGTGCAGAGAAGAGCGACCAAGGTTATTAGAGGACTGGGGGGTCTGCAATACCAAGATAGGTTATTACACTTGGGGCTATTTAGTTTGGAAAAACGAAGACTAAGGGGTGATCTTATTTTAATGTATAAATATATGAGGGGACAGTACAAAGACCTTTCTGATGATCTTTTTAATCATAGACCTGAGACAGGGACAAGGGGGCATCCTCTACGTCTGGAGGAAAGAAGGTTTAAGCATAATAACAGACGCGGATTCTTTACTGTAAGAGCAGTGAGACTATGGAACTCTCTGCCGTATGATGTTGTAATGAGTGATTCATTAATTAAATTTAAGAGGGGACTGGATACCTTTCTGGAAAAGTATAATGTTACAGGGTATATACACTAGATTCCTTGATAAGGCGTTGATCCAGGGAACTAGTCTGATTGCCGTATGTGGAGTCGGGAAGGAATTTTTTTCCCCATGGTGGAGTTACTCTTTGCCACATGGGTTTTTTTTTGCCTTCCTCTGGATCAACATGTTAAGGCATGTTAGGTTAGGCTATGGGTTGAACTAGATGGACTTAAAGTCTTCCTTCAACCTCAATAACTATGTAACTATGTAACTACTATGTAACTATGAAATAGCTGTTGCAAAAAAAACTATTTTTATAAAACATTAAGCTTAAGATTAATAGGGGTGCCCAAACTTTTTCATATAACTGTATCTGTGTTTGTACTAAAACAAGGACTTATTCGTGTCAAGTATCCTCAAGAATAATTGTGCTTCATAGACTTTCTGCGTGATTGCATTTTCCTCTGAAGTTTCGTATAGACTGCTAAGCTGCGTTTAATATTTACACCAAGTGTTGTGGACTTGAGTTTCTCTCTGCACCTGTTTGAATCACCGTGTGATAATATAGACTTTACCACTTATAAAACTGTGTCCTGTAGTTGTCTTGTTCCACGCAAAGAGTCTCCTGAGTTATCCCCTATAATTATTACAGGATACTCTAGCCACAAAAGAGGAGACTGCTGGAGCAATGACTGCAGAGAGCAGATTAGAGCAGGTGTTTTCCATAATTAGATCACTGCAGAAAGATGTGGAAGGTCTGCAAAAGAAGTTTGGAAGCTTTGAACACAATCAACAAGTGTTGGACAGACTTTGCAGGACTTAAGCACCCGGATCGCAGCCCAGGAAAACAAAAACAAACTTGCTTGGATAGAGTCCCAGTATGGATGGGCTTTTCAGGACATAAGCACGCAAATAGCTGATCAAGCGACTTTACCCTCTGGGCAACCGCCACCAGCTAGCCCACCTAAGTTGCCCCCATTCAGATTTAATTGTGATCGCGACAAATTTCGTGGCTTTGTGAATCAATGTATGCTATATTTTGATGTGCATGCTGACCATTTTCCTAATGATAGATCCAAAGTATTGTGTGTAATAATGCTGCTGACAGCACGAGCACTCGCCTGGGCGAATCCAATGATTGAGTCTCGTGACTAGTGTTGAGCATTCCGATACCGCAAGTATCGGGTATCGGCCGATATTTGCGGTATCGGAATTCCGATACCGAGATCGGGAATCGGTATCGGATCCATATTACTGTGTAAAATAAAGAATTAAAATAAAAAATATTGATATACTCACCTCTCCGGAGGCCCCTGGACATCACCGCTGGTAACCGGCAGCCTTCTTTGCTTAAAATGAGCGCGTTTAGGGCCTTCCATGACGTCATGGCTTCTGATTGGTCGCGTGCCGCTCATGTGACTGCCACACGACCAATCACAAGCCGTGACGTCATTCTCAGGCCCTAAACTCCTCATTCTAGGAATTTAGGACCTGAGAATGACGTCGCGGCTTGTGATTGGTCGCGTGGCGGTCACATGAGCGTCACGCGACCAATCAGAAGCCGTGACGTCATGGAAGGCCCTAAACGCGCTCATTTTAAGCAAAGAAGGCTGCCGGTTACCAGCGGTGATGTCCAGGGGCCTCCGGAGAGGTGAGTATATCAATATTTTTTATTTTAATTCTTTATTTTACACAGTAATATGGATCCCAGGGCCTGAAGGAGAGTTTCCTCTCCTTCAGACCCTGGGAACCATCAGGATACCTTCCGATACTTGGTGTCCCATTGACTTGTATTGGTATCGGGTATCGGTATCGGCGATATCCGATACTTTTCGGGTATCGGCCGATACTATCCGATACCGATACTTTCAAGTATCGGACGGTATCGCTCAACACTACTCGTGAACCACAGTTAACTTGGATGATTTCTTGGCCGCTATGGCATTAATGTTTGATGACCTTAATCGCCGTGCAACTGCTGAATCTGCTTTATTGTCTTTACGCCAGGCTAAACGTTCTGTTATTGAGTATGCTACTGAATTGAGGAGATTAGCGGTAGATACCAATTGGGACAGTTATGCACAATTGCCTATTTTTAAAAGGGGTCTGTCTAGTATTATAAAAGATGAACTAGCTCGCTCTGAGTCACCACAAGAGCTGGAGACATTTATACAGCTTTGTGTGCGCATAGACATTCGCCTTACTGAGAGTAGGCAGGAGAAGTTTGCTGCATATAACCGTATTTCTAACTTTTCCCTTCCTTCCAAAGAGCCTGAAGGTAAAACATCTCGGGAGGTGGAGGAGGTGCCCATGCAAATTGATTCCGTTCAGAGGCGTGAGATCAATGAGCGCCGGGAGCATCGCCTTCATGAAAGTCTGTTTCTACTGCGGCCAGTCTGACCACTTCTTGATCAATTGTCCTAAGTGTCCTAGACAGCCTAACAAGGTGCTAGCAGCAGTAGGGGAGTATGACAACTGTGATGATGAATCTGACATCTCTGAATGTAGCCTGCCTTTAAACGCTGTATTCCATTCACTTTCTATGACTTCTCCCCCTCCAAGGAGCTTAACGAAAAGAACGCCCACTGTTCTCTCCCTATTAAGATCCTGTGTTCAGGACAGTGGATTTCCAGTGCAGCTATGATTGACTCTGGTGCAGGTGGCAATTTCATGGATATCACATTTGCCAAGGAACATGGTATTGAAATTCAGCAAAGAGCCTCTCCAATTACCATGGAAACAGTGGATGGGTCACCTTTAATCTCTGGGCCTGTGGATCAGGAGACCGTACCCCTTGAAATTTTGTTGGAGCCTAATCATCAGGAGCAACTTTCTTTCTTGCTAATTTCTTCTCCTCATTTTCCTGTGATTTTAGGCATTCCTTGGTTGCGTTCTCAGAACCCAATTATCAACTGGGAGACCAAGGAGATTATCTTTCCAACAAGGAGCAACTCAGCGTTAACAGAAGCTGTCCCTGAGTCCACGGCTACGGAACCACATGTACAGGTATTTACTTTACCTTCAGCATATAAAGAGTTCTTTGACATCTGTGACAAGAAGAATGCAGATCAGCTTCCTCCACATAGCCATTATGACTGTCCCATTGAGCTGCTTCCTGGGGCAGCTATTCCTTTGGGTAACGTATACCCTTTGGCGGCACCTGAGCTTCAAGCCTTAAAGGAGTATATTGATGAAAATCTGGCCAAAGACTTCATACGTCCTTCTTCCTCACCAGCAGGGGCACCTACTGTATATGTTTTGTAAAAAAGAAGGATGGGACTGTCATGTCGGACACTGTTCATACTAGGGCGTTCGATAGACAGCGGTAATTCCGCTTTTGTCCACTATGCGCTCAGTGGCGTCGGCTAGATTTTATCTAGCTGGTCCGGGGTTAATTTAGCTGGTGCTCGGATTGGAAGCTGGGTCACGCCCACTGCCTTTAAATAGTTCTTCTGAACATTGGGCGTCGCCGATTATAACTTCTGTCTTGTGCTTGGTTATCTCGGTCTGGAGTGGTGATCTAGGAGAAGGAGTATCGTGTCTGGTGGTGTATTTCCCTTTGTCATATTTTCTCCTTCCTATATTTGTATTTGTTTTGCCCTGTGCACTTATAGTGTATTCCTGTGTGACTGCGGCGTGGTGCATATTTTCCGTTATCCTTGTCTGTGCTAATTGTGGGTATTGGTGTGTGGTCTCTTCGCTGGGTGGTGGGCGGTGGTTTCAGCCTGGGGTTGAAACAGGAGACAGGGTGAGGAAGGAGGCCCAGACATGCACACCATCAGTGTAAACTCTGGGAGAGGGTCAGTCAGGGTTTCCCTAGTCTGAGGGAAATCGCAGGGGCCCGGGTTATTAGCTCTTGCCTACCTAGGCTTCCCGTGACATTATAATCGGCCAACATTATTTGAATTCCATGGAACCCATGACTTCCATAACCCGCCAGTTGGAGGCGCTGTCCCTACAGGTCACTGAGTTGAGGGGGGAAGTGCAGCAACAGGGACTAGCAGGATCTAATGTGCAAGCTGGAGCGACAGGTAGAGTTGCTGAGCCTGTTTCCTTTACCTGAAAGGTTTGCTGGGGAACGCAGTAAATTTGTTACTTTTTGTGAAGCTTGCAAACTATATTTTCGTATGCGCCCGATCTCCTCAGGTAATGAGGCTCAGCGTGTGGGCCTGGTTATGTCATTATTAAACGGGGACCCCCAAGCATGGGCGTTTTCTTTGTCATCTGATTCTGCTGCATTTAACTCTGTGGAGAGTTTTTTTTTCTGCTCTTGGACACATTTACGATGATCCTGACAGAATGGCTCTAGCAGAATCTAAGATACGCACTATTCGTCAGGGGGAGAGTGTTGCAGAGGATTACTGTTCTGAATTTCGCCGCTGGGCGGTCGACACACAGTGGAATGATCCCACGCTGCGGAGTCAGTTTGTTCATGGGGTTTCTGGAAGGGTTAAAAAAGCCCTCCTGATGTACGAGACTCCTGCTTCTCTAGATTCCGCTATGAGTCTTCTTGTCCGCATTGATCGCCGTTTGCGTCAGGGGGAGCATGAGACGCCGCCTTTGGGAGAGGGTTTAGGTTCACGTGAGGATGCTGCAGGTGAGCCCACGGAGTCTATGCAAATCACAGGGGTGTCACATGTTAAGCATCGAGCCCTTGTGCTCAGGAAGCAGGGAGCCTGTTTTTACTGTGGTAAAACTGGTCATTTTGTTAACATTTGTCCTCTGCTGTCTAAGAAAAACACAATGGCGGAAAACTTCCACCGCATAGGGACTGTGATTGTGCTATTGACTTGATTCCAGGCTGTAAGTTCCCTAAGGGCCGACTTTTCAACCTGTCTGTGCCAGAACATGCTGCCATACGGAGCTATGTTGAGGAGTCTTTGGAGAAGGGGCATATACGGCCATCTTCTTCACCATTGGGAGCAGGTTTTTTTTTTGTTGCCAAGAAGGATGGCTCCTTGAGACCCTGTATTGATTATCGCCTCTTGAATAAGATCACGGTCAAATTCCAATACCCTTTGCCTTTGCTTTCTGATTTGTTTGCTAGGATTAAGGGGGCTAGTTGGTTTACTAAGATTGACCTTCGAGGGGCATATAATCTTGTTCGTATTAAGCAGGGTGATGAATGGAAAACTGCGTTTAATACGCCCGAAGGCCATTTTGAATATCTTGTGATGCCATTCGGGCTCTCTACTGCTCCATTTGTGTTTCAGTCCTTCATGCATGATATATTTCGGAATTATCTTGATAAATTCATGATTGTATATTTGGATGATATTTTGTTTTTTTTCAGATGATTGGGAGTCTCATGTGAAACAAGTCAGGATGGTGTTTCAGATCCTTCGTGATAATGCTTTGTTTGTGAAGGGATCTAAGTGCCTCTTTGGAGTACAGAAGGTTTCTTTTTTGGGCTTCATTTTTTCTCCCTCATCTATAGAAATGGATCCGGTTAAGGTTCAGGCCATTCATGATTGGATCCAGCCCACATCCGTGAAGAGCCTTCAGAAATTTTTGGGCTTTGCTAATTTTTATCGCCGTTTCATTGCCAACTTCTCCAGTGTGGTTAAACCCCTGACCGATTTGACGAAGAAAGGCGCTGATGTGACGAATTGGTCCTCTGCGGCTGTTTCTGCCTTTCAGGAGCTTAAACGCTGATTTACTTCTGCCCCTGTGTTGCGTCAGCCGGATGTTTCTCTTCCATTTCAGGTTGAGGTTGACGCTTCTGAGATTGGGGCAGGGGCCGTTTTGTCTCAGAGGAATTCTGATGGTTCCTTGATGAAACCGTGTGCCTTCTTTTCTCGAAAGTTTTCGCTTGCGGAACGCAATTATGATGTCGGCAATCGTGAGTTGTTGTCTATGAAGTGGGCATTTGAGGAGTGGTGATATTGGCTTGAGGGGGCCAAGCACCGTATTGTGGTCTTGACCGATCATAAGAATCTGATTTACCTCGAGTCTGCCAAACGGTTGAATCCTAGACAGGCCCGATGGTCCCTGTTTTTCTCCCGTTTTGATTTTGTGGTCTCGTATCTTCTGGGTTCTAAGAATGTTAAGGCTGATGCCCTCTCTAGGAGCTTTTTGCCTGATTCTCCTGGGGTCCTTGAGCCGTTCGGCATTCTGAAGGAAGGGGTGATTCTTTCTGCCATCTCCCCTGATTTACGACGGGTTCTTCAGGAATTTCAGGCTGATAAACCTGACCGCTGTCCAGTGGGGAAACTGTTTGTTCCTGACAGATGGACTAGTAAAGTGATTTCTGAGGTTCATTGTTCTGTGTTGGCTGGCCATCCTGGGATTTTTGGTACCAGAGATTTGGTTGGTAGGTCCTTTTGGTGGCCTTCTTTGTCACCGGATGTGCATTCTTTTGTGCAGTCCTGTGGGACTTGTGCGCGGGCCAAGCCTTGCTGTTCCCGCGCTAGTGGGTTGCTTTTGCCTTTGCCGGTCCCTGAGAGGCCTTGGACGCATATTTCTATGGATTTTATTTCAGATCTGTGACCAGTTTTCTAAGATGGTTCATTTGGTACCTCTGCCTAAATTGCCTTCCTCTTCTGATTTGGTTCCATTGTTTTTTCAGCATGTGGTTCGTTTGCATGGCATTCCGGAGAATATTGTGTCCGACAGAGGTTCCCAGTTTGTTTCTAGGTTTTGGCGGGTCTTTTGTGCTGGGCTGGGCATTGATTTGTCTTTTTCTTCCGCATTTCATCCTCAGACAAATGGCCAAACCGAGCAAACTAATCAGACTTTGGAAACTTATTTGAGATGCTTTGTGTCTGCTGATCAGGATGATTGGGTGGCTTTCTTGCCATTGGCCGAGTTTGCCCTTAATAATCGGGCTAGTTCTGCTACCTTGGTTTCACCCTTCTTTTGTAATTCTGGGTTTCATCCTCGTTTTTCTTCAGGGCAGGTTGAGCCTTCTGATTGTCCTGGGGTGGACTCTGGGGTTGACAGGTTGCAGCAAATTTGGGCTCATGTTGTGGACAATTTGGTGTTGTCTCAGGAGGAGGCTCAGCGTTTTGCTAACCGTCGTCGGTGTGTTGGTTCGCGGCTTCGGGTTGGGGATTTGGTCTGGTTGTCTTCCCGTCATGTTCCTATGAAGGTTTCTTCCCCTAAGTTCAAACCTCGGTTCATTGGTCCTTATAGGATTTCTGAGATTCTCAATCCAGTGTCTTTTCGTTTGGCCCTTCCAGCCTCTTTTGCCATCCATAATGTTTTCCATAGATCTTTGTTGCGGAGATATGTGGTGCCCGTTGTTCCCTCGGTTGATCCTCCTGCCCCGGTGATGGTTGAGGGGGAGTTGGAATATGTGGTGGAGAAAATTCTGGATTCTCGTTTTTCGAGGCGGAGGCTTCAGTATCTTGTCAAGTGGAAGGGTTATGGCCAGGAGGATAATTCTTGGGTTGTTGCCTCCGATGTCCATGCCGCCGATTTGGTTCATGCCTTTCACTTGGCTCGCCCTGATCGGCCTGGGGGCTCTGGTGAGGGTTCGGTGACCCCTCCTCAAGGGGGGGTACTGTTGTGAATTCTGCTCTTGGGCTTCCTCCGGTGGTTTTGAGTGGAACTGCTGCTCCTTGGATTTAGCAGTCAGCAGCTGCTTCCACTGATCGTCTTTCTGGCTCGGCTATTTATCCTGGCTCTATCCTTCAGCCTGGGCCAGTTGTCAATGGTTCCTGGTTGGATTCACATCTCTGCTTGGATTTCCCTGATATTCTGACCAGTTCAGCAAAGATAAGTCCTTGCTTGTTCTTTTGCTGTCCACATATTGTGGACTTAATCGTTCAGCTCTTTCTATGTTTTTTCTTGTCCAGCTTGTCAATATGGATTTATTCAGTTAAGCTGGAAGCTCTGGGAAGCAGATTTACCCTCCACACCTTTAGTCAGGTGTGGAGATTTTCGTAAACTCTGTGGTGGATTTTTCTAGTTTTTTTTATACTGACCGCACAGTATTCTGTCCTGTTCTATCTATCTAGCTAGACTGGCCTCCTTTGCTACATTCTGATTTCATTCTGCGTATGTCATTTCCCTCTCCACTCACAGTCAATATTTGTGGGGGGCTGCCTTTCCTTTGGGGATTTTCTCTGAGGCAAGATATCTTTCCTGTTTCCATCTTTAGGGGTAGTTAGTCCTCCAGCTGTAATGAGGTGTCTAGGGAGTGACAGGAACATCCCACGGCTACTTCTAGTGTTGTGATAAGCTCAGGAACTGCGGTTTGTACAGGTACCACCTCCTCCAGAGCTCGTCCCATGTTGCTCCCAAACCACCAGTTCATAACAGTTATTATTCATATTCTCTGAAAAAAGGCCAAGAAAGCAAAAATTCTGCTGCGGTATGTAAACTTTTGAGCACAACTGTATGTATAGATGCATTTGCATAGTGCGCACTGGTGCATTTTGTTTGAGCATTCCTGCTGCATTCTTAATATTTGTATTTTAATAGGACCCCTGATGGGACGTCATAATTAGCGTCACCATTCCGCTTCTCTGCATTCTGAAAAGCTCTCTGCTCACAATGAAAGAGGATGCACTGCAGGAGGAGCACAAGGACATGGAGCAATGAACCATACAGGGTGATTACTTACAGCCCAGCCTCATGTCATCCCAACGTGGATTGGTAGACAATGAGGAAGAGGAGGAGGAGGAACAGCAGGAGCTACTTTCATGCTCTACAGATGGTACTACAAGCACAACTGTCATACCGTCTGCTCAGCGTGGATGGCCTGAGGACAAGGAGGAGGAATGCATGGTCAGTTGTCCTTTTGGTGAGGACACGGAAGTCTTGCCTGTTAGCAGTCTGGCACGCATGGCTGACTTTATGTTGCGCTGCCTTTCCCGTGACCCTCGCATTATGAAAATTTTGGTGACACTCTTTACTGGTTGGTGACACTTCTAGACCCACGCTTCAAGGAGAACTTTCAATCTCTTCTTCCAGAAGCAGACAGGTGTAGTAAAATGGTGCCATACCAGAGGGCCCTTGTTGTGGAATTATTTAAAAAATTCCCATCTGAGAACACTGGCGGCAGATGTCATAGTTCATTGGACAACCATGGAGTACAGGCGAGAGAGCCACAACTCCAATCTAGCAGAGGCAGGGGAACACTGGCAAAGTTCTGGGACAGTTTTCTCAGATCCTCCCATCGCCCTAGTCCAGAGGCACGGGGTATTGTCACAAGGAGTGCTATGTTTAGGAAGATGCTGAGGGAGTACCTTGCTGACCGTACCAACGTCCTCCATGATTCCTCCATGTCTATTAATTATTGGCAAGCTGGTCATGTGGCATGAACTGGCTCTCTATGCCTTGGATGTCCTGGCCTGCCCTTCAGCTAGCGTTTTGTCAGTGCGGCTTTTTAGTACCCCTGGTGGAACTATAACTGATAAGCGCATCCGCCTGTCAACTGAAAATGCTGACAGGCTGACTCTTATAAAAATGAACAAGGGCTAGATTGTGCCAGACTTCTGTACACCGCCGAATGATAACAGGGAAACTAAACCTCCAATACAGTGTCTTTTTTTGGGAGGTCTATTCGCATGCGTCTCGCCACACCCACACATGGGTATATGCTTCCTGATTTGGGCTATTTGGTGTTATCCTCCTCCTTTTCCTCATCCTCATCATCCACCACCACTAAAAGACCAGGGTGAACATGTTTCGTGATGCTACAGCCACTCTAGTTTTTTGCAAGGGTGTTTATGATGCCCGTAAATTTTTTTTTTTTTAATATGTACCCCCCAGGGCGAAACGTTTGTCAGCCCATAAACTTAGTGTATGGGCACTCCAAGTATAGGAGACCCACTTCTTTAAATTGGAAATGATTCATAGGAGGACATCCTCCATGTCTCTTCAGACACCACCACTAGAACACTAAGGTGAATGTATTCCGTGATGCAACTGCCACTCTATGTTCAGGCAAGGGTGTTTATGATGTCCGTAAATAATTTATTTAATAAAAACTCATGCGTACCCCCCAGGGGGAAATGTATGTCAGCCCATACACTTGGTGTATGGGCATTACAAGTATAGGGGACCTGCTCCTTTAAATTGGGAAAAGATTCAAAGGAGGACATCCTCCACGTCTATTCAGAAAGCACCACTAGGACACCAGAGTGAACGTATTCTGTGATGCAACAGCCACTTGATGTTTTGGCAAGGGTGTTTATAATGCCCATCAATATTTTACTTTTTTAAAAAATCATGTGTACCCCCCAGGGGGAAATGTTTGTCCGCCCATACACTTAGTGTATGGGCATTCCAAGTATAGGAGACCCGCTCCTTTAAATTGGGAAAAGATTCATAGGAGGACATCCTCCACTTCTCTTCAGACACCACCACTAGAACACCAGGGTGAACATATTCCGTGATGCAACAGCCACTCGATGTTTTGGCAAGGGTGTTTCTGATGCCCGTAAATATTTTATTTAAAAAAAAAACTCATGTGTACCCTCCAGGGGGAAATGTTTGTCAGCCTATACACTCAGTATATGGGAATTCCAAGTATAGGAGACCCACTCCTTTATAATGGGAACCTTTTTGTTATGATGCCATCCTCCACATCTCTTTCAAGGTTAATTGGGGGGCCTCCTAATTTTTCGCAGGCCTTGCATTCACTGCATTGGCAAACACTATGGGAGACCCACTTCCTAATAATGGGAACATTGTTTTCTGGAGGTTCACCTCCACATCTCTTCCAAGGCTTATTGGGGTGCGTGTAACTTTGGGGCAGGGCAGGCCTTACATTCAATGCATAGGCAAACAGTATGGCAGTACCAAATGAATAATGTGAACTAGGTTTTCCTGTGGCCATCCAGTACGAGGGCTCAGAGGCTTATTGGGGTGCATGTAGCTTTGGGGGCAGGGCAGGCTTTGCATTCAATGCATAGGCAAACACTATGGGAGACCCACTTTCCTATAATGGCGATATTTTTTCAGGAGGCCCTCCTGTATGTCTCGCGAAAGGGATGTTGTGGTGTGTCCTAATTTTTGGCAGCACAGCCCCTCACTGCATAGGCAATAATAGTATAGGAGACGCACTGTTTAATAATGGCCCTTTAACAATATTAATGCCACCTGATGCCCCTAAAAAATTAGGCTTTGTGACTTTAAGAGTCCCTCCTTCATAAATGAAACAAGAAGTGTCTGATGATGTGTTACACACCACATGGCCAGCTAAGGTAGTTAAATGTTACAAAGACATTTCCCAGAAAATGCATTTGTATTGATTGAAAGCAACGCTAAAGTTAAACAATGCATCAAAGACGGTACGTTTGAACACAGCACAAATGGTGGAGTTACATTTTTCGGGGGGGAGGGGGTCTTTATTTTGTTTTACATACAAGTTATTACCCTGGAAAGGATGCTCCTGAACATATTTCCCAGGAAAATCTATTTTGGCTTCATTTTTGTATGTTTTAGTGTGCGCCTGTAAAAGTGGCATCACACTCTGACAACATTAATCACAGCTGTGACCTAGGAGTCAGAAATGTTTCCAGGGTTCTTCCCCATGATGTTCCTGTGTCATTTGAGCACTGTTCCCATCGATTTTTGACATTTATAGACCCTAAAAGGACCCACGGGGGGATGACGGCAAAAATGCTCAGGTTTCCCATAGACTTACATTGGGCTCGTTGCTCGGGTTGAGTACCCGAGTATTCCAATTTGCTCAATCCGAGCAATGAGCACCCACGCATTTTAGTGCTCGCCCATCACTAAGAAATACATATACACATTTCTTAGACATATATATTTCTTTTTTGAGGAGGAGAGAGAGGGAAAATGAAAAAAGGAAAAGAGGATTGAAGAAAGGGGAAGGGAAAAGAAAAAGAAAAAGAAAAAAGGAAAGGAAACTTTTTTTTCAAAAAATTGTTTTTTTTCTAGTTGTCTTTACAACCATGTTTTAAATTGAACTGATATGTTGCCCCATATGGGGCTTTGAATTTGTCTCCTAACATCCCATGCTCCAATTGTACATTATACATGAATTTGATTTCATGTTTGCCATTGTATTGTTGATATGCAGACTTCTTATCCTTTATCGGCCGAATTTCTCGGCATCCTTACTCTATGCATGCGCCCACCCTGGGCATATGTCACTCGGAATCTCCTGCCCACTCCGGTGGCTGCGCACACGTAGCGTTTCCTCCTGTGGCTCCTCTGTGCATGTGCCCGCCCTAGTAGTGTATAAGAGGGTGGTCTCGTCAAACTCAAATCAGGCAGGTGCCCCGCCCCTATGAGAGTGTATCAAAAGAGTGTAACCCCTCCTCCCCCTGCCCTGTTGTGAATTCCGCTCTTGGGCTCCCTCCGGTGGTTGTAAGTGGCACTTTTGTGAGTTCTGCTCTTGGGCTCCCTCCGGTGGTTTTAAGTGGAACGGCTGCTTCTTGGATTTAGCAGTCAGCAGCTGCTTCCACTGATCGTCTATTCTGGCTCGGCTATTTAAGCCTGGCTCTATCCTTCAGCCAGTGCCAGTTGTCAATTGTTCCTGGTTAGATTCACATCTCTGCTTGAATTTCCCTGATTTTCTGACCAGTTCAGCAAAGATAAGTCCTTGCTTTGTTCCTTTGCAGTCCACATTTT
Source organism: Ranitomeya variabilis (assembly GCF_051348905.1). Classification (NCBI taxonomy): domain Eukaryota; kingdom Metazoa; phylum Chordata; class Amphibia; order Anura; family Dendrobatidae; genus Ranitomeya; species Ranitomeya variabilis. Next base: position 247,043,343 of record NC_135234.1, read on the forward strand.
GTGGACTTTATCGTTCAGCACTTTCTATGTTTTTCTAGTCCAGCTTGTCAGTATGGATTTATTCAGTTAAGCTGGAAGCTCTGGGAAGCAGATTTACCCTCCACACCTGTAGTCAGTGTGGAGATTTTTGTAAACTCTGTGGTGGATTTTTCTAGTTTTTTAATACTGACCGCACAGTATTCTGTCCTATTCTATCTATCTAGCTAGAGTGGCCTCCTTTGCTTCATCCTGGTTTCATTCTGCGTATGTCATTTCCCTCTCCACTCACAGTCAATATTTGTGGGGGGCTGTCTGTTCCTTTGAGGATTTTCTCTGAGGCAAGATAGCTTTCCTGTTTCTATCTTGAGGGGTAGTTAGTCCTCCGGCTGTGACGAGGTGTCTAGGGAGTGACAGGAACATCCCACGGCTACTTCTAGTGTTGTGTTAAGCTCAGGAACTGCGGTCAGTACAGGTACCACCTCCTCCAGAGCTCGTCCCATGTTGCTCCTAAACCACCAGGTCATAACACTGCCCTGTCAGCAGCTGTCCTTCCTTGTCTGGCTGTCAGCTTTTGATACACTTTGATATAGTTTGATACAGTGCTTATTATCCCAGTATTTGTTTTTTATATTAGATTTTCATATTGTTAATTTGATATAGCGATTGCATTCTGTAATCAGGGGGCATGTGGCCTCTGTAATATGTATTGTATTAAGTTTTGCTCTTATTTGCAAGTGCTGCGAGTTTTGTTGTGTTTATTTTATTTCCTATGAGATTAGTTGTCAATGGAGCTGACCACGACACATTTAGAATGAAAGCACCATCAGCATTTCAGCGTGTCCAGGGTTGTGTTAGGTGTGATAACGCCCCACCCTGTACAGATAATGCCCCATGCAGAGCGCGGTCAGCTAACCACAGTCACGCGGCTTAACACTTTGCAATGTTAGCTAATTCTCATCATTGCATGATAGTACAATTCTCTGCTCATCATTGCATGATAGTATAATTCTCAATATTATGAAAAGATGACAATCATTGTATGGGTTTTAAAAGGCTTTATTAAATTGATACGATTCTGCAAAGTTAGCTAAATCTCAATACAACTGTGCACAACTGTTGGCTAAATCTCAATACAACTGCGCACAAAGACACATACATTTTTGATGAAAAAGATGATGAGTGTTATAACGGTTCTTTAAAGTTGCTAATTTTGATTCCACAAACTCTGATACGACTCTATCATTTCTTTGCAAATCAGGAGTGAAATGTTGTAAAAGATTCTTGAATGGTAACCCGAGCGCTAAATGGTGCAGAACATATATGCAATAATGTCCGCATACACGACTATACATATCTTGGATTTGGGCGTCTTGATAACAATACGAGTCACAATTCTTGTTCAGGAATGCCACAAAATCGCGTGGGAAGATAATATTGTCCGCACGAAGCCCATAGCTATCAAAAAATATGCCCGTCTTATCATCGCAGAGTACGATTAATACCCAGTGGCGTCCAGCTTGATTTGCCGGGTCTGTATTCACGATATATGCCGCGGGTCTCTGAGTCACTCTTTCTTCCGGAAGCAAATCACACAGAAACACACCGGCGAATATGCTGTCTGTATAATTATCGGCCTTCAGTATCGCTGTAAGCTGCAGACTGTCCATCGTTACTTAATTAAAATCGTACAAGATCTCGCGCCTATTATTAATTTCCAGAATGGTGTGGTTGACTGCAAAAACAATCATATTTATCGTGTGGGGTGTCGCTAGCACAAAGCGGACTTCAGCACGTAGGTTACCTGTTTTAATGAGCGAGAAATGTCCTCCAGGCTCTTGATCAGGCGATAAATCAAAAGCAAATAGAGTGAATCCAGCCATAAATTCTTCACGATCTATCGCCATGGCACAATCAGCCTTTTGCTTGCCAGATATATGGGCAAGCACCATATACTCTCTGATGGCTTAATCATCATTAAAATTAGGATTATAAGGTCTCGCGGGTATCTGCTGGCCGTCCAGATATAAAGCGGCATGGTTGACATGTAGTGGTGGAAGTGCAACGGACTTTTCGAGTATGAACCGCTGAACCCCTCATTATCTACAAACCCCAATATAACAGTTTTTGGTATCTGGCCTAGGAAGAGGTTCTCGTGGTTCGTGATCCGTGTCCCTGCGGCGATGCTGTACACTTTCAGACATGTTCGGTCAATAGCATACTTGGCGGTTGCGGATAGGAGGGCCTGGCTGTGACCGATTCGGACAGCCGGAGACACCTGCACTCTCTTCACATAGAGAGACGCTTGCGAGATTTGCATCTTCAGCGGCTCGGCTTCTGCGGACATGAGGCAGAAAGCATCCTTATTTCTTGTTAACATAACCTTAAGGTCAAGACCATTCAATATTAACTTTGGCTGATTAAATATATCCCCAAAAATGGGCCCCAAGAGGTTGATGGGCTTTGAGCGAGAAGCGGCATTGGCCCTTTTGATAAACCCTGCATTTGCGCCATCCAAGCTCCGGTCATTATGATGGCCCGCAGTGTCTTTATAGAACAAACCGGCTGTAAATTGTGATGACAGCGTCTGCGAGCTGTAATTTAAAAGGGTCTCTATGTACGCTCTATAGCTGTAGAGATTGTCCGATTGTGAGATAAGTCGGTCTCCCAGAATAATATCGACCTGGTTAAAAAGGGTGGCTAGAGGGTAATTTATGCGTTCCACACGGGCGCCATCGGCGATAGCCGTATTATCATGCTTCATGATGCGACAGCTTATGTACAACAGCGTGTTGTTTAGATCATAATAATAATCGCCGCTCCCAGATATGAAAAATTCCAACAGGCCATTGTCTGACAGAGCCGCAACCGGTTGTACTTCTACAAATAGAGATTTCTCTATACTTGTTTGTGTCGGGGGTACGTCAAAAATATCCAGTTCAGATTTTGCGCACTCTACAGAAGCGTCATGCAGGAAAGCCATGATAACTGGTTAGAAGATGTCATCCGCAGAGCGTCTTACTCGTTTCTGATGGGGGCGTCTCTTGGTGGTAGTTTTATTCATGAGCATCGGCGGTAAAGGCGGGCAATCGCGCCTTTGTCTTTTTTGTGCTTTTTTAGCGACATAAATTATCCCAGATCCATCTTGCTGTGGTTGTGTATTTATCCGTTTCATAAGGGCCATTGAGGCGGTCGTGACGGTGTCCGTCACGATGTTCCGGACCGCCGTCTTTATGTGCGGTTTTACTAATTCTAAGCCTTTTCTGAAAAGCGGCACGGTGCGACGAAATAAGCCTTTAAATATCCCGGCCAGGCCAGAGCCATACATGTACTCGCTCCCGTGGAACCCCTCTAGCCCGTGCCCCGACTGGGCAGTATAGTAGCAGGCATAAACAGCGGGATCTCCATACACCCTTTGAGACACCATTTTATCGTGTCAATACTGTCGCGGTCTAAAATGTAATCGCACTATACACTTTCCGTATCTGAATTTAACCGGCGTAGCCTGGTCTGACATGACTGTAATGTTTATGGAGTCAAAGTGTTGTTTGCACAGCGGTATGTAATCGGGAAGCGTGTAGCGTACCGTGACAATATCATTATCATCGCCGCTAACTTCTACGGTTCATAACAGTTGAACGTAACTGTCGCCTACAAGCTGATGTTGAATTATATCAGTGTATACAAAAAGCGAATAAAACCAGCCTTTGAATCGGGGTAAAAGCGGCGATTCCACGGCATTAAAGCAACGGGGGAGTCATCGACGGTCTGTAGGCCAAAAATAAATTTTAGCTTAGTACCCAGAGCAAACTGTGTTATGACCCCAATGGCGAGGGTCTCAGAGAAATAGGTAAGTCTGCGAAGTACAAAAATCCAGCTCATAGGGCAGTGGTAACTGGGTTGACCATATATCTACTCCTAACGCCAACACTAGAAGTAGCCGGGGAACATGCCTACGTTGGTCGCTAGATGTCTCGCGCCAGCCGGAGAACTAACTACCCCTAGAAGAGGAAAACAAAGACCTCTCTTGCCTCCAGAGAAAGGACCCCAAAAGTAGGATACAAGCCCCCCACAAATAATAACGGTGAGGTAAGAGGAAATGACAAACATAGAAATGAACTAGGTTTAGCAAAGAGAGGCCCGCTTACTAATAGCAGAATGTAGTAAGATAACTTATATGGTCAACAAAAACCCTATCAAACATCCACGCTGGAAATTCAAGAACCCCCGAACCGTCTAACGGCCCGGGGGGAGAACACCAGCTCCCTAGAGCTTCCAGCAAGGACAGGATACAGATTAAGTACAAGCTGGACAAAAATGCAAACAAAAACAAATAACAAAAAGCAAGAAAGCAGACTTAGCTTAATCTAGCAGGAACCAGGATCAGTAGACAAGAGCACAAAAGATTAGCTCTGATTACAACGTTGCCAGGCATTGAACTGAAGGTCCAGGGAGCTTATATAGCAACACCCCTGAACTAACGGCCCAGGTGAGCATACAAGGGATGACTGACATATCCAGAGTCAAATCACTAGTAACCACTAGAGGGAGCCAAAAAGCAAATTCACAACAGTACCCCCTCCTTAGTGAGGGGTCACCGAACCCTCACCAAGACCACCAGGGCGATCAGGATGAGCGGCGTGAAAGGCCCGAACTAAATCGGCCGTATGCACATCAGAGGCGACCACCCAGGAATTATCCTCCTGACCATAGCCCTTCCACTTGACCAGGTACTGAAGCCTCCGCCTGGAGAGACGAGAATCTAAGATCTTCTCCACCACGTACTCCAACTCGCCCTCAACCAACACCGGAGCAGGAGGCTCAGCAGAAGGAACCACAGGCACAACGTACCGCCGCAACAAGGACCTATGAAATACGTTGTGAATGGCAAACGACACCGGAAGATCCAGGCGAAAGGACACAGGATTAAGGATTTCCAATATCTTGTACGGACCAATGAAGCTAGGCTTAAATTTGGGAGAGGAGACCTTCATAGGAACAAATCGAGAAGACAGCCATACCAAATCCCCAACACGAAGTCGGGGACCCACACCGCGGCGGCGGTTGGCAAAACGCTGAGCCTTCTCCTGTGACAACTTCAAGTTGTCCACCACATGATTCCAGATCTGCTGCAACCTATCTACCACAGAATCCACCCCAGGACAGTCAGAAGGCTCCACATGTCCCGAGGAAAAACGAGGATGGAAACCAGAGTTGCAGAAAAATGGCGAAACCAAGGTGGCGGAACTAGCCCGATTATTAAGGGCAAATTCAGCCAACGGCAAGAAGGTCACCCAATCATCCTGATCAGAAGAGACAAAACACCTGAAATAAGCCTCCAGAGTCTGATTAGTTCGCTCCGTTTGTCCATTAGTCTGTGGATGAAAAGCGGACGAAAACGACAAATCAATGCCCATCCTACCACAAAAGGATCTCCAGAACCTGGAAACAAACTGGGATCCTCTGTCCGACACAATATTCTCAGGAATGCCGTGTAAACGGACCACGTTCTGGAAGAACACAGGAACCAGATCGGAAGAGGAAGGCAGCTTAGGCAAAGGAACCAAATGGACCATCTTGGAGAAACGATCACATATCACCCAGATGACAGACATGCCCCGAGACACCGGAAGATCAGAAATGAAATCCATAGAGATGTGTGTCCAAGGTCTCTTCGGGACAGGCAAGGGCAAGAGCAACCCGCTGGCACGAGAACAGCAAGGCTTAGCTCGAGCACAAGTCCCACAGGACTGCACAAAAGACCGCACATCCCTAGACAAGGACGGCCACCAAAAGGACCTGGCCACCAGATCCCTGGTGCCAAAAATTCCCGGGTGCCCTGCCAACACCGAGGAATGAACCTCGGAAATGACTCTACTGGTCCACCTAGCAGGCACAAACAATCTGTCAGGTGGACAAGAGTCAGGCCTACCAGCCTGAAATCTCTGCAACACACGTCGCAGATCCGGAGAAATAGCTGACAAGATAACTCCTTCCTTAAGAATACCCACAGGTTCAGCGACTCCAGGAGCATCAGGCACAAAGCTCCTAGACAGAGAATCGGCCTTCTCATTCTTCGAACCTGGTAAATACGAGACCACAAAGTCAAAACGGGAGAAAAACAATGACCAGCGGGCCTGTCTAGGATTCAGGCGTTTAGCAGACTCGAGATACATCAGATTTTTGTGATCAGTCAAAACCACCACACGATGCTTAGCACCCTCGAGCCAATGACGCCACTCCTCAAATGCCCACTTCATGGCCAACAACTCCCGATTGCCCACATCATAATTTCGCTCTGCAGGCGAAAACTTCCTAGAGAAAAAGGCACAAGGTCTCATAGTAGAGCAACCAGGACCTCTCTGAGACAAAACGGCCCCTGCCCCAATCTCCGAAGCATCCACCTCAACCTGAAAGGGCAGTGAGACATCAGGCTGGCACAAAACAGGCGCCGAAGTAAACCGGCGTTTCAACTCCTGGAAAGCCTCCACGGCAGCAGGAGCCCAGTTATCCACATCAGAGCCTTTCTTGGTCATATCCGTCAAAGGTTTAACAACGCTAGAAAAATTAGCGATAAAACGACGGTAAAAGTTAGCAAAACCCAAGAACTTCTGAAGACTCTTAACTGACGAGGGCTGAGTCCAATCATGAATAGCTCGGACCTTGACTGGGTCCATCTCCACAGCAGAAGGGGAAAAAATGAACCCTAAAAAGGGAACCTTCTGTACACCAAAGAGACACTTTGAGCCTTTAACAAACAAAGAATTTTCACGCAAAATCTTGAAAACCATCCTGACCTGTTCTACATGCGAGTCCCAATCATCAGAAAAAAACAGAATATCGTCCAGATAAACGATCAAAAATTTATCCAGATACTTCCGGAAAATGTCATGCATAAAGGACTGAAAAACTGAAGGCGCATTAGAGAGCCCAAAAGGCATCACCAAGTACTCAAAATGACCTTCGGGCGTATTGAATGCGGTTTTCCATTCATCTCCTTGCTTAATGCGCACAAGGTTGTACGCACCACGAAGATCTATCTTGGTGAACCACTTGGCACCTTTAATCCGGGCAAACAAGTCTGACAACAGCGGCAAAGGATACTGAAATTTGACAGTGATCTTATTTAAGAGCCGATAGTCAATACAAGGCCTCAAAGATCCGTCCTTTTTGGCCACAAAAAAGAATCCCGCACCAAGAGGGGAAGAAGAAGGACGGATATGCCCCTTCTCCAGAGACTCTCTAATATATGAACGCATAGCGGTATGTTCAGGTACCGACAGGTTAAATAATCTTCCCTTAGGAAACTTACTGCCTGGAATCAACTCTATTGCGCAGTCACACTCCCTATGAGGAGGCAGTGCACTGGACCTGGACTCGCTGAAAACATCCTGATAATCAGACAAATACTCCGGAACTTCCGAAGGCGTAGAAGAAGCAATAGACACGGGCAGGGAATCCCCATGATTTCCACGGCATCCCCAACTTGACACTGACATGGCCTTCCAATCCAAGACTGGATTATGGGTCTGCAACCATGGCAACCCCAAAACAACCAAATCATGCATTTTATGCAAAACAAGAAAACGTATAACCTCCCGATGTTCAGGAGTCATACACATGGTAACCTGTGTCCAAAACTGCGGTTTATTTTCTGCCAACGGCGTAGCATCAATACCCCTAAGAGGGATTGGATTTTCTAATGGCTCAAGAACAAAACCACAGCGCTTGGCAAATGACAGATCCATAAGACTCAGGGCAGCACCTGAATCTACAAACGCCATGGCAGGATAAGATGACAGTGAACAAATCAAAGTTACAGATAGAATAAATTTAGATTGCAAATTACCAACGGTGACAGGACTAACAACCTTAGTTAGACGTTTAGAGCATGCTGAGATAACATGTGTAGAATCACCACAGTAGTAACACAAGCCATTCTGGCGTCTATGAATTTTCCGCTCATTTCTAGTCAGGATTCTATCACATTGCATTAAATCAGTTGTTTGTTCAGACAGCACCATAGGTGAATTTGCGGTTTTTCTATCACATTGCCTTAAATCAGGTGCCTGTTCAGACAACACCATAAGGGAATTTGCGGTTTTGCGCTCCCGCAACCGCCGGTCAATTTGAATAGCCAGGGCCATGGAATCATTTAGACCTGTGGGAATAGGGAAACCCACCATCACATTCTTAATGGCTTCAGAAAGGCCATTTCTAAAATTTGCAGCCAGTGCACACTCGTTCCACTGAGTCAGCACGGACCATTTCCGAAATTTTTGGCAATACACTTCAGCCTCGTCCTGGCCCTGAGACATAGCCAGCAAGGCTTTTTCTGCCTGAATCTCAAGATTGGGTTCCTCATAAAGTAAACCGAGCGCCAGAAAAAACGCATCAATATCCGCCAATGCCGGACCTCCTGGCGCCAGCGAGAAGGCCCAATCCTGAGGGTCGCCCCGTAAAAAAGACATAACAATTTTCACTTGCTGAGCGGAGTCTCCAGATGAACAGGGCCTCAGGGACAAAAATAATTTACAATTATTCCTGAAATTTGTAAACTTAAATCGGTCTCCGAAAAACAATTCAGGAATCGGTATCTTAGGTTCTGACATAGGATTTCTGGTAACATAATCTTGTATGCCCTGCACACGAGCAGCAAGCTGGTCCACACTTGTAATCAAGGTCTGGACATTCATGTCTGCAGCAAGCTTGAGCCACTCAGAGGTAAAGGGGAAAAGAAAAAAAAATGAGAGAGAGAAAAAAAAAAACTCAGAATTTTCTTTCTTATAATCCCGCTTCTGCAATGCATTTAACATTTAATACTGGCCTGGCAAACTGTTATGACCCCAATGGCGAGGGTCTCAGAGAAATAGGTAAGTCTGCGAAGTACAAAAATCCAGCTCATAGGGCAGTGGTAACTGGGTTGACCATATATCTACTCCTAACGCCAACACTAGAAGTAGCCGGGGAACATGCCTACGTTGGTCGCTAGATGTCTCGCGCCAGCCGGAGAACTAACTACCCCTAGAAGAGGAAAACAAAGACCTCTCTTGCCTCCAGAGAAAGGACCCCAAAAGTAGGATACAAGCCCCCCACAAATAATAACGGTGAGGTAAGAGGAAATGACAAACATAGAAATGAACTAGGTTTAGCAAAGAGAGGCCCGCTTACTAATAGCAGAATGTAGTAAGATAACTTATATGGTCAACAAAAACCCTATCAAACATCCACGCTGGAAATTCAAGAACCCCCGAACCGTCTAACGGCCCGGGGGGAGAACACCAGCTCCCTAGAGCTTCCAGCAAGGACAGGATACAGATTAAGTACAAGCTGGACAAAAATGCAAACAAAAACAAATAACAAAAAGCAAGAAAGCAGACTTAGCTTAATCTAGCAGGAACCAGGATCAGTAGACAAGAGCACAACAGATTAGCTCTGATTACAACGTTGCCAGGCATTGAACTGAAGGTCCAGGGAGCTTATATAGCAACACCCCTGAACTAACGGCCCAGGTGAGCATACAAGGGATGACTGACATATCCAGAGTCAAATCACTAGTAACCACTAGAGGGAGCCAAAAAGCAAATTCACAACAAAACTGTATAGGGGCTGGGTCGGGCAGGATCACCTCTCGGCGTAGCTCATCATACCGTATTCTGTAGGCAGGCATGGATAAATTCAGCGCCTCTATTCGGGCATTGACCGCGCCAACCAGCTTATGAATGTTCGAGTAAAATCCTGATTTTATGTGATAATGTTCTAACGGATCGTTGTGTTTTGCAGCGTAGAAGTTCCCTTCAAAAGCCTCAAACGTGTTCCACGTATGGGGGTACTGTATTTCCGTTAACGCCACTTCATAAGCGTCTGAAAGATGAATGGCCCTCGCTAACTTGGTATTGTAATTCGATATGGTGTTGTCGGGGTAGATTTTAATTGAGGAATTGCTGGGTAATGTGACAAAAAAACGAACCCCCTTCCATGGCTATATATCTGTCAACTCCGAAGCCGGGATCCAACTATTGAATTTTTCGGGGTACCCCAGCCATATGACGAAGCAGTGACTCACACCCCCGACATGTTTTTTTCTCAAAATCTTTTCTACTCTGTAGACACGATTCTCATCCATAGGTATTTTTTGCAGCTCTTCCTTATAAAATGACCCCTCTACAGCCTCGCCGGCTAAATCACTAATTTTATAAAGAGGTTTATGAAATTTATTGGAGACTGCGGTAATTAAAAAAATCTCTTCGCTGTACGTTTTCTCATAACTCTTACAGAATGTTCCCTTATAGCGCGATATTCTGACATGATCTCCAACCTTTAAAGACGGTTTAATCGGTTTATTAGTAATAGTAGAACTGTAAATATTTCGCCAGATTTCCAGAGCGTTTTGCGAACTCACTTCAGCCGGGCTACAGCATATGGTTGAGTGATAAGTATGATTGTAGCTATGCACCAAATCTGGTAAAATATCAATGTACCTAAAGGTATTATGCTGCATAAGATAGCGCCACATACGTGTTTTTAATGTGCGATTAAAGCGCTCTACCATAGATGCCTTCAGATCATTATTGGTAAAAAAGTGGTGAATATTATGCATATTACATAGTTGCTTGAGTTGTGAATTTATAAATTCTTTGCCGCGATCCGTCTGCAATTTCTTCGGTATGCGCTTATCATTTTGAAATATTAATTCGAACGATCTGGCTACACTCTCGCCGGTCTTGTTTGACAAGGCCACGCACCATGCGTATCTCGAAAGAATATCAATCACCGTCAGGATGTATTTGACATTATCATTTTCCCTTATATAGTCAATTAAACTTACGAGATCCGCTTGCCACTGCGCATCAATGTCTGAGACGTAAATTTTACTTGTCAAAAAGCGTTTTCTAACAGGTTTGTGTAGAGTGTAGGCATCTTGCTTATTCAGCCAGACAGACACATCAGATTTCTTTATTCCACAGTCTCTCGTCTCTCTAAATAATTTGTCAATTCCGCAGAATGATCCGGGCTCCTTAGCTGTAAAATATTGTCTTTCTAATATGTCATCATACGCTTTAGGCGTCATGATTGAATAAATGATTGTGTCTCGATAATCAACAGCCTGCTTCTTTCAGAAATTCAATGTATAAAATTTCCTGTTTTAATCCGGCTATATTATGCTTGAGTTAATACATGCAATAATTGTCTGTATGGGTGTATTCTGGGTGTTAACAGAAGACGTATGGCAGGGCGTATCTGGGTGTGTTTCTGGGTGATAACAGAAGGACTGATTTCTGACACTCTGGATAAATACAGATGTCTCTACAGCTGCACTACACCAGACATCTACCAGAAGTCAGGCTAGACTAACAGCAGAGCTATTCTAATTGTAAGTATATACAGAGTGCAGCATTATTCTATTTTGTCTTATTATTCGCATGTGGCTAATTATATTTAACTATGCATCTCTAAAACCATAATTAAGGATGTTATTTGTTTAATAAGTTAGTATTATACTGATAGTTAGCTGCATTATTTGTTTTAATAATTTAACTGCACATTTATTATGACATAATTTGTGTAATACAGTAGTTAATAGCTGTTAATACACCCTAACTAGCGTACTTACTCATTACCTATGTTTTGCATGACAGACATATTTATACAGTGGTGCAAATTTGGTTGCTGTATATTATAGTATAACTGTATAACCAGTATTTATGGTAAAATTAATATAGAAAGACTTATCCATATTACCTATGATTTGCTTAGTATAAACATATTTATACACAAGGCGCAAATTTATTTGTTGCGGTATATAAATGAATTTGTCTGTGTTGTAAAATTAATATAGATAGCACAAAAATTTACACAGATAATTTATTTTAGATGGAATCCCAAAATTTTTTTGATTTTTCCGACCAAGTTGAGGATTCGGTGTTAGGTATGTTTTAAGCTTTATATAAATGCATCTGTTAGTGTGCCATTCTAAGTAAGGGCTGTTTTGTATATTATTTTTATATTGTTTTATTCTTTCTTGTTTAAGATGAATTTATCAGTACCATGCCCGATGATTTTTTAAACAGCTTCAGCGTGCCTGCTCTGGGGTGTGATACAGCCGGAGCTGAGTATAGTAACACTAATGAAGCTGCCGCCGCTGTGTGGGATTTTGCGCAAGACATCATAGGTGCGTTGTGTGTCTGTGTGTATATATATATATATTTTTTAAGTATTTAGACGTGAAAATATATATTAATTCTTTACAGATGTCGGCCTGAATATCTTTTAAGTATTTAGACGTGTAAATATATATTCATTCTTTACAGATATCGACCTGATTCCAGAACCAATTACCTCGGAACACAATCAGATGTCCGCTGAAGAGCTGTGGTACCAGACCACCACACCAAGAAACAGCCCTGTTTGTAGAGCCCCTAAAAAACCGCGAGGGACTGCTAGCAAGAAAGGAAAAGGTAGCCATCGTATGAAAACGCGTTTTTGCATAACCGCTCTGAGAAAATCCACCACTCCTCTACTAAGTCCTATATCTTTATTTATAGCTTGTAAACTGAAGCCTAGAAGAATTTTCACAAAAGAGAATATACACCTGCTAATGGAGAACCTCACAGAAGCTCCAGAAGCCGCCACGGCAATCATCCACCCCACATCGCTAGTCCGTAAGTGTATATTTTGATATACATGCACAGTCTCTGTACAATCAATGATACACGTGCTTCTCCAATGAGATCCTGGTACCACACATATCTGACACATGTATAATCTTTCCTGCAGCTAAGCGCAGCAACATGCGGCGGTCTCGCACATATCTGACACATGTATAATCTTTCCCGCAGCTAAGCGCAGCGACATGCGGTGGTCTCGCACCTATCTGACACATGTATAATCTTTCCCGCAGCTAAGCGCAGCGACATGCGGCGGTCTCGCACATATCTGACACATGTATAATCTTTCCCGCAGCTAAGCGCAGCGACATGCGGCGGTCTCGCACATATCTGACACATGTATAATCTTTCCTGCAGCTAAAAGCAAAGTCATGAGAAAAACACCTCCAGCACCTCTACAGCCGCTACAGCTCTCCGAGAATGGTGCAGTACCAGTGTGGACGGCAATACAGTCGGCTAATGGAGTTGTTAGAACATCCCCGCTATCACCGATCTATGTGGTGCAGGGCGCAGGAAACCCTGTACCGGCGGACCATCGTGAAATACTCCATTCAAGTACTGGACAGCCATCGACCAGCCGTGTGAATGGCCCCGCGCTACTATATCCAGAAGTGGTAGAGGCACCCCGAAAACATAAGCGAAAAACAAAGCATATTACAGAGCCACCAACCACATCCAGCGCCGTGGGTACCACAGCCACGATGACTCGTGAAGAGCTTGATCGCGAGATTGATCAGCTCGCTGATGGTAAGCAATCATCCGTAGAACCGCTCATTATACGTATGACCCACACTATGCAACCGTCAGCGACATGTCTAACTGTACCTGCTAATACCTCTGGGGCCGGCCCCTCAGGAGCCTCTAATTTGGGCGGCACATCTCATGTCTGTGTATCTAACTCTGTTAATGTTAAGAAACGGTCAAAGAGGTCTTTACCAGCGGATGTTAAGGTGTGTAAAAAGCTTAAGGTGTGTAAAAAGCCAAGGATTCAAGTGGCATCTGCAAATCTGCTGCATGAATCCATCGGCTGGGGCACCGCTGAAATGCCTGTGTTTCAGGAACACTTCGTCCGCTACTTACGCTCCAAACTCTGGGTCCCCAAAATAATGTTTTTTTGTGATACTTTTGAAAAATTATTATCAACACTAATCCCAACACATGCTAATAAGGCCGAACTATATGCACTCCGGAATCTGCAGCTGGATGGGGAGACAACATCTGCAGCTAGCCCATTATGACTGAATATGGTCGGCTACGGCCTGCATAAACCACCTACACTATGTTCCAAATTATTATGCAACTGACATTTTTATCGGATTTTCCTAAATGGTTGGTGCAAATGACAGTCAGTCTAATAAAAGTAATCACCCGTTAGAGTATACATCGAATTTTATTGAAGAAACCTCCCAATGATAACAGTATAATCTCCAAAATGAATAAAAACTTAAAATGCACTGTTCCAAATTATTAGGCACAGCAGAATTTCTAAACATTTGATATGTTTTAAAGAACTGAAAATGCTCATTTGTGGAATTAGCAGCATTAGGAGGTCACATTAACTGAATAAAAAATCTATTTAACTCCAAAACATCCTAACGGGCCAAGTTACATGTTAACATAGGACCCCTTCTTTGATATCACCTTCACAATTCTTGCATCCATTGAACTTGTGAGTTTTTGGAGAGTTTCTGCTTGTATTTCTTCCCTCCCTGAGCTGCTGGTTTGATGTGAACTGCCTCCCACACTCCTAGATCTTTTGCTTGATGATACTTCAAAGGTTCTCTATAGGGTTGAGGTCAGGGGAAGATGGTGGCTACACCATGAGTTTATCTCCTTTTATGCCCATAGCAGCCAATGAGGTATTCTTTGCAGCATGAGATGGTGCATTGTCATGCATGAAGATGATTTTGCTCCTGAAGGCACATTTCTCCTTTTTATACCATGGAGGAAAGTTGTCAGTCAGAAACTCTATACAGTATACTTTGCAGAGGTCATTTTCACACCTTCAGGAACCTTAAAGGACCCTACCAGCTGTTTCTCCATGATTCCGGCCCAAAACATGACTCCTCCACCTCCTTGCTGACGTTGCAGCCTTGTTGGGACATGGTGGCATCCACCAACCATCCACTACTCCATCCATTTGGACCATCCAGGGTTGCTCAACGCTTATCAGTAAACAAGACTGTTTGGAAATTAGTCTTCATGTATGTGTGGGCCCAATGCAACCATTTCTGCTTGTGAACACTGTTTAAGGGTGGCCAAATAGTAGGTTTATGCAGCACAGCAAGCCTTTGAAGGAGCCTACACCTTGAGGTTCGAGGGACTCCAGAGGCACCAGCAGCTTCAAATATCTGTTTGCGGCTTTGTAATGGCTTTTTAGCAGCTGCTCTCTTAATCCGATGAACTTGCCTGGCAGAAATCTTCCTCATTATGCCTTTATCAGCATAAACACATCTGTGCTCAGATACAGCCACACATCTCTTAACACTACGATGATCACGCTTAAGTTTTCGGGAAATTTCTAATGTTTTCATCCCTTCACCAAGGCATTGCACTATTTGATGCTTTTCGGCAGCAGAGAGATCCTTTTTCTTTCCCATGTTACTTGAAAACTGTGACCTGCTTAATAATGTGGAACATCATTTTTAAGTAGTTTTCCTTTAATTAGAATCATCTGGAAAACCAATTATCGCATGTGTTTAAGATTGATTTCAGTGATACATTGAGCCCTGAGACACAATACCATCCACGAGTTTATTTGAAAAACAAAACAATTAAATCTTTATCACACTTAAATCCAATTTGCATAATAATTTGGAACACAGTGTAAACCAACACTACCCAGGTATAATAGGGCTAGAGTTATAAAGAGGGCTCTGAAATTGTTAGTCAGCGCTAAACGCTCGCTATGTGCTAGGAGACGTCATGGCAGCACGTGTCCCGAAATATCTCTACAGACTCCCCAGTTATCGTCACAAGAGTCAGACCAGCATCCACATAGTCGAGACAACCATGCAAATGTCCTGCATGCATCTACACAAAATTCACAAGCCTCAGACGTTGACACCCCCGCTGATGGTGATGTGTTGTACCCCGATCATGCAGTATTTTTGCAGCGCATCCATCATCATCAAAGGGCCCTCCGCAATTTCAACGGTCATATACATACAAATCATTTTAGATTTGTAAATTTGGAGCGTATACGATCATTTGAAGAGGGTGTGAATATTGTTCATGCCGGTATTCAGGCATTACTGGATAGAATCATCAGGGACATTGAACCTGGCGACTTTGTACAGTTAAAGTTTGAAGGTAGCGATACTTTAGACCCTATTTTCACTACAAAACAAACCAGGGAAGATTTTAATTCTGAATCTTTTCTAAATGCCGTTGCCAGCACACTTCAAAGTAACGCTGAATGCATATCATCCAATTCGCTAAAGCTAGTCGTCACCATCATTAAAAACCGCTGCGGTGGTGTAAAACAAAAAAGGCGCTTGAAATCTATAGCGAGCAGTCAGGTCATTAAAAAAAAGAGGCAATGGCTGTATGATTTTAACAATTACACAACAAATCTGTGTTTGGCTGCTAGTGTGTGCGCCCTGATGGACAACACGGGTGTCGCTGATGCTGTTTTACTGAGCCGCTCTAAAAACATACACACAGCACTGGGCATCCCTGATGATCAATTAGTGAGTTTTAGCGATATCCCGGAATTTGAAAAATATTTGGGGGTCACCATTAAAGTACTGTACTATAGCCAGGGTGATTGGCGCTACTTTCAGAGCGGCAATACAACTAATGGTAAAACCGTATTCATATTGTTCCATGATAATCACTACTATGGTATAAAAAATATGAAGGGTTTTATCGGTGCTGATTACTTTTGTGAGCTCTGCAATTCAGTGTTTCACCACAAGAACAACCATTCCTGTCAGTATTTTTGTAAAGCCTGTCAGAGAGAGGGTTGTGTAGAAAGCAGTGCCGCCCAACAACCCAGGTGCCCTGTTTGCAGAGTTTATTGTCGCTCGAGCGAGTGCTTAGATTATCACACACAATTGGCTGTAGGCGACCCAGCATTCTGCAGGCCTAAAACATTTTGTGATAAACGCAACCGTTTTGTTCTCAGAAATAGCGAAACTGAGCATAAATGTGATGGTTTGCGCTGTCCTGTATGTCGCAGCCATATAAATAAATTCGATGCCCATCTTTGTTACATGCGTAAGTATGTAGCACAGGATGAGTCAGATTGTTATATCTTTTATGATTTTGAATGTATGCAGGAGACAGGCACGCACATCCCGAATTACATTTATGCTACTAAGCTGTATGGTCACCCCTCCTGGGAGTTTGAGGGGGATACCTGTACACATGACTTTGTACAGTTCTTTACAAGCGGCAAATTTTCAGATCATACATTTATTGCCCACAATGGCGGAAGATACGACTCGTACTTTATTGTTAAGGAACTGATTTCTGAAAAACTACAGATACAGTTGATAACCCAAGGTGGCCGCCTCTTGTGTGTGTCACTACCCGATTTGTCTATAAGGTTCATAGACTCTCTAAATTTTATCCCCATGAAACTCAGTAAATTACCGCAGGCCATGGGGTTTTCAGGAGACAAAGGATATTTTCCACACTTTTTTAATACCAGAGAAAACCAAAACTATGTAGGTCCCATACCTGATGTAAAATATTATGGGGTGGAGTACATGTCACCTGGTGAGAAGTCAGAGTTCATGGAGTGGTATGAGACACAGGTAAATACAACTTTTGACTTCAAGGCTGAGCTAAAATCTTATTGCAAACAAGATGTTGAAATTCTGAGACACGCCTGCGAGATCTATAGAGAGCGTATTATGCAAATGACACAGAAAAATGTCAAAAAATACTGAAAGCGTCAAAAGCAAACGATTGTAGTGAGCAGATGTGTTGATCCTTTTCAGCTCATCACCCTGGCCTCGGTGTGTATGGCAATGTACAGGTTTAAATTTCTTCCAAAAAAGACCATCGCCATTTTGCCTGGTGATAATTATCACAAGGTAAAAAAGCGCTACTCATCACACGCTATACAATGGCTCATGTATGTAGCCCACTCCGAGAACATCGACATACAGCACGCTTGGAGAGGCGGTGAAAAACAAGTCGGGAAATATTTTCTAGATGGCTATGCCTATGTTAGCGGTCAGCACATAGCCTTTGAATTTCAGGGGTGTTTTTACCACGGATGTCCCGTGTGCTATAATGAAAATGACACGAATAAGGTCACAAACACGTCCTACGGTCAGTTATATTATACCTTTTTAGCTAAAAAGCGCTACTTACAGTGATGCGGGTACACAATAAGAGTGATGTGGGAACATGAGTGGAATGAAATGGTTGAAAATGATTCTAACCTTCAAGCATTTCTCCGCCAGATGGAGTTTCCCATTCATTTAGACCCCGTGATGCCCTTTATGGCGGCCGAACTAACGCCATTAAGCTCCATCACCATCTGGAAGAAGGGGAGACTTTACATTACTACGATTTCACAAGCCTGTACCCCTTTGTAAACAAAACTAAAACATACCCTGTAGGCCATCCAGACATCATCTATGACAATTTTGGATTCATTAACAAATACTTTGGCATTGCTAAAGTCAAGGTCTACCCACCGAGAGATTTATTTTTTCCAGTTCTACCAGTAAAACTCAACAAAAAATTAATGTTTCCCCTTTGCTACACTTGCGCTGTAAATTCCCAGGCAGATATTTGTGCGCATAGTGATGAAGAACGTGCCCTGACAGGCACCTGGTGCACTATAGAGCTCGAGATGGCGATAGAAAAAGGGTATCGGATCGCCCACATCTATGAAATATGTCATTTTCCTAAAACCACTGATGAACTGTTTGCTCCCTACATTAAATTACACTTTAGGGATAAGCAGGAAGCCTCTGGTTACCCTAGCTGGTGCACTGATGATGACAAGAAAAGGCAGTACATTGACTCTTTTCTTGAAAAAGAAGGTGTCCAATTACGCCTGAAAATATAGCTGTCAATCCTGCTAAGAGACAGATCTCCAAGCTTTTCTTAAATTCTTTATGGGGAAAGTTTGCTCAGAGATCTAATCTATCATGTACCAGCATTGTTAGGGATCCAGATGAGCTTTTTAAGTATTTGTTCCTGCCTTACTATGACATTTCGATGTTACATTTCCTTGATGATGACACTGCAACCGTTAACTGGAAATATGCAAAAGGCCACCACACACTCAACAAAAACACAAACATTTTTATAGCGTGTTTTACAACAGCGTATGCCCGGTTAGAGTTCTATTCGCTGCTGGACCGGCTGCAGGAGAGGTGTCTTTATCACGACACAGATTCAGTTATTTTTGTACAGAGAGATGGTGAGTGGCAGCCGCCTTTAGGCCATTACCTGGGGGAGCTGACCAGTGAAATACCCGATGGTACATACATCACAGAATTTGTATCCGCGGGCCCCAAAACTTACGGATACAAACTCAACACCGGTAAAACTGTCTTAAAAGTTAAGGGAATAACACTAAATGTCGGTAACTGTCAATCTATTAATTTCAACAGTCTAAAAGATCTAGTTCTGGACTACCAGCGCAATTCTGCCACAGAAACTCATTACGCAAAACACAAAAGTGCGTTTATACAAAGCGGCGACTAATTGACGATTTCACAACCCTGCCTTTCGGGTATTAGTCGAGTATTGTGATGGATACGCGTCTGCAGCACCCATTCTCATGCATTCTAGCAGGCCCGTCTAATTCTGGAAAGAGCTATTTTGTAAAACAACTGCTATATAATATTGAAACTAATTTTTCTCAGAAACCTGATAATATTGTTTGGTTTTATTCGTGTTGGCAAAAACTATATGATGAAATCTCTCTCTCTTTTCCCAACGCCAGATTTGTGGAGGGTCTGCAGAATACATTCATAGATGACGAATTATTCCTGCCGGAGAAGGTGAATTTGGCTATTGTTGATGATCTCATGGAGAGTGCTAGTGAAAATTGTGAGATAGAAAAAGCCTTTACCAAGTATGTGCACCACAGAAATCTCAGCATTTTCTACCTGGTACAAAACATATTTTGTCAGGGTAAGAAAAGCCGCACGATAAATTTAAACACAAAGTACATGGTGCTTTTTAATAACCCCCGAGATAAATTACAAATTTTAACTCTAGCTCGCCAGATGTATCCCGGAAAAACACGTTTTTTCCTAGAAGCTTTTGAGGATGCCACGCGGGAGCCTTATGGGTATTTGCTTGTAGATTTGAGAGCTAATACCCCTGAGGATCTTTGCTTAAGGACCGGGTTGTTTCCACCAGCATTGCCTGCTGTCTATGTTCAAAAGAAAAACACTTCTAAAAAGTGAATTTTACCCGGTATCAGACATTCTACGCTGTGTGCGTTGTGATGTAAAGATGTCTGAGAGACTCCGGCGTAGCTGGGCTCTCTTAAAAACTCTGGTGAAAGCAACACCCACTGTCAGAAAGTCTATTTTGCGCAATGCAAGCAATGATTTAATTACAGCCATAGGCGAGATTGCTTTAAACATTTTAAAAGGCAGGATTCCTCTAAAAGCGTCAAAAAGGCATATTAAAGAAGTGGTGTAAAGCTATAAGAACCCTGAGCGACAGGTCTCAGCCCATAAAGAAAATGAAGCGGCTACTAAAGCAGGCCGGCGGGTTTATCGGCCCTCTTTTAGCTTTTGCAATTCCAGTAATAACAAGCCTGCTCGCAGGAAGATAATGGAGCATACAGAGAAAATGTATCTAGTCCCCAAACAGGAGCTAGACAAACTAAGGCCCGGTACTACAGATAACATACGCGACAGTGTTATTCGGCGCCTTGACGGTGAAATTAGCGCCATTTTACAACGTCGTGACGTTCCCGATGATGTGAAAATTAAAATGTATAGCTCCGTGCTAAAATGCTATTTGGTACATACGCGGCACAGCTCAAAAGAAGTAACGGCTTTAAATCTCGTTCAGCAACAATTGCCAAATACCGACTCTGATAAAAATCAAGAGGTCGCTGAAATTGTCAGTCATATAAACCAAAGATATAAAAAGAATGCTGAATTTTTACTAAACAGGTTACTGCAGAATAAAAATGTTACAGCCTGGAATAATAAAGCCGAATTTATTTTCAAAGGAACCGTAATACCAGGGTCTAACTTACTGGATTTGGTACGTAGTACAACGCAGAGTCATGCTCTGAACAGGCGGAATTTACCACCGGGTTGGGATTCATTTATGCATACTATAGCCGAGCTAAATATACCGTCTACAGTTGTGGGTAATCCCACTACTAGGAAGCTTTTAGATGAATTAAAAATTTCCAGCAGCAAGACACACGCTGTATCTACTCCACAGAAGTTAACCCCGATGCCACGTACAATTCAATCTTTACATTCCCCGCTATTAAGCACCACACACGGAACTCTAATGCCTAAAAAAAGGTCTCTACCGATGCTACAAACCATGTGGCTCACGATGTAAAGAATGTACTGGATAAATGCTGTACTTGGCTTGTTACACTGTATTATTTCAGCAAGAAGTGTAATGATGTATGTTCATTGTACTTGTGATACTATTTATTTATTTTGTAAGAAGTGTGTTGATGTATGATCATTGTACTATTTAATGTTTTTGCTTCTATACTCTAATAATTTTTATAGTATTGAAATGTCTTTGAGATGTATTTATTTTACAACAATAAAATCTTTTAAAATTTTTACAATATCGTGTCTTTGTTTTTTTTTTATAATCGTATAAAACACACCGCTTCTTACTTGCGGGTGTTGTAATATGGCCACATACATAATGTGCCCAATTGAGATTGACGAGTTATATGTAAGCCGGTCATGGTTGGGGCTTGACAAATAATCTCAGCTACACAGAGAACACTGCTTCTAAAATACATATTACAGAGTTGTTTGTGTTAATCTCGCAGCACTTGCAAATAAGAGTAAACTTAATACAATACATGTGTCGCGGTCAGCTCCATTGACAACTAATCTCATAGGATATAAAATAAACACAACAAAACTCGCAGCACTTGCAAAGAGCAAAACTTAATACAATACATATTACAGAGGCCACATGCCCCCTGATTACAGAATGCAATCGCTGTATCAAATTAACAATATGAAAATCTAATATAAAAAACAAATACTGGGATAATAAGCACTGTATCAAACTATATCAAAGTGTATCAAAAGCTGACAGCCAG
This sequence comes from Ranitomeya variabilis, assembly GCF_051348905.1. Taxonomy (NCBI): domain Eukaryota; kingdom Metazoa; phylum Chordata; class Amphibia; order Anura; family Dendrobatidae; genus Ranitomeya; species Ranitomeya variabilis. The sequence goes on from NC_135234.1 coordinate 247,065,237, forward strand.
ACAAGGAGGGACAGCTGCTGACAGGGCGGGGGGGAGGAGGGGTTACACTCTTTTGATACACTCTGATAGGGGGGCGGGTTACCTGTCAGATTTGAGTTTGACGAGACCACCCTCTTATACACTACTCGCCCTGGCTATACATCATTCAGGGTTCCCTGTTCACTCTGATCACTGCGCACACGTGGCATCCCCTCCTTCATATGAATCAGCTAATTGCCATTCAGCTTTCTCCTGTGTCCTACCATCACGATCATGCTGGGCCATTGCTGGACACACTGATAACTAATTAATTATTCCTTGATACTGTAAGGCGGCCAGGGTGGTAGTCTTGGCAATTGGCTGTTCTGTTCCCACACCCTGGCACCTCATATATGTACATTGTCCCTTCTGCTGCATGTGCAGCGTACACAGCAACACATTCACGGTTTTGTCAGAGGCTTCTCGGCTGCTGTCATGTCGGCTCTGCATTCATGAGCTCCGCAAATTACGTCAGAGATGGGATCTTTTTCCAACAGTTGAACTTTACTAAACAGCAGCATATTCATCTCACAGGCAGCACAGTTCAAACACAGAGATATCTTCTTATCTTTCCCTGCCATCTGGGCAGCTCCTATCCTCTCTACCAGCTCTGTATCCCTTTTCCTGGCAATCCCTGCTATATCTCTGAACAGTCCATGTCCCATCAGTATCTTCAGCATCACCACCTGTCACCCTGTTAGCCCCTTGTCCAGTTCCATTAGGGAAAGGTGATGGGAACGTCATCTCAGCTGCTCCCGCCCTGGTCTTAGACCCTGAATCCTTCTTGGGGATGGTCCTTTTGAGCTGGTGCTTGACTTCACTATTCTCCAGCCCGGGGCCCATTACTGCCTAGCAGCTTTATCCCCACAGCCTATCAACTTTCTGCTCTCACTGCTACGTGCATCTCACCCTGGGCAAGACAGTCTGGGCTCTTCTTCCTATACAGGAAGTACTTCTCCTATATCCCTGATGCTCTGCACTGCCCTGCTCTAACTCCTCCCAACTGCTCAACTTCTATGCTGCCTGTATCTCACTAACACTCCTGTCTATTCTATGCTATCCTATTCCCTAGCTCTATAATGTCACCCTCTATTCTAATCCCCCTATGGTCCTATACTATCCCTAAACCTATACTCAGTACATGACAGATACATGACTTTACAGTACATAAACATTATATTTCTCATTAATACACCATGAGGTGCCAAACGTTATGAGGTCAAGAGACAACTATCTGATTCCACAACTTACAAAAGTGTCCATAGAGACCCTGCTACACTCATTACCAAAATCTGATCAATATTTACCTTGACAATAATGCCATTGACAAAAAGGAAGCTACTTTTCTCACTAATCATCATCCGATCACTCCTGTCTTCTATATCTTCCCAAAAATTCATAAATCACTCATCAATCCACTGGGCAGACCAATTGTGGCATCTACTGAGTCCATATTATCTCCCCTGTCAATTTTCCTAGAAATAATACTAACACCTTTGGTCAGATCTACTAAATCTTTTCTCTTGGACACTGGACACTTCCTGGACTTAATTAAACAATATGATTCGGTACCTCCTGACAGTATACTAGTAACACTTGATGTGAACAGCTTGTATACATCAATCCCTCATGAGAGAGGTATCCTGGCAACAAAAACACTTCTAGAAACTTCCAACATGTCATAAAGTTCCATACAATTCTGCTTAAACTCCTCAAATTGGTTCTCTACGAACATTTTTTCTTTACGAAGACGTGTTCTATGTTCAGACATGCGGGACCGCGATGGGTTCCTATATCGCGCCATCCTACTCTAATGCGTATATGAACCTCTTCGAAGAGAACTATATTTACTCAGAGTCTCAATTTACCAACCATACTATGTTACCATCGCTATATAGATGATATCTTTCTCATTTGGACGGGATCATTCGAACTACTTCAATCATTTAATCTGCATCTGAACTCTGTCTACCCTGAAATACAGTTTACTATCAATCACAATATGAGCAAAATCTCCTTTCTTGATACAATGGTACAGAAAGACTCTAGGGGTAAACTTTCTACTGACTTATTCAAAAAACATACTGACTGTAACAGCTTGCTTCATTATTCAAATAGTCATCCCAGAGCAACCAAAAACAGCCTCCCAAGATCCCAATTCAAAAGAGTATCCAGAATACTGGATTCTCCCCATTCGCCTTGAAGACATGACAGAGAAATTTAGAATTTTGGGATATGAGATACCCTAAGCGCTTGCTAGAACAGGAGAAGGCCCTTACTCTTAACCCACAACCCTCTCCCCCACACTAAGGAAAGGGTCCCTTTTGTACATACTTACCAACCCTCATGCCCAAAGGGCACTCCGTTATCAGGAAACCCTGGCTACTTCTCTCTAAAGCCTACCCCAACATCGAATGCTTCATCACCCATGCACTTATGTGTAGTAGAAGAGCCCCCAACATCAGGGATAGACTAGAACAAGCAGATATTGGCAGTTCACAATCCACCGCCACCCAGCGACTCCTCAGCGCACACCGTAATGGCAACTTCCCCTGCCTTAATTGCGCAGCATTTTCAAATATTATTAAATCCGACTGTGTCACACACCCTAGAACTGGAAAATCCTACCCTATATGTGGCTTCCATACCTGCGACTCTAATTTTGTTGTTTACGTAATAAAATGCCCGTGTGGCCTCCTGTACGTGGGGGAAACAACGCAACATGTGAAAGTTTATACTGCAAGCCACAAATCCACTATACGTTGAGGCAAAACATGGTTGCCTCTACCGGACCATTTTGTAGCAAATAAACATACTGTGGCACAACTAAAATACCAAGTTATTGAGCAGGTACCCAGACCAAGAAGGGGTGGGAACCATATTAAATTACTTAAGGCAAGAGAATCGTTTTGGATTCACAGATTGGATACCTTAGCTCCCAAATGCCTTAACCATGAGATCAATTGGCTACTTTAAAGTGTTACTATTTTTCCTTTATTTTCTACAGACTTGCTGACACTACATTCTAATGGTAAGTCCATTAGCCCCATTCAATAGTCTGTTTCTTCATCCTTCTATCCCTATCCACCCCAGGTCTTCATTACATCTGAACAAACCAGTGGTTACAATAGCACTGTCATTATAGCCAGCTTCATACCCGCCCCCTCTCCATGTGGTTCTATAGCACACAACATTCAGCTGCTCTGCACTTATTAGTATACAGCTACATAGCTATTTATACCTCCCACATGTGCTCACTCCACTCCAGCCAGGGGAGCAGGGCGCAAGCATATCCAGGACGGTTCTACAGCCTCAGGTACATTCTCTCCACATATAGTGTGCCACTTTCTGCCATCTCAGCCTAGTAGAAAACTTATCTAAGCTCCTTATATTTCATCTCTAGGACACTGTTACCACCATTGGCCACCAATGATTGGCACTATTCTGGCTATAAGTACGAAACAATACGTATATCTTACCAGACACGGAAAATATATCACATACAAAAAGCAACGCTTTCTACTGCACAGGACTCTACCGGGCCTCCATTCAAAGCCTCTTAAGGTACATACAATCAAATAGAGATATACCTGGTCTTATAAATATTAAATAAGCTAACTATAATTTTCTTTTAACCTTTCTTCAGGTTACCTCTGACCTACTATCATTACCTGGTACATTTCATATTCTCCAAAGGTATATTTACTTCATATAGAGGTATACCTGGCGTTTGATTTCATTAAAGTTAATTCAAATCCCCTTTTATCTATTCTCCAGGTTACTATTTATTTACAGCCTACCACTATCTGGTACATCCCTTACTACATAGGTACTGTACTATACATATTCTATTTGTGACCCTTGTCTTACAATATGTTTCTCTACAATATTCTCTAGCATGGAAGCTTATATACGGCTATTCCCTAACCCTGGCTCCCATTCTTTTGAACTCAAGGTATTTACCATACAAATGCTATTTTGGACTATTTCCCTTGTCCTTGCTTCCTGGTTATCTTAATTATTAGAACCTCCTAGGTCTTTAATGTCCTACACCAACCTCTTTAGGACTCAAGCATGCTCATAAACTAGTTGATATTGTATGACTTATTCCCTACTCTATTTAGGACTCAAGCATGCTCATAAACTTGTTGATACTGTATGGCTTATTCCCTACCTTATTCCTATTCATATAGTTATATATTATGTAGCTAGACTAATGTATTAGACCTGGTTGCAACTCTATTTGTGCCATTTGCCCCTTGAGAATTTCTTTTTATTGTTATATTGTTTTTTTTTCTGTATGTTCTTATTGTTTTTCTTGTATATATGTACATGTTTTTTATTCGCTTACCCTTTGTCTTTTAGTAAACCCCATGATTAAGACCCGGGAGGGTCGAAATGTCAGTTGTCTCTACTTTACTGAGTTTTGGACCAATTTTTGTAACTTGGCACTTTTTTTTTTCTTTGTCTAAAATAAAATTCCACAGATGGTTGCAAATCATTCCATTAGGCTATGTGCACACGATGCAGATTTGGTGCAGAATTTTCTGCACAAAATCTGCACAAAATCTGCATCTTCTGGCAGAAAACGCACCTGCGTTTTTTATGCGTTTTTTGTGCGTTTTTTGTGCGTTTTTTGCAGTGCAGTTTTGGTGCAGTTTTTTTAGTGCGTTTTTAGTGCGTTTTTAGTGCGTTTTTTGTGCCTTTTTTGTGCGTTTTTTGTGCGTTTTTTATGCTGATTTGTCAGTAAAATAAAGCTAAATAAAGAGATTAAAAAAAAATAAAAAATTACGTGATGTCATTTCCTAGTCCAACCTCTTCTCAATCTCCATTTTGGAAAGCCATAACCACTTTCTGACAGGCCTTACCATGAGTGCTGGTAATGAAGAACACAGGGAAGAAAGTAGCCCACCGCATACTGAACAGCATGTTACTTCTGTGCGGATACGCAGGCCACAACGCCTCCAGATGATTGGGGTTTTACTGGAGTATCTGAACCAGCAAAGATTGCAGGTAAGGCTAGGTTCACATTAGCGTTGTGCGGCGCAGCGTCGGGCGCTGCAGTGGTGACGCATGCGTCATGCGCCCCTATATTTAACATGGGGGCACATGGACATGTGTTGCGTTGCGTTTTGTGACGCTTGCGTCTTTTTTGGCGTTTTTTCGCATGCGTTTTGACGCATTTTCGGCAACGCATGCGTTCATTTGCAGAAATGCAACCTGTAGTAATTTCTAGCGGCGTTTTTTTTGCCGCAAAAAAACGCATGTGTTTATTTGCGGCAAAAAAATGCATTGCTGTCTATGTAAACGCATGCGTTTTTAAGCACATGCGTTTGTTTGCGTTAAAAACGCATGCGTTTTTATAGAAAAAAAAAACAGAAAACAAACTGAAAAGCCACCCACCACCATCAAGGTGATAAAGGGATCCAAACCCTAACCCTACCCCTAACCTCACCCCTAACCGTTTAATGAACATTTTCTGACATAGTGCCACGTATTTCAGTCACGTTTAATGAATATTTTCTGAGTCATAGTGCCACGATATTTAAGTGCCACGATATTTAAGTGCCACGATATTTAAGTGCCACAATATTTAAGTGCCACGATATTTCAGTGCCACGTATTTCAGTGCCACGATATTTCAGTGCCACGTATTTAAGTGCCACGATATTTCAGTGCCACGATATTTCAGTATATTCAGATATTTCAGTGCCACGTATTTAAGTGCCACGATATTTCAGTGCCACAATATTTCAGTATATTCAGATATTTCAGTGCCACGATATTTAAGTGCCACGTATTTAAGTGGCACCGAAATACGTGGCACTTAAATACGTGACTGAAATACGTGGCACTTAAATACGTGGCACTTAAATACGTGGCACTTAAACACGGCCATCTTAAACGCGGCCCTAACCCTAACCCTAGGGATCCTAACCCTAACCCTAGCTATTTCTATTTATAGTGGGTTAGTTGCACATTTCCTTTTTTTTTCCCCTCCCAATGCGTCCTTTTGGGAATAAAATGCATCCTGCAAATGTGCCTGCAGGATGCGTATCTTTACCATAGACTTTTATTGCCAACAGATCGTGACATATGGCCACACGTTGCGTCCGTCGTGCACTGGATGCGTCAGGTTTTCGCAAACCGTTGTCTTTGAAAAATGCTCAAGGGAACTATTTTCTGTCCGTTTCATCCACTGTTTCAGACTGCGCATGCTCAGCAGGAAATATCGCTCTCACGGTATTTCCTCACGCAGCAGTCTGGTGGAAATGTGAAAGCACACACCTCCGTCTGTACATTGCGCCGATGATTCGTGACAGGCGACTAACGACTGAAGTGTGAAAGAAGCCTAAGCTACACCATGTGTACAATAATATTACATGTCTCTTTTTTTGACTGTGTTGTGCAGTAACGCATATTTTTGCTACAGTCGCAGACCAGAAGACGAAAAATGTGGGTACACCCAATAGTGGCACAAAGGACTATGAAGGGACATTTTAATGTGCTATATCAAGATTTGAGGAGGTAAGTTTTTCTTATGTGAAATGACTACCTGTAAACTTATCCATGTCTGTCCGGACCTTTTTACTCCTTTTTTCCAGATACCCCGAGAAATTCATAGCGTTTTGTCGGCTGAGCATACCCGCTTTTGATCATCTTCTTTCTGTCGTCCGTGCTGAGCTGACATACGAGGACACTGTGATGCGGAAGTCCATCTCTGCTGAGGAAAGGCTGCTCATCACCTTGCGGTAAGTATTTTTCAATTTTTTGTTTTGCCTGTCATAAGTACTCTTTGACACGTCAATGTCTCCGGTACGTGTGGTGAAAGTTTTCCCGTGTCCTGGAGACACTGACAGATGACCATTTAAAGGGAACCTGTCCCTCCAAAAATCGACGCTGAGCTAAGGCCACCGGCATCAGGGGCTTATCTACATCATTCTGTAATGCTGTAGGTAAGCCCCTGATGCTGGTGGGCTTACCTCACCCTTGATTTTGGTGGGGACAATTTCCCTTTGACGGCTGGGATCACACATACGCAATATACGTCCGAGTCTCGCCGGTGAAATCCCACCTCTGGCGCCGGCACTCATGAGCAGAGCGTGCAGCTCCATGTGTTGCTATGCAGGTGCACGCTCCGCTCCGGAATCCAGACGCAAGAGGAGTCATTTCACAGGCGAGACTCGACCGTATCTCGCGTATGTGTGATCTCAGTCCAATGTTTGGGTGTACGCACAGGTCAGCTAGGTGTTATGTAAATTTTTTTTTGTTTTTTACATTTTCTGGGCGCATGGTACACAAACACACACAAACATGGCTGGCCACCACGAAAGAAGAGTGCTGTTGAACACGACTCTTTATCACGTTTTGCTGGTGACCAGCGCTTTTCCATGGTGGCCATCCATGTGTTACTAATGTCAGACACAGTTACACACCTGTACACAGATATCACTGGTCAATTAGTCCTTACTGTTAGTATTGTGACATATGGAACAAACCTGTCAGTAGTTTTTGCCGCTATAGAACATGTTGAAATCCAACCTATCTACTGCATTGTTACATTGACTAGGGAAGTTTGACTGGGGAGTTATTGGCAGCATTGGAAAAGGTTCTTGAAAAAACAGGCGGTGACATAGCGGTCCTAACTGCTGGCAGGTTTTCTTTAACTTGAGGGTGGCATTACTAATAATCTTTTCTTTCCTTGCAGATTTCTGGCCACAGGAGAGAGCTATACATCCCTGCACCTCCAATTTAGAGTTGGTAAATCTACCATCTCTCAAATTGTGAGGTGCACATGTACCGTCATCTGGCAGAAGTTGCAGCCCATTGTGATGCCTTCCCCAACTGAGGAGACTTGGCTGCAGGTTGCAGCAGGCTTTCAGTCTGTGGCCAATTTCCCAAACTGCATAGGTGCAGTTGATGGTAAACATGTAAGGGTTCAGCAGCCCCCACGATCAGGATCACGCTTCTTTAATTATAAGAAGTATTTTTCAGTGGTCCTGATGGCGGTGGCTGATGCCCATTACAAATTTGTTGCCATTGACGTTGGTGCCTATGGTAGTACTGGGGATTCTCGGGTGTTGCGAACTTCACAGATTGGGATGCAAATTCTTCAAGATGGCGGAACGCTCCCAGCCCCAAGACCTTTGCCGGGTTCCACACATCCAGTACCCTTTGTGATGGTATCGGATGAGGCCTTTGCTTTAACTACCAACCTGCTGCGCCCATACCCACGAAGGGGACTGGATGCCCGACGGAGGATTTTTAATTATCGGCTGAGTCGTGCACGAAGATATGTGGAATGCACCTTTGGTATCATGAGTAGTCAGTGGAGGGTCTTTCACACACCCATGCAGCTGAATACTGACACCGTTGACACTGTGATTAAGGCTTGCTGTGTGCTTCACAACTATGCTCGTGACTACAGCACTGACATAGATGTGGAGCAGCAGCAGCCTGTATTGAATCCAGTGGTCAACGTGGGTCTGGGAAGACCATCCAGCTCCGGTGTGTGTGTGAGAGAAACCTTCACTGATTACTTTATGAGTCCTGAAGGTGCCGTGCACTGGCAATACTCCTGTGTCGGTGATGTGCAGCCGGACCAGCAGAGGATGGACGAAAACTAACCCGAACACTGAAAATTAAATTGAAGACCAATAATCATTTTTCACTTTTTTTGGGAAAAAATTGTTATTTTCTTTTCAATTATTAAAAAAAATGTATAATCTATTTTTGGCTTTATTTCAAATTAACCTTTTTTTTTTCTTTTTAGTCTAATTATGAGTTATAGCACGAGTTGATTTTCTGAAAAAACTTGTTGGGTATGGGTATTCACAAACTGTGATTACATATAATGGAACAGCAGTATGACTGTCAACATTGTAACTATTGTAACATGGTATACTCTTGGCCAAATAAAAAGTGGTCAGAGTTGGTATCTGAGTAGTACTGGCTGGTAGGCCGGTGATACCGTTGGTCATGCTGCATTGGCGGTGGCGGCGGTGGCGGTGGTGGTGGTGGTGGTGGAGGTCTCACACTCCGTGTGATACCTGTTACAATGTCCGCTAGTGGGGCAATTGGTGCAGGTTCTTCGAATGCGTCCAAAAGAGCATGGACAGAGCTCATGAATTTGCTCAGTCTTTCCGGTGCCAATAACCGTGCCTTGTTTGCAATAGTAGACCCAAAAAGATCAAGATAATCTTCTTTGGCAGATTTGTTTAGAAGATCAATGGTCTCATTGACTCTTTTTGTGGTTTTATCTTCTTTTTTTTTGCCTAATTTTTTTTTGGGGGGTGGGACTGTTATTGGCACCGGAACGACAGAGGTTTCTTGGGTTCTTGGAACATCACTTTGGTCAGCCGAAGATGTTGCACTGGAGCATATTCCCGAAGTGCCAGCGACAACAGGGATAGAGTCTTGTGAGCCCAAAGCAGATGTGTCATCAGCTGACTCAGCTGTTGAGTCCTCTACGGGGTCAGGAGCTGGAATGTTCCCTTCAGTGCTGTGAAAAAAAAGGAATTTTTAAGCTTCATACAATAAATTATATTCATAAGTACTGCATTCACTTTAGTTTTAACAAATCACCTTCTCAAAGTCCTGCTTGTGATCAAGAAACTTAGCTCATCATACAAGCTGAAGCTCCCTTTCACCGGGGAAGACCCGCTTTTGGACTGGCTGGTGTGAAATTTTTGGAAGCGGTCTCGCACTGAGCGCCAACGCTGTCTGACTTCTTTATCTGAAACAATAAAATATGATCATTACATTCCCTTTAAAAAAAAAAATTTCTGCAAGGTGTTAAAAAAACTTACTAATTTGCTGCTGCAGGCTATAGGTGTAGCTGTCATAATGCGGATAGAGGTCACATACAATCCTCGTCCAGCAATTGTCACGTGCATACTTGTCTTTATAGGCCTCATCGGCCGGGTCCCATATGGCGGGCATGTCCCTTATCTATTATGGATAACAAAATGTTATTAAAAACCTTCCACAGATGTCATAGTTAGACATTTAAAAAAAGGAAGAATATAAATTTTTTTTTAGAAATTGTAGACACACCGATATGTTATACTAGATGGCAGCCCGATTCTAAAGAATCGGGAGTCTAGAATCCATATATACTTTATTTATTCAAATGTAAGAATAATACAATTAATAAATAATAGTAAGAAAGAACAAAAAATGGCTGCACTCACCAGCTCTTGACAATTCTTGACAGTACGGCACATTTCTGATTGGTCGCTCGCGGCAGGCGGCAACCAATCAGAAAAGTGCCGCGCACCACGAAGGCATATATCTTTGTCCACCCTGAGCGGGTGTAGGACGCTGGTGACGTCACTTATCTCCGGACATTATCTCCGGACAAAGCCACGGAAGTTGGCACAAATTGCCGGAAGTAGTATTCTAGGCAATTATATATTAGATTTTAATGTTATCAGTGTTTACCTTTGAACGTTTATATTGTATTGTCCTGTCACCAGCCATGTGTACGATTATCGGCCGAAAGCCTCTCTGGAACCAATAATCACCCCATGTAAAGGTATCTTTATAAGTTAAAGATTCAGAATACTATGACTTTTATCATATCCTGAACAGTCAAGTTTTTTATGAACCGTTAAGGTTTTCTGGTTGAAGTAAAAAAAACTCTGAGTGTTTACAGTTTGAAACCATAAAATGTTGAAAAATTATGTCATTCTTGAGTATATCACTCAATGGTGCTCATAAACGTGTCAAATTTGATCTATAATATACTTTAATATACGTTACTTTAATCTTTAATATACTTAAGAACAGGGCCCCAGACATCACACAGGGGGTCTGAAACACCGCACAGTGGTCCAAAATATCGCTGTGCTCTGCCTGGGGCCCCATATGCTGCCTGGGGCCCCTGTGCTCTGCCTGGGGCCCCATATGCTGCCTGGGACCCCTGTGCTCTGCCTGGGGCCCCATGTTCTGCCTGGGGCCCCTGTGCTCTGCCTGGGGCCACTGTGCTCTGCCTGGGGCCCCATATGCTGCCTGGGGCCCCTGTGCTCTGCCTGGGGCCCCATATGCTGCCTGGGGCCCCTGTGCTCTGCCTGGGGCCCCATAGGCTGCCTGGGGCCCCTGTGCTCTACCTGGGACCACTGTGCTCTGCCTGGGGCCCCATATGCTGCTTGGGGCCCCTGTGCTCTGCCTGGGGCCCAATGTTCTGCCTGGGGCCACTGTGCTCTGCCTGGGGCCCCATAGGCTGCCTGGGGCCCCTGTGCTCTGCCTGGGACCACTGTGCTCTGCCTGGGGCCCCATATGCTGCCTGGGGCCCCTGTGCTCTGCCTGTGGCCACTGTGCTCTGCCTGGGGCCCCATATGCTGCCTGGGGCCCCTGTGCTCTGCCTGAGGCCCCATATGCTGCCTGGGGCCCCTGTGCTCTGCCTGGGGCCCCATGTTCTGCCTGGGGCCCCTGTGCTCTGCCTGGGGCCACTGTGCTCTGCCTGGGGCCCCATGTTCTGTCTGGGGCCACTGTGCTCTGCCTGGGGCCCCATAAGCTGCCTGGGGCCCCTGTGCTCTGCCTGGGACCACTGTGCTCTGCCTGGGGCCCCATATGCTGCCTGGGGCCCCTGTGCTCTGCCTGGGGCCACTATGCTCTGCCTGGGGCCCCATATGCTGCCTGGGGCCACTGTGCTCTGCCTGGGGCCCCATATGCTGCCTGGGGCCCCTGTGCTCTGCCTGGGGCCCCATATGCTGCCTGGGGCCCCTGTGCTCTGCCTGGGGCCCCTGTGCTCTGCCTGGGGCCCCATGTTCTGCCTGGGGCCCCTGTGCTCTGCCTGGGGCCACTGTGCTCTGCCTGGGGCCCCATATGCTGCCTGGGGCCCTGTGCTCTGCCTGGGGCCCCATATGCTGCCTGGGGCCCCTGTGCTCTGCCTGGGGCCCCTGTGCTCTGCCTGGGGCCCCATGTTCTGCCTGGGGCCCCATGTTCTGCCTGGGGCTCCTGTGCTCTGCCTGGGGCCACTGTGCTCTGCCTGGTGCCCCATATGCTGCCTGGGGCCCCTGTGCTCTGCCTGGGGCCCCATATGCTGCCTGGGGCCCCTGTGCTCTGCCTGGGGCCACTGTGCTCTGCCTGGGGCCCCATAGGCTGCCTGGGGCCCCTGTGCTCTGCCTGGGACCACTGTGCTCTGCCTGGGGCCCCATATGCTGCCTGGGGCCCCTGTGCTCTGCCTGGGGCCACTGTGCTCTGCCTGGGGCCCCATATGCTGCCTGGGGCCCCTGTGCTCTGCCTGGGTGTAGGACACTGGTGACGTCACTTATCTCCGGACATTAGCTCCGGACATTAGCTCCGGACATTAGCTCCGGACATTATCTCCGGACATTAGCTCCAGACATTATCTCCGGACATTAGCTCCGGACAAAGCCACGGAAGTTGGCACAAATTGCAGGAAGTAGTATTCTAGGCAATTATATATTAGATGGGCATTTCCTGAAGGAAATACATGGTGCTTGAACAGCGCTACCAGCTTTACAGCAGCACTTTTCACACACGGGACTGGGGGGTGCGCTTACTTTTGCACCCGGGGCCGGGGGCGCGCTTACTTTTGCACCCGGGGGCGAACTTACTTTTGCACCCGGGGGCGCACTTACTTTTGCACCCGGAGGCGCACTTACTTTTGCACCTGGGGGCGCACTTACTTTTGCACCCGGGGGCGCACTTACTTTTGCACCCGGAGGCGCACTTACTTTTGCACCCGGGGGCGCACTTACTTTTGCACCCGGGGGCGCACTTACTTTTGGGGCCGCACTTACTTTTGGTGGGCGGGGCTCCTCGGCCTCCGATTTGGTTGGTGGGGCCCCTCGTCCTCCGATTTGGTGGGTGGGGACCCTCGGCCTCCGATTTGGTGGGCGGGGACCCTCAACCTCCGATTTGGTGGGCGGGGCCCCTCGGCCTCCGCTTTGGTGGGCGGGGCCCCTCGGCCTCCGATTTGGTGGGCGGGGTCCCTCTGCCTCCGATTTGGTGGGCGGGGCTCCTCGGCCTCCGATTTGGTTGGTGGGGCCCCTCGGCCTCCGATTTGGTGGGCGGGGCCCCTTATCCTCCGATTTGGTGGGCGGGGACCCTCGGCCTCCGATTTGGTGGGCGGGGCCCCTCGGCCTCCGATTTGGTGGGCGGGACCCCTCGGCCTCCGATTTGGTGGGCGGGGCCCCTCGGCCTCCGATTTGGTGGGCGGGGACCCTCGGCCTCCGATTTGGTGGGCGGGGACCCTCGGCCTCCGATTTGGTGGGCGGGGACCCTCGGCCTCCGATTTGGTGGGCGGGGACCCTCAGATTCCGATTTGGTGGGCGGGGACCCTCGGCCTCCGATTTGGTGGGCGGGGACCCTCGGCCTCCGATGTGGTGGGCGGGGCCCCTCGGCCTCCGCTTTGGTGGGTGGGGCCGGGCCCCTCGGCCTCCGCTTTGGTGGGCGGGGCCGCTCGGCCTTCGATTTGGTGGGCGGGGCTCCTCGGCCTCCGATTTGGTTGGCGGGGCCCCTCGGCCTCCGATTTGGTTGGCGGGGCCCCTCGGCCTCCGATTTGGTGTGTGCTCTGCCTGGGGCCACTGTGCTCTGCCTGGGGCCCCATATGCTGCCTGGGGCCACTGTGCTCTGCCTGGGGCCCCATATGCTGCCTGGGGCCCCTGTGCTCTGCCTGGGGCCCCATATGCTGCCTGGGGCCCCTGTGCTCTGCCTGGGGCCCCTGTGCTCTGCCTGGGGCCCCATGTTCTGCCTGGGGCCCCTGTGCTCTGCCTGGGGCCACTGTGCTCTGCCTGGGGCCCCATATGCTGCCTGGGGCCCTGTGCTCTGCCTGGGGCCCCATATGCTGCCTGGGGCCCCTGTGCTCTGCCTGGGGCCCCTGTGCTCTGCCTGGGGCCCCATGTTCTGCCTGGGGCCCCATGTTCTGCCTGGGGCCCCTGTGCTCTGCCTGGGGCCACTGTGCTCTGCCTGGTGCCCCATATGCTGCCTGGGGCCCCTGTGCTCTGCCTGGGGCCCCATATGCTGCCTGGGGCCCCTGTGCTCTGCCTGGGGCCACTGTGCTCTGCCTGGGGCCCCATAGGCTGCCTGGGGCCCCTGTGCTCTGCCTGGGACCACTGTGCTCTGCCTGGGGCCCCATATGCTGCCTGGGGCCCCTGTGCTCTGCCTGGGGCCACTGTGCTCTGCCTGGGGCCCCATATGCTGCCTGGGGCCCCTGTGCTCTGCCTGGGTGTAGGACACTGGTGACGTCACTTATCTCCGGACATTAGCTCCGGACATTAGCTCCGGACATTAGCTCCGGACATTATCTCCGGACATTAGCTCCAGACATTATCTCCGGACATTAGCTCCGGACAAAGCCACGGAAGTTGGCACAAATTGCAGGAAGTAGTATTCTAGGCAATTATATATTAGATGGGCATTTCCTGAAGGAAATACATGGTGCTTGAACAGCGCTACCAGCTTTACAGCAGCACTTTTCACACACGGGACTGGGGGGTGCGCTTACTTTTGCACCCGGGGCCGGGGGCGCGCTTACTTTTGCACCCGGGGGCGAACTTACTTTTGCACCCGGGGGCGCACTTACTTTTGCACCCGGAGGCGCACTTACTTTTGCACCTGGGGGCGCACTTACTTTTGCACCCGGGGGCGCACTTACTTTTGCACCCGGAGGCGCACTTACTTTTGCACCCGGGGGCGCACTTACTTTTGCACCCGGGGGCGCACTTACTTTTGGGGCCGCACTTACTTTTGGTGGGCGGGGCTCCTCGGCCTCCGATTTGGTTGGTGGGGCCCCTCGTCCTCCGATTTGGTGGGTGGGGACCCTCGGCCTCCGATTTGGTGGGTGGGGACCCTCAACCTCCGATTTGGTGGGCGGGGCCCCTCGGCCTCCGCTTTGGTGGGCGGGGCCCCTCGGCCTCCGATTTGGTGGGCGGGGTCCCTCTGCCTCCGATTTGGTGGGCGGGGCTCCTCGGCCTCCGATTTGGTTGGTGGGGCCCCTCGGCCTCCGATTTGGTGGGCGGGGCCCCTTATCCTCCGATTTGGTGGGCGGGGACCCTCGGCCTCCGATTTGGTGGGCGGGGCCCCTCGGCCTCCGATTTGGTGGGCGGGACCCCTCGGCCTCCGATTTGGTTGGCGGGGCCCCTCGGCCTCCGATTTGGTGGGCGGGGCCCCTCGGCCTCCGATTTGGTGGGCGGGGACCCTCGGCCTCCGATTTGGTGGGCGGGGACCCTCGGCCTCCGATTTGGTGGGCGGGGACCCTCGGCCTCCGATTTGGTGGGCGGGGACCCTCAGATTCCGATTTGGTGGGCGGGGACCCTCGGCCTCCGATTTGGTGGGCGGGGACCCTCGGCCTCCGATGTGGTGGGCGGGGCCCCTCGGCCTCCGCTTTGGTGGGTGGGGCCGGGCCCCTCGGCCTCCGCTTTGGTGGGCGGGGCCGCTCGGCCTTCGATTTGGTGGGCGGGGCTCCTCGGCCTCCGATTTGGTTGGCGGGGCCCCTCGGCCTCCGATTTGGTTGGCGGGGCCCCTCGGCCTCCGATTTGGTGTGTGCTCTGCCTGGGGCCACTGTGCTCTGCCTGGGGCCCCATATGCTGCCTGGGGCCACTGTGCTCTGCCTGGGGCCCCATAGGCTGCCTGGGGCCCCTGTGCTCTGCCTGGGACCACTGTGCTCTGCCTGGGGCCCCATATGCTGCCTGGGGCCCCTGTGCTCTGCCTGGGGCCACTGTGCTCTGCCTGGGGCCCCATATGCTGCCTGGGGCCCCTGTGCTCTGCCTGGGTGTAGGACACTGGTGACGTCACTTATCTCCGGACATTAGCTCCGGACATTAGCTCCGGACATTATCTCCGGACATTATCTCCGGACATTAGCTCCGGACAA